>NC_059215.1:20962319-21337319 GCF_020615455.1 Coregonus clupeaformis
TGCACCAGATCTTATTTAGGGGCTTCATAGCAAAGGGGGTTGAATACATATGCACGTACCGCTTTTCCGTTATTTATTTTTCAGAATCTTTTGAAACAAGTTATTTTTTTCATTCCATTTCACCAATTTGGACTATTTTGTGTATGTCCATTACATGAAATCAAATAAAAATCTATTTAAATTAAAGGTTGTAATGCAACAAAATAGGAAAAACACCAAAGGGAATGAATACTTTTGCAAGGCACTGTAGTTATATATTTATTCTATACGTCTACCCCACATTACACTTGGTTTTTACACCCTGGCGTAGCAAAAGCTATTACTTACAACCAGGTGGTGACACAGGTTTACACCTGGCTTAGAACATATTCTACGTTGGAACTAGCCTTACGTATAGGAGTATGTTCAACTGATGCAACCTGCTCCAGAGCCACACAACCAAGCATAAATGGCAATATAAACGGGAGTGGATGGATACAGTAAAATATTATTTTACCAGTGGATAAAAATATGGAAATTCTGTACTTTTCCCATAATATTTTGTCAGGCCGGTCTCCTCTCTTAATCATTGTTGCGCTGGCATTTCTTGGCCAGTAGTGACACAGGACCTGCAAGATATGAGGCACTGTTTAAAGTTAACTATTTATCCATCTCTTTGCTTGAAAAGGGTAAACCATTTAACTGATCAACTCACCCCATTTCTCTTCTCCACCCAATGCTCTGGTACAACTTCAACAGTGTTCTCTTTTACAAAATGTACAACATAATAACGCTGTGTGCCCTGTGCAGAAAAACAAAACACTAACACCAAGTCTCTTGATTTACCAGCCAAGATAGTTTGCAAAACTAATACAGCTTGTGAACTTGGCTGTAGCTAAATGGGGCTTGCTTCAGGCTGAGGAAGATTGTAAGCACAACACGAGTGCCATGGTCCTCCTGAAGTATAATAGCTCGCTTAACAAACTACTCTTTGCAATGAGACGCATTTTTGCGCTCCTCATAGTGGTGCGGACAGTCCAATACAGTCTTGAGTCACAAGGACTCAGCATGTAAGATTCCAGAGTTCAGTATCAGAGGCATCTTCTTGGCTCACTACCTCACAGCATGACCTACCATTAAGTATGTAGGCATTGTTTAGCCGTCTCATTTTGATGACCTGTTGGCGGGGAGAAGCTCTAATGGTGCGTTCTTGCACTCTTTTACAAATGTACACAAGTGGCCGCCTCCCTGAACGGACCATCTTCTTTAGTTGTTGCAAGTAGTTCTCAAACTTGAAAGCACTACAGTTGTCAAGGCAGCCGTGTTCTTCAGCGTCAGCAGTGAGGTGAAGGAGGGAGTGAACATTATACACGAGAAATGTGTCTCCATACAAAACCCTTCCCTGCTCCACAAAGAAGTTCAGTAAAGCATGAGCATAGGCACTGTGGATTGAAGAAAGTTGAGGAGAAACCAAAATGCACATGGCAACACTGAAGGCCATGAAGTGTGTGTACTGTTCTTTAGACAAGATTCTTCTCAGGACTACTTTCCCAGTATAGAGTAGAAACTGTCTGAATTATGTGGCCTTCCAATGGTCAAGGTCATCCAATCTCCGTGGTTTACGAGCAAAGCAGTCTGGAATTGAATCCTTTAGTCGGTTTAGTCGTTGACTGACCTCCTTGACTTGCACCAATGACAACCTGGCCCCAGTCTTTCCCCTAGTCCACATCATCAATAGCTTACTCCGAGGCAACAAAGGTGCATATAGTCAATTGGGAATGACTTCACCATATCAATGGAGAGGATGCAAAAATTAGAGGTTTTCCCTTCATGGTGATGTTCTGGCTGTACCAATTCCCTAAAGGATTTGTCAGTTCTGAGACACAGGTTTTTTACCTGCGGGTACGTCATCCTCCCATCATACCTGCCTTTTTGTGTGCACTGGTCACAGCCATAGTAGTCAGAATACATCTTTATGCATTTTACCATGGCTTTTGCAGGTGCATTACATGTTACAGAACAAACTTTCACTTGCATTGTTTCCTCTCCCCATTTCAAGCCGGTCTGCATCAACTCTTTAAGCTCCAGCAAAGTGTCATTGAGGAATTCCAGGGAGCTTGGTTTCGATGATGCCATTGCAAGTGACAGAGGAAACACTGTGGGTGGTGATATATTGATGGAGCACAAAAGTGGACATGACGACATATTGGAACTTTTGAACAAAGGGAGACCATCCAGATTAAGGGATATTTCTAAAACATTCAAATCTCCAACCACAGACTGAGGATAGATGCTTAGATGTTTCACTAACTCCACCTTCACTTTAAATCTGACAAACTCCACATTAGACTTGACTTCAACACAAACATTGGTCTTTTCTAGGAGAGTTCTAGCAGTGGAAGGCAAATCTGGGTGACCATTAGACTGCAGCATCTTCAGAAGTGAATCAACAGCATTGTGTTTCACTTGGAAATCACTTATCCAGGTTGCCAGATCCTCTCTGAAGGTAGAATCTTTTTCAGAGTCAGTTGTCTCCTGAATTGCACAACCAGCATTGGCTTCAGTCTCTGAATCTATGTCACTGTGTGTTGGAAGTCTTGGAGGAGTATCACCTACTGTTTGAAGTTCACCATCTGACTCTTCCTCAGCATGTGTTGGCAGTCTTGGAGGAGTACCTTCCACTGCCTCAACTTCACTATCTAACTCAATTTTACTCTCAGATTCAGTAGAACTGGTATCTTCACTCTTTGTGTCAGACTGGCTGATGAGACTAGATCCACTTTCAATTTTCATTGTCTTCCTTTTCTACCCTTTTTTTCTTAAGGTTGGTTTTCTCCCTTGACAATTTAGTCCAGATTCTATTGTATTCTTTCTTGAAGTACTTGACATCCATGTTACACCAGCAGATTTAACGGTCTGAAAATGATTAAACAATGATATGACAATGGCTCTATACATACAGTACAATATGAAATTGGACTGCCTTACTTGTCCATTTAAAATGAATAACCAGTTAGACAACACTCAGGTTTACCTTTTTTGTAGACATTTTCAATCTTCAGAACACTAAGTAAAGAAATGGAAAGAACATGAATCTCTACTACCCAAGACGTTATCCATAATATCCATCTTGAATCAGAACTTAAATGAAAGAGGTGACTACAGCTTCTCAGGATATGGTGACACTGCAAGGCGTTTGAATAATGTTGGTGTTATAGAACGGATAAATTGCACTTTTCATAATCGAGATTGTGCAAATTTACACAGCCCTTTAGTAAAAATGTATGTATCAAGCCATAGCCTGCATTATTTTTTTTTTATGTGCTTATGCTAGTAATAGACCAAGAACACTTGTCAATGTTGTTCTTCATCAGGACCTAAGAACACAATTACTGAACCCTGTAACACAGGCTGTGATTACACGTGGCACTATCCAAGTAACGTAGCTAGGCTAAACTATCTATTAGCCAACTGGCTAATTAGCTAACTGGCAAGCTTCCTCGCTAGTTAGATAGCCTGACATCATCAAAATGTCTTTATCTGGGGAGCTGGGAGTACACTAACTTACCTTTCGTTAAAACTTCCAGGAGGTGAACTGTGTTCGGTTAGTCGGAGTCGATGGCGTCTTCGCTGTTCGGCTGTGTTGTTTCACTTTCACCAATTAGTACCATAGGTGCTTTTTTCTGGCTCCAGCCTCAGAATCGTTAGTTGCCACACCCACTTTTATATTTGCAATGACGAAAAATGGAGTCAAAAGGAATATTCAGGATGAACCATCGTCAGGCCACCACTACTGCTAGCTACTTTATAATGATTTTTTATTTATTATTGTTATAGGCTACATTCCTAAATTAATGTAATAAAAAATATTATTTTCAGGTATCGTTCCCTCTTCCATAGGCCTATGCCGAGGTCAAAATTACATTATGAATGTCCATACATTTATTAAATCGGTAAAATTATGGAAGGGGAAGAGCTGGATCCACTGCTGCTCTCTAACAAAGATGATTTGCTCAGCATTGGGCCATGCTTGTGATAAAGTAAAATTGTCTTCACTAGGAAAATACGGAAAGGTTGAATCTGGATTGATTATATGCAAATAATGTAAGCATACAAACATTAATGAATGGAGATGATGGGTACACAGTCCACGGTGGTGAGTCCAAGTGTCTCTGATCTGTATAGACATTGATGGAAAATGGCTGATGAGGGCACTTAGATCAGAATTATGATTTCAGCATGGGTTACATCATGGAGCCGAGAGCCATTTATGTCAAGAAAGCTAGGCCCTGTGTGCAAGGAAAATGACATAGAGGCCACATCGTTCTTCAACAAGACAGCATACAGGATGATCAAAACAGACCAAATGGGAAACAGGCTTGGTCATCAATTGATTAAACAGTTCTAGTATTCTGCATCAAAGGCACAAAACGCCAACCCACGCTTTGGGTTGCATATCAAAATGTGCTTCAGAAATCGTCATCTGGAGCATAGCAGGCATGCTAGAGACTCCAACTGAACAGGTTGGATAGGCTGCGTTGAACCTCACAAACTTCCTGGATATGGGACTTGATGCACTGTGGCCCCACTTCCATGAGACTTTCCTCTCAACTGTCTCCTTCCACCAGGCTCCTTGCTTCCTCCTACCCACTATTTGACCTATCTTATCTCCCTCCACTGCTGCCCTTACTTTATCCTATACTAAAGGCCCTCTTTCCCTTGGCAGTCATATTTGGGGATAGGTTCCAAGATCAGCTCTTCCCCAGAGTCACTGCTGCCACAAGACTACTGTGGAGCACTCAGGTACTTATCCTCGCTCGGCCGCAAGTTTTTTTACACACAGTAACTCCGTTACACATGGAACAACTTCACATGGATCCACAACCACAAGCAGCACTATCCAGGCTCCATGCAGGCTGTCATCCATGGTCATTAGCAATCTGGTCCCTGACATGAGAGCAAAGCTGCATTGTGCCACATTCAAGTTAATGTCGAGACTAGCAACATTTTACTTTATATGTTTCTTTGGTTTTAGCATTGTTTTAATATATGTATTATGATATACACTGTATTTACTTTAAGTGTATATATTCCAGAATGTCTATTTATTACTCTAATTGTAACTTTATGTATATAACTCTATTAACATTATGAAATGTTCGTAGAAAGATGTTAGATAACAAGGGAGTTTTAAGTAATGTTTCTTTAGTAACACAATTGAAACGTTGTTTGTAGACACATCACAACTCTCAAATAAACACTCCAAAATGTTCTTTGGATATTCACAAAGTAGTCTGACATTCTGTACATTTGAGGAACTTTTTGTGAACATTACAAATACTACTACAATGTCACCAAAGTGTCCTGACATTCAGAACGTCTAAAGTACTTATTTAGAACGTAACAAATGTTCCTACACACTTAGAAAGACAACGTTACAAGTGTACCACCACTTGACTTACAGACGACGTTCCAAAATGTATTTCTATCATTCCGATTGTAACGTTATATGAAGATAACCAATAGCTCTAAATCTAACGTTATGAAATGTTCCTAGGATATCTCCAAAATAACATGATTTTCAGAACCTTTCATGGACTACCAAGGATAATTTTTTATGTTCCCATGATGTCTGTATAGCAACCGGATATTTATAACCTCTATAATACTTATTAGAAATGTTATGAATGTGTCTATAATGTCCCAAATGGGCTATGACATTCAGTACCTCTGGAAGACTTAAGGGGAGCGTTACAAATGTCTCAGTTATGTTCCTTGTTAGATGGGTTAATGTTCTGGTCAGTAGCTAGCTAGCACTAACTAAAATGGCTGGTAGCACCCTTGAAAAGGGGCATGAGGGAAGCCCTACAATATTATGTTTTTCTAAGCAGTGAGAACGCTCGGGAGCAGGCAATGTTGAAAAGTAATCTTTAGACGTGATGTACTTTTCTTAAATGTATTTTGCAATTTACTAAAACAAGCCGACAACAAGAAAATGGTGTTAGAAAAAGGGGACGTTTTTGCTGTGAGCCAATGGGGTAACCACAGGTTGTGTCCCCCATAGGTGGGCAGGGCTGCGACGTTCTATCTAATACCGACTATTAACCTTTTCACAAGTACCAACAAACGGGTGTGATCATTCTACAGTGGTCCCTGCAGCGTACGCTCAAACCGGTGTGATTATAACGCTTATTTAGAACGTCCAGTTTCGATTGACGCAACAGTGAGCATTTGAGCTGGCCACACTGTTTTTTCACAGAAACATTTCGCACAAACATAGTCCTAACAAAGTTATGTCCTGAATGTGACCAGTTTATTTTTTGGATGCAATGTTCAGACATTCACAGAAGTAGCCTACATTTGTTCCTTCATTAAAATGCAAATCAATTTATAACATTTTTGACATGCGTTTTTTCTGGATTTTTTTGTTGTTATTCTGTCTCTCACTGTTCAAATAAACCTACCATTAAAATTATAGACTGATCATTTCTTTGTCAGTGGGCAAACGTACAAAATCAGCAGGGGATCAAATACTTTTTTCCCTCACTGTAGATAACTCTCGGCTGACAGAAACCACAATATAAATTAGGTAATAGCAATTACTATTTATAATTCATCATGGGTGAGCTCACCATTGATCGAAATAATTGAGTAAAACACTTTCTAGTAATCGAATGTAATCTGATGATGGGTAGTTTGCACCCATACACAAAAATGTATGCACGCATGACTGTAAGTCGCTTTGGATAAAAGCGTCTGCTAAATGGCATATTATTATTATTATTATTATAGTTTGTGCGCGCCGCCATTTTTGTTTTTTCGCTTCAACCAAAGATAATAAGAGGAGACAAGATGAGTTCGGTCTGTTTGCAGTATGCATGTTGAAGGGGGTGTGTCGTCTACGATCATTCACTTCCCTTCATTCACTTCCGGAAGTTTACTCGAAAGATAAGAGAACCATTCCTTCACCTCAGTATAACATCTTTGGTCTGACAGACGTTTACGTGACACCCAGAATGCATTGTATAATGTCAACAAACATGGCGCCACACATAGCTGGCAAATAGCTTAGCATTAGCTCATTATAAACAGTACAACTTTCAAAAAAGTATTTTACACACATCATAGGTGTCCATTACAATCTAAGCAATAATCGGAATGCATTAGTTGTCACCAGTACTTGAAAACATTTGAATAAAAATGAAAGTGCCAGCCAGAAAATGTGCCAGTTCATGCAAGACTGCACAAATGTCTGCATACTTGATCTGTGGAAACACTAAGGAAGTGCTTGGGCTCTCCTCGAAGAGAGAAGTTTGTCCTTAATAAAGCCTCAAACATAAATTGTCCGCAACACTGAAATGGGCTACTTCTATGTGAATTAATGAGAAGGCGGAACACACCTCAATTCAAACTGTTGTTAGAAAATAAAACTTGTTAGAAAATAATTTGAAATTGACAAGTTGAAACATAGCCTATAGATAATTAGCAGGCAGCGCGTGTTAACTGTTCTGTTGCGTAACAATCACAATTTGGAACAGTGAGTGCATTCTGACATCACGTGCATAAAACAACTCACGCTGGGGCGATCGTTCAAGATATTTGGAACTCACATGTGAAAAGGTTAATTACCTTGTCATCAATGACATGTAGCCCATTGTTTACCTTGTTACCTGGCAATGACCACAAGGGCGTTTCAAAGAGCTGTCAGTCAAGGCGAGATCATGAATATAAGTTCCCCGCCCACTTAGCCTGTTCTTTCAGGCTTCCTGATAGTTAGAGATGAGCGAAAAGATACAATTTCTTCAATTCTGATCATTTTAATAGTGTACAAATGTTATGGGTGATGTTTTGGTCATTCAAAGGCTATTAATACTTGGGAAATAGGATGACTGTGCGAGACCTTTAACATTATAATTATTCCACAATACTGATGACTGATCAGCTACTAGATAGATGCTACTACCTATGGCTGCAAATAGGCTATTGAGGCGGCTTATAATGCTTACCCAATAATAATGTACTGAATCACAGATTGGGCACATCTTTGCTCAAGAATATGTGCTTTCCAAGCAAGTCTCAGGTACACTCTGGAGCTGTAACTAGCAAAATGGTGCTGGTGAAGTGTGGAGGGAAGTGTGTGCATGCCTGTGTGTGTCAGAGAGAAACACAGTGTGAAAGAGAGGATGCACTTTCTATCTGTCTGCAAGAGCGAGGACGGGAGAGAGAAATACAGGGAGTCTCCATTTTTTTCACGGGACCTCTTATATGTGCACGCGCTTGCGGGCCATGGGGCGGCGCACAATTGGCCCAGCGTCGTCCAGGGTAGGGGAGGGAATGGCCGCCAGGGATGTAGCTCAGTTGGTAGAGCATGGCGTTTGCAACGCCAAGGTTGTGGGTTCAATTCCCATGGGGGGCCAGTATGAAAAATAAAAATAAAATATAATGTATGCACTCACTAACTGTAAGTTGCTCTGGATAAGAGCGTCTGCTAAATGACACACAAAAAAATGCGGGCCTAATAGTAAAGACATGTTATTTAACAGTAAAACATTTTTTTTACATTTTAATTTGGCATGAACACAACCAGTCATGAAGTTTTCATATTTTTCGCAAACAAATCACTTCAAAAAGAGCCTAATTCCAGCATCCAAACAGTGCACTGAGCACTCGTGCCATTTGATGAATTGAAAGACACAACTGTTACAAAACAACAAAAAGTGTATTGACATTCGATGATTGTCATTGGGTCTACACTGTTGTAGATTAAATTAATTGATGCATCTTGCTGACAAAATGACTTTTTTTGTAGAAAGTAATGTTGGGACACCTGAAAAGGGGCTGAGATACAAGACTGTCCCAGGATGACAAGTGCAGCCACATATATGTTTTTTTTTTAACCATGACACAGAGGTGGGGGTGTTCATTTAATTTGGAATAAGCTTTTATTTTAATACTTACCGCTGTAGCAGTACAAATTGCAAACAAATAGGAACGTTATTTAGGGGGATTCATTCCCATTCAGTCTGAGACCCCCCTGGGCCCCCTGTAATTGGCACTCTGCGCGCAGTCCACAACAGTTCCACAAGATCCACAGGAGAAAATTCACTTGATTAACAACACTTTAAAGAAGACTTGAGCCAGGTCCTCTACTGACTTCTGTCACATTGTTCACCGGTTAGTTTTTAGGGGAGCTAATTTTCCAACTTTTTGCCTCAGGTGTGGCTGCCCTAACAAGCCTGATTGGAATCAGGTGTTCGACAAACAGGTGTCCACATACTTTTGTCATGTAGTGTACATACAGACAGACATACAGACAGACAGACATGACTTTCCCTTAGAGAAAAAGTAAAACAAAGCGCCTCAACCTGAGGTGGCTTTAAACTAATCAGATTGATAATGTTGTGGGTCAATGTGATTGGAGCAACTTCAAGCTTCGACTGTGGAGCTTGTCTTCGAGACATCAGTATGTCTTCGAGACATCTTCAACAGAACAGGAGCCATTCCACACACTGTAGGATCACTGAAAAGAGAAACACAAAAACAAATATAATGACTGCAAATCATAATGTTTTAGAACAGGGCAGGAGCGTATAGCCTATCATCAGAGGGCAAGGTGAGGCTATTAGGCTACCTTTGCTATCCAATCCTCAGATCTTCTCGAAGAGGAAGTGCATATGGGGTAGGGTGAAATGGATCAATTTGGGATTGGGCATATAAAGGGCACATTGAGGTTAGGTTATCAAAGTTGCTAACAGTCATATGATTGCTTGTGAATACCAATGTCACAGACTTTGGTTAACAGAGCAATATTACTTATCCAATTGTTGCCACACTCCATTTGAGCACAACGTAGGCTACAGCACTCTTTACAACTGAAATAATGTCATTTTCACATAATGTTACACATGAGAAATATGTGACATTGTTTTAGTAAAATATACAAACCACAACTTGCGTTTCTGGTTTGGTTCCACACTATCAGGACTTTTGACCTCTATCTCACCTCCTTCTCAACCATATTGCAGAAGAAGGTCCAAGGTCCTTCCCCTCAGGACTTCTTCTCCAATGCATTAGAGAAGAAGGCAAGAAAAGAGCATTCGAGGAATCGAGGAAAGAAGAATTGAAAAAGTCTCATCTCTGTTGCCATTCCCAAAAGTGAGTGATTTCTGTTCCTACTCCTGTTTACAACGCCTCAAGAGGAGGTTGATAATTACTAGACTTAGTGGCCAGCTAATTAAAGACTAGCTTCCTGGTGCCTGAATGGGCACACAATACAGACAAAAACAAAAATATGTTCTTGGATAATAAATCTGATTTAACAAAGAAGAAACCATTAACCTCCTGACCGAATGACAACGGCAGACACAAGTCTAGGGGCACCAATGGGCAGTGTACCAAATGTGAATGACATTATCCTGACGTTTATCTAAAAACCAGTGAGCCAGTCGCTGCTGTTGGAGCTCCGAGGAGGCTGCAGCCGGAGTACTGTGATTGCTAAATTAAGCAGCAACTGACATGCTTTGTGGTGCAGATGAGTCCCACTGAAACAGGTCAGGCATTAAGAACAGAATTCCGCAACACGCTTCGCACCACATACCCAAAGCATTCTTCACTGGGACGGCTAATGTGTGATTAAGGGGAAGGAGACAAAGTGGATATTAAAGATAGGCTTTCTTAGGGTTGTTGCCTTGATGATGAGCAGTGTATTGAATTCATGCTGTGCAGTATAGTGGTTTTATTCCCTCTCTCTCATCTCGTAGGATGAAGGGGGGTTCTTGAATTCAATCATTGACATTCTAGGAACAGTTTTACAACATAGAATTGCTGGTATGTACATGCACATTGCAAACTCTTGCAAAAACAAACTTGTATTGACTATATCAGTCAGTCTCAAATACCTTTAAATACCAAGAACCTTCAAATACATTCAATTTAGAACCTCTTGACCTTTGCTGAGATTTAGTGCAATTTATCTGTTGCATATGTATGAAATACAGAAGAAAACACACAAATGGTCTGCTGTTCCATTCACCTTGCATGGTAGTGTAACTGTACATACCAGCAATTCAATAATAGTCCCATGAGATATTGGCAGTGAAATGATATACAATGTGACCAGCATGGGGAATAGCACTTAGACCTCATCTCAAATATTGTTTGTTTGGTGCTTAGTCAATATGGTGGCAGCTCTATCTCCATGATTGATAAGTCTTAGGTGCGTGGGCCTCAGCTTTCCATTAGAGAGGAATGGCTCCCTGCTGATTCATGCTGCCATGTGAAGAGGCTCATTTCCTCATAATCCATTGTTTTTGTCCATGTTTACAGGGATGCTATTCACTAAGTGGTCTCCTCTCTCTCTCTCTCTCTCTCTCTTTCACACACGCACACACAAAGAGGGAGAGACACTCACAGGCACAGAGAGACACAGACATACACCACACACACACCACCTTGTTGCATTTAGGCTGGGCTCTATGCTCCTGGGGAAGCGGATTAAGTGTTAAGTGTACACTTCCTCATTTAATTTATTTACCCATTTGAGCGTGCAGCCACTGCGCCTCTCTCTCCAGGCTGGGTGGGTTTGTGTGTTAGTCGGCTGACAGATATTTCTGGTGGGTGGGGGGACAGGCAAAATCTGTTTCTGAGAAGGTAGGCTCTCCCAAGCAGACGGAGCCACCGGTTTTATGACAGGAGGGCATGGGCTAATTCACATTCACATTCATTCTCATTTTGGCAGAGGCACTCTGTGTACATTCACATTAGGAGAGCGCTGAGAAAGTGAAGGGAATGTATTTATTTTTAGGCATTTAGCAGACGCTCTTATCCAGAGCGACTTACAGAATAAATTAGGGTTAAGTGCATTGCTCAAGAGCACATCGATGTTTCTCCATTCTGTAATCAGTATGCTGTCTCAGTGCTGTACCTACTAATTAGTCTCAGATGGAATTCTTTAGTGCATCCATTTCCTGAAATAATCAGGCATTTTTACAATGCCTTGTTGTGCGAGTGAATAATCACCTTAAAACAATAGGATTTTGAAATGTGTAGAAAAATTCAAAAACCTCATTCCTCAGCTCACCACGAGTGCTGTTGCTGCACTCCTCTCAAAAACATTCCCTGATGCTACAAGAGGAAATTAGGGGCCATGCACAAATTGCCTGTGTATTTAATTCCATAAGGAAGGAGAGTGCACACTCAAGCTGCACTGGGATGGGCGAGATGGAATTGTACATTTGTTTTAGCACACTGACGCGTGGGTCCTTGACATTCAGAATTCATTGTCAATATCCTTTGGTAGTAAATAAGAGATGTTGCCTTGTTGTAAATAGCCCGGTCCCAGGGAGAGCTGCTCTCTGTAATTCGGGTGTGGGCGGCTGGCGTGTTTCCGCTAGAGAGATGATGGTCTAATTGACTTCTCCAGTCCAGCGGTGAGGATGACAGCACAGAGCAGTTGTGCTTGAGACACTTGACTCGTGGCAGTCCAGCCCACACATGTGATTTCAATTCACACACACACAGAGCAGACTACTCCCTGACTAAATATTACCAAATTGAGTAGCGCAGCATTGTAGGGTTGGCCAGAATTTGAGCAAATAAAGGCCACTGCAAGAGTTCGCACACAACCATTTTGTAATACAAAAGCATTCTTGACATACGTAGCTAAATAGTATGTTGTAGCTTTACAAATGAATGACATGGACATATGAGAGGAGTGAAAGCAGGTGAAATCTTCCCAGCTAGCACATTTGGTTGCTTGGAAGTTGTGGGAATGTAACTTTTTGGTTTCCCATTGGTTCTGGGAACGAAGCCATACGTTTCCTGACCGGTAAAACTGAACAGTTTTTAAACGTTCTGAGAACGGAAGTGAAAATGTAGACTTCTGGGAACATACATTTTTAGTTTACAGGGAGGTTCTGAGAACGTTTTACTATGGTTCCCTGAAAGTTTTATTAACGTTCTGAGAATGGAAATTATAGATTATTTGAAGGTAATTAAATAATTTTCAAAAACATGTTTCAATAAGACTTTTAATAACACTGCTAGCTCTAAACACAGATAGGACATTTGACGTTGAATTTGCTTAGGCATTAATTTACATTTACATTTACATCATTTAGCAGACGCTCTTTTTTTCTTTTTTTATGGGGGGTGGGGGAAGAAGGATGACTTTATACTATTCCAGGTATTCCTTAAAGAGGTAGGGTTTCAAGTGTCTCTGGAAGGTGGTCAGTGACTCCGCTGTCTTGGCGTCGTGGGGGAGCTTGTTCCACCATTGGGGTGCCAGAGCAGCGAATAGCTTTGACTGGGCTGAGCGGGAACTGTGCTTCCATAGAGGTAGGGGAGCTACCAGGCCAGAGGTGGACGAATGTAGTACCCTCGTTTGGGTGTAGGGTCTGATCAGAGCCTGAAGGTAAGGAGGTACCGTTCCCCTCACAGCTCCGTAGGCAAGCACCATGGTCTTGTAGTAGATGCAAGCCTCAACTGGAAGCCAGTGGAGTGTGCGGAGGAGCGGGGTGACATGAGAGAACTTGGGAAGGTTGAACACCAGACGGGCTGCAGCGTTCTGGATAAGTTGTAGGGGTTTAATGGCACATGCAGGGAGCCCAGCCAACAGCGAGTTGCAGTAATCCAGACGGGAGATGACAAGTGCCTGGATTAGGACCTGTGCCGCTTTCTGTGTAAGGTAGGGTCGTACTCTACAAATGTTGTAGAGCATGAACCTGCAGGATCGGGTCACCGCTTTGATGTTAGCGGAGAATGACAGGGTGTTGTCCAGGGTCACGCCAAGGTTCTTTGCACTTTGGGAGGAGGACACAATGGAGTTGTCAACCGTGATGGCGAGATCATGGAGCGGGCAGTCCTTCCCCGGGAGGAAGAGCAGCTCCGTCTTGTCAAGGTTCAGCTTGAGGTGGTGATCCGACAACCACACTGATATGTCTGCCAGACATGCAGAGATGCGATTCGCCACCTGGTTATCAGAACGGGGAAAGGAGAAAATGAATTGTGTGTCGTCTGCGTAGCAATGATAGGAGAGACCATGTGAGGATATGACAAAGCCAAGTGACTTGGTGTATAGAGAGAATAGGAGAGGGCCTAGAACTGAGCCCTGGGGGACACCAGTGGTGAGAGCATGTGGTGTTGAGACAGATTCTCGCCACGCCACCTGGGAAGAGCGACCTGTCAGGTAGGACGCAATCCAAGAGTGAGCAGCGCCAGAGATGCCCAACTCGGAGAGGGTGGAGAGGAGGATCTGATGGTTCACAGTATCAATGGCAGCGGATAGGTCTAGAAGGATAAGAGCAGAGGAGAGAGAGTTAGCTTTAGAAGTGCGGAGAGCCTCCGTAACACAGTGAAGAGCAGTCTCAGTTGAATGACCAGTCTTGAAACCTGACTGGTTTGGATCAAGAAGGTCATTCTGAGAGAGATAGCAGGAGAGTTGGCTAGAGACGGCACGCTCAAGAGTTTTGGAGAGAAAAGAAAGAAGGGATACTGGTCTGTAGTTGTTGACATCGGAGGGATCGAGTGTAGGTTTTTTGAGGAGGGGCGCAACTCTCGCTCTCTTGAAGACAGAAGGGTCATGGCCAGTGGTCAAGGATGAGTTGATGAGCAAGGTGAGGCGGCACGTAGCTTAGTGGTTAAGAGCGTTGTGCCAGTAACTGAAAGGTCACTGGTTCTAATCCCTGAGCCAACTAGGTGAAAAATCTGTTGAAGTGCCCTTGAGCAAGGCACTTAACCCTAATTGCTCCTGTAAGCGTCTGCTAAATGACAAAAAAAAAAGAAGAAAAAAAAGGTAAGGGAGAAGGTCTCTGGAAATGGTCTAGAGAAGAGAGGAGGGGATAGGGTCAAGCGGGCAGGTTGTTGGGTGGCCGGCCGTCACAAGTCGCAAGATTTCATCTGGAGAAAGAAGTCAAAGCATATGGTAGGGCAGTGTGAGCAGGACCAGCGGTGTCATTTGACTTAATAAATGAGGATCGGATGTCGTCAATCTTCTTTTCAAAATGGTTGACGAAGTCATCCACAGAGAGGGAGGAGGGAGGTAGAGGAGGAGGATTCAGCAGGGAGGAGAAGGTGGCAAAGAGCTTCCTAGGGTTAGAGGCAGAGGCTTGAAATTTAGAGTGGTAGAAAGTGGCTTTAGCAGCGGAAACAGAGGAAGAGAATGTAGAGAGGAGGAATTGAAAAGATGACAGGTCCACAGGGAGTCTAGTTTTCCTCCATTTCCGCTCGGCTGCCTGGAGCCCTCTTCTGTGAGCTCGCAATTAGTCGTCAAGCCACGGAGCAGGAGGGGAGGACCGAGCCGGCCGGGAGGATAGGGGACATAGAGAGTCAAAAGATGCAGAAAGGGAGGAGAGGAGGGTTGAGGAGGCAGAATCAATTTATAACATTTTTGACATGCGTTTTTCTGGATTTTTTTGTTGTTATTCTGTCTCTCACTGTTCAAATAAACCTAGCATTAAAATTATAGACTGATAATTTCTTTGTCAGTGGGCAAACGTACAAAATCAGCAGGGGATCAAATATTTTTTTCCCTCACTTTAGTTGACAGGCTACAGAAAAATGCTACAATAAGGCAAAGGAGATCGGAATGAAATTAACTAAACATCTGGGGAAGTGAGAGAGCGGGGCCTCCCTCACTTACGTTTCACTGAAACACTCAAATATAACTCTCCCAACTTCCACTTTAGAAATTATAATTGTTGTAAACTACAGCGGTTCAATGTTTTCTAGGAATAGACTCTAGCTTAGTTTATTCAGCTAGCTAACTTGATACAGTATTCTTCTGTGAAAACCGTCCAGGGCACCGAATCCTATGACACCATAGCCATCTAGCATACCAGCCTCCAATAACACGGTTTAGCACCAATACTCGGTTACAACAAACCACCAGTGTGTTAACACGCCAAACAGATCATTCGTGTCCGTGTCTAACGTTGTGTAAAGTTTTGGGTTAGTTTTGACAGTTTGAGTGAGTACTTCGTCAATTTATTCAGCCAGTTAGTTAGCTAGAATAGTTAGCATACTAGCTAGCCATTGCTCTCTGCAAACGAACCAACCCCTCCTCCCACGGCACGAAACACAGAGAGAGCCAAGCTAACGTTAACTAGTCACCCATGTCCCGAATTCCCTTGAACGACTCTGGTTAGAAGTATGTAAAAATAAAAAAAAATAAAAAAATGTAGGTTATAACATACCCTTAGTAGCTACTGTTAGCCAGTTAAGTGCAAACATTCAAACACATTTATTTTTTTGTGGCACAGCTTCAGTGAGATTCAAACCTATGATCCTCTCCATGCAATTAGTCTACTGAGCCACCAGGATGGAGCTAGCGTGTCATGTTTTTTTAACTCATACAAAGCTGTTAATTTTAGTCTATTCAAACAGACCCCATTTCAAAGGAAACAATAACTAATTAATATCAGGTGTGGCTAATTAGTGGGCACAACCAACACAGCAGAACACACTTAATGAGATATAGGATAGAGAGAGTTTTGTTGATGCTGAGAACGGAACGTATATGTTTTAAATAACATTCTTAGAATGTTCTCTGAAAGTTACTAGCTTTCTTGTGTTTTTTATGGAAAGTTTTTATGGAAAGTTTTGTTACTGTACTTTGAACAATTTGAGAACATGACTTTAAATAGAACCATGAAGAAACCTGTAGGAAACGTTATGCTGAAGTACTGAAATTCCCACAGAAGAACATTATTTCTTGACATTCTTGGTACAATTTGAGAACATTCCCAATGTCAAACCAGTTGGAGAACGTTCCTAGAACATTACCAAAATTTTAATTAAATGTAACCATGTTTGAACTTTTAGGAAACATTCTTCCTTAAAAGGAGAATCGCATGCTCTCACCAAGCTCTAAGAAACATATGGTTCACAGAACGTTATGTGCTAGCTGGGTTTGTAGGGAGAATTAATAATTTAAGTGAGGCTGGCAATTCAGTCCATAGGTTTTCCTGATTGCTACTACTGCTACTACTAATGAGTCTAATCTATATTATCTCTACTGTAGGCTGTGTCTGAGGTCAAGAAAACATGCTTCAAATAAAGTCTCTGATTCAATCACTGCGAATTGAATTCACTAAGTATGGATTGTTACCTCTTATGATCCATCTTTAATGTTGTCTGGCCTTTCCCAGGACCTTTATCTTGAGTTAACGCAAAGAGTATACTATGAGATAGGCCTGCTCTTTTCCTTTGAAGGTTGAAAACCAACACTCTGTTTTCAGAGACGTTTCAGTTTGAAGTAGATCCCAAGTCAAAAGGTATGTTTAATAAGTCACTGGCTGTATTTTGGGGATTTTTGGAAAGCTTCCTTAGACCATGTTCTCTCCATCTAAAGCCAAAAGTGTATTATGTTCTAGCCCAATACATAGCCCCCACCCATGCAAATATAAATAATTACCATATCAATCAACTCAATCAACATGTAATGTCTGTAATCAGTGAGACAACACGAGTGAATTGTCTTTTGGGATCACCACATCAATATTCTGTAATTGTAGAAAAGAGCACTTGAGATTTTTGAACCCTTGTGATGTGCCCTCAGGATGAGCAACTGAGCTGCCAAGACCAGAACTAATATTATTTTCTGAATGCTGTGCAAGAGGACAAGAGGTACTGTATACTTGGAAATTGTATCCATATGACACTACTTACAGTGAGGGAAAAAAATATTTGATCCCCTGCTGATTTTGTATGTTTGCCCACTGACAAAGAAATGATCTGTCTATAATTTTAATGGTAGGTTTATTTGAACAGTGAGAGACAGAATAACAACAAAATAATCCAGAAAAACGCATGTCAAAAATGTTATAAATTGATTTGCATTTTAATGAGGGAAATAAGTATTTGACCCCCCTCTCAAACAGAAAGATTTCTGGCTCACAGGTATCTTTTATACAGGTAACGAGCTGAGATTAGGAGCACACTCTTAAAGGGAGTGCTCCTAATCTCAGTTTGTTACCTGTATAAAAGACGCCTGTCCACAGAAGCAATCAATCAATCAGATTCCAAACTCTCCACCATGGCCAAGACTAAAGAGCTCTCCAAGGATGTCAGGGACAAGATTGTAGACCTACAGAAGGCTGGAATGGGCTACAAGACCATCGCCAAGCAGCTTGGTGAGAAGGTGACAACAGTTGGTGCGATTATTCGCAAATGGAAGAAACACAAAATAACTGTCAATCTCCCTCGGCCTGGGGCTCCATGCAAGATCTCACCTTGTGGAGTTGCAATGATCATGAGAACGGTGAGGAATCAGCCCAGAACTACACGGGAGGATCTTGTCAATGATCTCAAGGCAGCTGGGACCATAGTCACCAAGAAAACAATTGGTAACACACTACGCCGTCAAGGACTGAAATCCTGCAGTGCCCGCAAGGTCCCCCTGCTCAAGAAAGCACATATACAGGCCCGTCTAAAGTTTGCCAATGAACATCTGAATGATTCAGAGGAGAACTGGGTGAAAGTGTTGTGGTCAGATGAGACCAAAATCGAGCACTTTGGCATCAACTCAACTCGCCGTGTTTGGAGGAGGAGGAATGCTGCCTATGACCCCAAGAACACCATCCCCACCGTCAAACATGGAGGTGGAAACATTATGCTTTGGGGGTGTTTTTCTGCTAAGGGGACAGGACAACTTCACCGCATCAAAGGGACGATGGACGGGGCCATGTACCGTCAAATCTTGGGTGAGAACCTCCTTCCCTCAGCCAGGGCATTGAAAATGGGTCGTGGATGGGTATTCCAGCATGACAATGACCCAAAACTCACGGCCAAGGCAACAAAGGAGTGTCTCAAGAAGAAGCACATTAAGGTCCTGGAGTGGCCTAGCCAGTCTCCAGACCTTTATCCCATAGAAAATCTGTGGAGGGAGCTGAAGGTTCGAGTTGCCAAACGTCAGCCTCGAAACCTTAATGACTTGGAGAAGATCTGCAAAGAGGAGTGGGACAAAATCCCTCCTGAGATGTCTGCAAACCTGGTGGCCAACTACAAGAAACGTCTGACCTCTGTGATTGCCAACAAGGGTTTTGCCACCAAGTACTAAGTCATGTTTTGCAGAGGGGTCAAATACTTATTTCCCTCATTAAAATGCAAATCAATTTATAACATTTTTGACATGCGTTTTTCTGGATTTTTTTGTTGTTATTCTGTCTCTCACTGTTCAAATAAACCTACCATTAAAATTATATAGACTGATCATGTCTTTGTCAGTGGGCAAACGTACAAAATCAGCAGGGGATCAAATACTTTTTTCATTCACTGTATATTACAATAAACAACAAAGAATATTAAACAATATTAACAAACAAAAAATGCACCAGTGTAAATTAGGTACAATTTCTCATTGGGAACTTTCATATATCCAGCGGGAGACCTTTGAAATGTTCTGAGACTTTCATTTCTCCCCGGAAAGAGAGTTGTGGCTCTCATTTCTCAATATGTTCAAACTGTGTAAAAGTATAATTTGATAAAGCCTTTCAACAATGAAAAACAACAGAGTTTGTTTATCAGATTTCCCCCTGTCGCTGAGTAAGAACTATTGCCCTGAGGTGCTGTGTTGCCATTACATAACAGCCAATCTAGGGCATTGTGGGACTGCACTGGAAAAGACTGGAGGAAACAAAATCTTTGCCTTTCTCAAGAGATACAAGCCACAAGGAAGAAAAAGAAGCCACAAACTCTTCATCTCACTGTGAGAAGAAAAGCTGAAGTTGTTGTTTGACAGGTAGTCAGTAGAGTATTGAAAGACCTGAATACCAGGTACATAATTTGACAAAATTATATACATTGTAGAGCAGTGACGCACCAACACATCCACGCCAGATGTCAAGGACAAAGGGAATACACACCAAACCCCCTTTTACCGGCCAGAGAGCACAGAGGGGGGTCCAGAAGGGTCCAAGCAGGAACCCTTCCCCCTTCGCCTTCACCAAATGGCACTCAGACTTGTGCCAGAGACAGAGACTCTGCTGGGTCCCGATGAAGACTGAGGATGATTACGGCTCAGTCAAGGAGCTTGTTTCATTGGAAAGCAGCGAACTGCACACAAAGTGCCTCAAAAACTCTTATATCCTCAAGGAAACAATGTCAATTAACTTAAAATGATATGGTTAAAAGTCTTGATGTGTGTATAATAAGACCTTGTATTTAGGATGTGTATGATGTATTTTCCTGACAATCAACAATTAATAGGTATTACCCTCACTTGTTCAAGGAAAAGCATGTTGTTTGGTATCTGTGCGACCACACAGTCTTCATACGGACGTTAGAATACGTTATGAAAGTGTACAAACTACCCTCCCTTTGCTGTGGGCAATTTATTGATTCATAGGCTGCGCAGATCATAAAACAATGCAGGCGATGAATGGGGGCGGACTCGGCCCCTGGAACTTTTCCCTCACCTGAGCCAATCACAGCTCTCCTGAAGAGAGGCCTCACCTCTTCCTGGTTCCAGGACTATAAACTGAAAGTGTGAACACCCCTCCATGTGTTCGGACAGCGATCAGCCATATGGTTGCTGTCAATTTATGAACTACAAACCAATTGAAGGCTACTGAAATCCTTTGTTTTGGACTCTAGTCTACACCATGGAGAGTTCCCTGAAGACCGTTGGTTCCAGATATTATACGTAAGAGTATCCAGCTCTATCTGTTCCCTGATTTGAATGTGAGCGTGTAATCTGTATTTGTTACTTTATTATTACTATCTATTTTTCTCCTATAATCCCTGCCTTGTTTCGTTATGAAATATCAATAATAACTGTTTGTTATTAGGCCCTCTAATCCCCTTTATCTGTTTGTGACTGAATCTGTAGCCTCTCATATTAGTACATAATTTTGCCAAAATCTTCATTAATTATTCATCCTGTAAACTCATTATTATACCCTGGTTATTTCTAAATAAATATTCTTCATTTTATTAAATATCTACTTTTATATTTTAAGAACTGAATTGCCTTCAGAATTAATAATTTCATAATAATAAGTCTACACACTCCATTACAAATATGGCGCATCCCGTGTGAGGAGAGTTTTAGATTGAAATGAGCTGTTTGTGACCAGAAACATGAAACCGCTGTGAAACTAACATTGACTTTGAAGGATTCCTCAAAACATCCAAGATTTGCACTCATATACCCTATCCTTACGTGATTTAGCTTTGATACTGGCATTTACCTTTTCGTATGGTAGTTATTACAATTTGGCTAAATGGTCTTGGTAACCTGAGGGCACTCATAGTGGTTATAATACTGTGACGTGTTAGTGGTAGCGGCACACTATTACCCTATTATTTTATATTTCAAGATTTGACTGTCACAGGCGCAAGTACATTGAAATGCCTTTCTTGCCGACTCAAAACACAACAATGCAATAATCAATAACGATGAAATACTAGAAAAAACACGAGAAATAAGAAGAAATATGAAAAACACAATAAGTAAGTAAGCAAACTATATACAGGATCAGTTCCAATACCATATTTACAATGTGCAGGAATACTGGAGTGATGGAGGTAAATATGTATAGGGATAAGGTGACTAAGCAACAGGATGTAAGATAACAGAGTAGCAGCAGCTTGTATCAAATCAAATCCACATAAGCTGAATACAACAGGTGTAAACATTACAGTGAAATGCTTACTTACAAGCCCTTAACCAACAATGCAGTTTTTAAGAAATGCAAATAGTCCGGGTAGCCATGATTAGCTGTTCAGGAGTCTTATGGCTTGGGGGTAGAAGCTGTTAAGAAGCATTTTGGACCTAGACTTGGCGCTCCGGTACCGCTTGCCGTGCGGTAGCAGAGAGAACAGTCTATGACTAGGGTGGCTTGAGTCTTTGATAATTTTTAGTGCCTTCCTCTGACACTGCCTGGTATAGAGGACCTGGATGGCAGGAAGCTTGGCCCCAGTGATGTACTGGGCCGTACGCACTACCCTCTGTAGTGCCTTGCGGTCGGAGGCCGAGCAGTTGCCATACTAGGCGGTGATGCAACCAGTCATGATGCTCTCAATGGTGCAGCTGTATAACTTTTTGAGGATCTGCGGACCCATGCCAAATCTTTTCAGTCTCCTGAGGGGGAATAGGCTTTGTCTTGCCCTCTTCACGACTGTCTTGGTGTGTTTGGACCATGATAGATAGTTGGTGATGTGGACACCAAGGAACTTGAAGCTCTCAACCTGTTCCACTACAGCCCCGTCGATGAGAAAGGGGGCATTATCAGTCCTCTTTTTTTTCCTGTAATCCACAATCATCTCCTTTGTCTTGATCACGTTGAGGGAGAGGTTGTTATCCTGGCACCACACGGCCAGGTCTCTGACCTCCTCCATATAGGATGTCTCATCGTTGTCGGTGATCAGGCCTACAACTGTTGTGTCGTCGGCAAACTTAATGATGGTGTTGGAGTCTTGCCTGGCCATGCAGTCATGGGTGAACAGGGAGTACAGGAGGGGACTGAGCACGCACCCCTGAGGGGCCCACGTGTTGAGGATCAACATGGCTGATGTGTTGTTACCTACCCTTACCACCTGGGGGGGCGGCCCGTCAGGAAGTCCAGGATCCAGTTGCAGTGGGAGGTGTTTAGTCCCAGGGTCCTTAGCTTAGTGATGAGATTTGAGGGCACTATGGTGTTGAATGCTGAGCTGTAGTCAATGAGTAGCATTCTCACGTAGGTGTTCCTCTTGTCCAGGTGGGAAAGGGCAGTGTGGAGTGCAATACAGATTGCATCATCTGTGGATCTGTTGGGGTGGTATGCAAATTGGAGTGGGTCTAGGGTTTCTAGGATAATGGTGTTGATGTGAGCCATGACCAGCCTTTCAAAGCACTTCATGGCTACAGACGTGAGTGCTACGGGTCAGTAGTCATTTAGGCAGGTTATCTTAGTGTTCTTGGGCACAGGGACTATGGTGGTCTGCTTGAAACATGTTGGTATTACAGACTCAGTCAGGGACAGGTTGAAAATGTCAGTGAAGACACTTGCCAGTTGGTCAGCGCATGCTCGGAGTACACGTCCTGGTAATCAGTCTGGCCCTGCGGCCTTGTGAATGTTGACCTGCTTAAAAGTCTTACTCACATCGGCTAAGGAGAGCGTGATCACATAGTCATCTGGAACAGCTGATGCTCTCATGCATGCTTCAGTGTTGCTTGCCTCGAAGCGAGTGTATAAATGATTTAGCTCGTCTGGTATGCTTGTGTCAATGGGCAGCTCGCGGCTGTGCTTCCCTTTGTAGTCTGTAATAGTTTTCAAGCCCTGCCGCATCCGACGAAAGTCAAAGCCAGTGTAGTACAATTCAATCTTAGTCCTGTATTGACTCTTTGCCTGTTTGATGGTTCGTCGGAGGGCATAGCGGGATTTATTATACGTTTCCGGGTTAGAGTCCCGCTCCTTGAAAGGGGCAGCTCTACCCTTTAGTTCAGTGCGGATGTTGCCTGTAATCCATGGCTTCTGGTTGGGGTATGTACGTACGGTTACCGTGGGGACAACGTCATCGATGCACTTATTGATAAAGCCAGTGACTGATGTGGTGTAATCCTCAATGCCATTGGAAGAATCCCGGAATATATTCCAGTCTGTGCTAGCAAAACAGTCCTGTAGCTTAGCATCTGCGTCATCTGACCACTTCCTTTTTAACCCAGTCACTGGTGCTTCCTGCTTTAGTTTTTGCTTATAATCAGGAATCAGGAGGATGGAGTTATGGTCAGATTTGCCAAATGGAGGGCGAGGGAGAGCTTTGTATGCATCTGTGTGTGTGGATTAAAAGTGGTCTAGAGTCTTTTTTCCTCTGGTTGCACATTTAACATGCTGGTAGAAATTAGGTAGAACGGATTTAAAGTCCCCGGCCACTAGGAGCACTGCCTCTGGATGAGCGTTTTCCTTTACTTATGGCCTTATACAGCACATTGAGTGCAATCTTAGTGCCAGCATCGGTTAGTGGTGGTAAATAGACAGCTACAAAAAATATAGATGAAAACTCTCTTGGTAAATAGTGTGGTCTACAGCTTATCATGAGATACTCTACCTCAGGCGAGCAAAACCTTGAGACTTCCTTAGTATTAGATTTTATGCACCAGCTGTTGTATACAAATATACACAGACCGCCGCCACCCCTTGTCTTAAAGGAGTCAGATGTTCTATCCTGCCGATGTAGCATCTATCCCGCAAGCTGTATGTTATCCATGTCATCGTTCAGCCATGACTCGGTGAAACATAAGATATTACAGTTTTTAATGTCCCGTTGGTAGGATAACCTTAATAGGATTGATGGAAGAGGCAGTTTACTCGCTCGCCGTCAGATCCTTACAAGGCACCCCGACCTACGTCCACTATCTCTGTCTCTTTCTCATGCGAATGACGGGGATTTGGGCCTTGTTGGGTGTCTGTAGGATATCCTTCTTGTCTGACTCGTTGAAGAAAAAATCTTAGTCCAATACGAGTTGAGTAATCGCTGTCCTGATATCCAGAAGCTATTTTTGGACATAAGAGACGGTGGCAGAAACATTATGTGTATATAATAAATTACAAATAACGCAAAAAAAAACACACATAATAGTACAATTGGTTAGAGGGCTGTAAAACGGTTCCATATATGTTATTTCATTGTTTTGATCTCTTCACTATTATTCTACAGTGTAAGAAATAGTCAAAATAAAGAAAAACCCTTGAATGAGCAGGTGTGTCCAAACTTTTGACTGGTAGTGTCACGACTTCCTCCGAAGCTACCATCTCTCCTTGTTCGGGCAGGCTTCGGCGTTCGTCGTCACCGGCCTTCTAGCCACTGCCGCTCCTCATCTCTTCATTCCATTTGTTTTGTCTTGTTTATTACACACACCTGGTTCATATCCCCTCATCAGTACCTGTATAAGTGTTCCCTCTGCCCCCTTGTCTTTGTGTGTGATTGTTTATTGTGGAGGATAGAGAAGCTCGGTGGAGCTCCGTGTATTTTGTATCGCCGGGATATTTCCCTGTGTGCCTTGTATTTTCCAGTGTGCCTGTTTTGCGCACTTGAGGGTTTTGACGCATTACTGCATAACTCCGTGTTTCAGAATAAATCCTGTTATTCTGTGATTTACCCTCCTGCGCCTGACTCCTTCGAAATCACCTCATCACAGGTAGTGTATGTGCATATTACTGTATGTGTGAGTGAGAAGATGATGGAGTGAGTGTGTGTGTGGGCGTATGTAGGACCCTGTGAGTGTGCATAGAGACAGTGCAAAAATAAAAATAAAAGGTCAATAAAGATACAAGGTTAACTCAGATAGTCTGTGTAGCTATTTTGTTAGCTATTTATCAGTCATATTGCTTGGGGATAGAAGCAGATCACGGTTGGGTCTTCCTTTGTAATCCGTAATGGACTGTAGCCTCTGCCACATGTGGTGGAATTCGGAGCCTGTGTAATATGATTCCACCTTATTCCTATATTGTCCTTTTGCTCATTTGATGACTATGCAGAGGTCATAGTGGGACTTATTATACTTATTCCAGTCCTCGGCCATAGCCTCATGGTTGTCTATGATAGCTCTGTGTGCGGTAGCCCTGCTCTTTAGTTTAGCGCCAACCTCTGTGTTAATCCAGGGCTTTTGATTGGGGAAGCAGCGAACCCTCACCGTGGGGACAATGTCGCCGATGCATTTTCTACTGAAGCAGGTGACGGAGGTGGTTAGCTCGTCAATGTTATCGGAGTCTCTAAACATATTCCAATCAGCGCTAGCAAAGCAGTCCAGTAGCATAATCTCTGTTTCTGGTGACCATTTCTCAACAGAGCGAGTCACAGGTACTTCCTGTTTGAGTTTCTGCTTGTAAACAGGATGCAGGAGTATGGTGTCATTATCTGATTTGCCAAATGGCGGCTGAGGGAGGGCCTTGTAGGCTTGCTTGTGGATAGAATAACAGTGGTATAGGACTTTATTGCCACTAGTGTCGTTGGAGACGTGTTGATGGAAGTTGGGCATAACGTGTCTTAGTGACGTGGAATTAAAACCAGAAAAGCAGCCTCTGGATGTAGGTTTTCTTGCTTGTTTTTGGCCTTGTACAGTTCGTTAAGTGCCAGCTTATTATTTTTCTTGTCCTGAGGTGGAATGTATACAACACTCACGAAAACAGCTAATAACTCCCTCGGGAGGTAGAAGGGTCGGCATTTGACCATCAGGTGTTCCAAGACGGGTGAACTGCCGGTCGAAACTTCCACCGCGCTGGAGTTAGCACACCAGTTGGTGTTGATGAAGAGGCAAACCCCTCCCCCCTCGATTTCCCCGACTCCACTGTCCTATCCGCCCGGTGAATGGAGAATCAATGGAGTTGGATAGCCATGGTGGGTATCTTGTCCCCGAGAGCCATGTTTCAGAAAAGCAAAGAATATTGCAGTTTCGAGAGTCCCGTTGGTAGCAAATCCGCGATAACCAGTTTCTCTCTTCGTGAGAGTGAATGTTATACAGTGGGGGAAAAAAGTATGTAGTCAGCCACCAATTGTGCAAGTTCTCCCACTTAAAAAGATGAGAGAGGCCTGTAATTTTCATCATAGGTACACGTCAACTATGACAGACAAAATGAGATTTTTTTTTACAGAAAATCACATTGTAGGATTTTTAATGAATTTATTTGCAAATTATGGTGGAAAATAAGTATTTGGTCAATAACAAAAGTTTCTCAATACTTTGTTATATACCCTTTGTTGGCAATGACACAGTTCAAACGTTTTCTGTAAGTCTTCACAAGGTTTTCACACACTGTTGCTGGTATTTTGGCCCATTCCTCCATGCAGATCTCCTCTAGAGCAGTGATGTTTTGGGGCTGTCGCTGGGCAACACGGACTTTCAACTCCCCTCCAAAGATTTTCTATGGGGTTGAGATCTGGAGACTGGCTAAGCCACTCCAGGACCTTGAAATGCTTCTTACGAAGCCACTCCTTCATTGCCCGGGCGGTGTGTTTGGGATCATTGTCATGCTGAAAGACCCAGCCACGTTTCATCTTCAATGCCCTTGCTGATGGAAGGAGGTTTTCACTCAAAATCTCACGATACATGGCCCCATTCATTCTTTCCTTTACACGGATCAGTCGTCCTGGTCCCTTTGCAGAAAAACAGCCCCAAAGCATGATGTTTCCACCCCCATGCTTCACAGTAGGTATGGTGTTCTTTGGATGCAACTCAGCATTCTTTGTCCTCCAAACACGACGAGTTGAGTTTTTACCAAAAAGTTCTATTTTGGTTTCATCTGACCATATGACATTCTCCCAATCCTATTCTGGATCATCCAAATGCACTCTAGCAAACTTCAGACGGGCCTGGACATGTACTGGCTTAAGCAGGGGGACACGTCTGGCACTGCAGGATTTGAGTCCCTGGCGGCGTAGTGTGTTACTGATGGTAGGCTTTGTTACTTTGGTCCCAGCTCTCTGCAGGTCATTCACTAGGTCCCCCCGTGTGGTTCTGGGATTTTTGCTCACCGTTCTTGTGATCATTTTGACCCCACGGGGTGAGATCTTGCGTGGAGCCCCAGATCGAGGGAGATTATCAGTGGTCTTGTATGTCTTCCATTTCCTAATAATTGCTCCCACAGTTGATTTCTTCAAACCAAGCTGCTTACCTATTGCAGATTCAGTCTTCCCAGCCTGGTGCAGGTCTACAATTTTGTTTCTGGTGTCCTTTGACAGCTCTTTGGTCTTGGCCATAGTGGAGTTTGGAGTGTGACTGTTTGAGGTTGTGGGCAGGTGTTTTTTATACTGATAAAAAGTTCAAACAGGTGCCATTAATACAGGTAACGAGTGGAGGACAGAGGAGCCTCTTAAAGAAGAAGTTACAGGTCTGTGAGAGCCAGAAATCTTGCTTGTTTGTAGGTGACCAAATACTTATTTTCCACCATAATTTGCAAATAAATTCATTAAAAATCCTACAATGTGATTTTCTGGATTTTTTTCTTCAATTCTTCAGTACCTATATTGAAAATTACAGGCCTCTCTCATCTTTTTAAGTGGGAGAACTTGCACAATTGGTGGCTGACTAAATACTTTTTTTACCCACTGTATATCCTGAGTCTAGGAATTCATATACTGTCTCAAGTCGGCGGAGTTACCCTATATAGGCACTCCGGGAAGTAATTGGCTATATTGAGCCTGTGAAATATACGTGGGCCGCGAGCCCTTATGAATATTCGTAATGGTCAGTTCTTAAAACATGCATTACCGTAATCTCGTTTGAAATTTAGTCTGTTGAGAACAGAGCTTTTGAATTAATTGATGCTCTGATAAAGGATTATCTACCCTTCTCTTTGCATTGCTGGTCCCTCATAAAGACACAATTCCTTTATGACCAATGGGGATCCGGTGGAATGGTTTAGCGGTATAATTTTTTGGCCAAATTGTTTGCTGTCATATTCACTAGGGACTGTACTTGTTTGACGGTCCTATAGCCCTATGGTGTGGTTTGTATTGTTATAGCTAGATAACTTGCAATACCTGTAAAACCGTTATGGGCTGCTGTGTGCAAAATTGAGTTGAGTTGAAATCATATCAAGCTTTTTTATATAAAACATTTCAATTTGTACCTCTATTCAAATAGATGTACTGTTTTGCAGAGTAATAGCCTACTGCTGGGTCTTCCTGCTAATATTTTGGACATTGGTACTAAGTTAGTAACCTGGTATGTCTTTGTTCTTTCCTCGCTCTGAGTTGAGGTATTGTTTTGGTAATCAATATACTGTAGCTAATAGACTACTGGTTGACTGGTAGCCTACTCTTACTAAGGTTCTGCTGTGAATTGCTGTGAATCTTTTCTGTTAGTAAGCGCATTGGGGCTGCTAAACACTCCCTTGCCTAGACTAGATTTGACTAAGTCATAATTTTGTTTGACACTGGTGTTAGGTGACGACCTATCACCGTGGTGTACTGCCAATTCTGACTTGAACTTGAATCATAACTTTGATTTTGACACCTACATTAATGTGATTACCTATAACTGTTGTGTCTAAAAGTACCCTCTTCTTTGAGTTAGGGGTACTGGTTTTGTATGTTTGCCCAAACTAGCATCGCTAGTGGTTGACTAATAATGACTGAAATGAATGTGACCTTCAACCACAATTTTCAGGAGGAGGCCGGATTGGCGAACAACACAGTTGAACATAGTCCTGAAGGCCCAATTCTTCCACAAACTCACCCCAATTTAACCCTAATTGGGAAACACAACTAACAACTACAGTGGTGGACACTGCCCAAATGACCACTTATACCACTGTTCACGGGGCCATTGTGCCTATACCTCGCATGACCTATGCTGACTTCAGAGAAGTAAATACAGCTTTAAAATTTGTTGACAAATTTGATCCTGAACTGCACACAAGTGATGTTGACAGTTCGACAAGTTTGTCTCCCATGCCTCAAACCTTACTAACACAGACATATGCGATGTAGTCTGTTGGCAAACTGTTGACACAGTTCATGATTTCATAAAAACACAACCACAACATGTGTGACCACTTTGATTTGCTGCAACAAGCTATCCTTACTGAATATGACTCATGCAGTGATTTGACCCATGTCTACCGCACTAAGCAAGAGTGTAAAGAACCACCTCGTGCACATTATGACAGGATGAGAGATGTTTATTTTGCTAACTGGTGCTGGCCTAATGAGGACCTTGATTTGTTCAAATCCATGTTTATTCAGAACTTGACCACTGCTCTAAAACGGTCTCTGGACCCATGTGTGGACTACAATATGACTGCTGTGCAAATTTGCGAACTTGCTAACAAAGTTTGGAGGCCCTAAGAAAAACCCACCCAAACGTCACTTACGTAACTGTGAACCCTTCCCATGCCCTGTCTCAGCCCTACCTAACTGTTCAGAAACAATACAGAAACAGGGAGCAGAAAAGTGGAAGAAAAACCGTGGCCATGGGGGAGGAAGAGTCTGTCACTACGGAACTTAATGCTAACATCTCTTTACTTGAGAATGTTTGTTTATTACTAATTGATCAAAGGGCCAAGCCTATGCATGACCAGGTACACAACCTCCACTCGGTCTCAACCAATTTACCTCATGGAGGTGAGGGGGGAGAATGGAAGAGGGAACCTATTGTATGTAAACTTCCGACTTCAACTGTACGTACATACATTTTACATACATATTTTACCTACATATTTTACATACAGTGCATTCGGGAAAGTATTCAGACCCCTTGCCTTTTTTTACATTTTGTTACGTTACAGCCTTATTATAAAATGTATTGAATAAAACATTTTCCTCATCAATCTGCACACAATACCCCATAATGACAAAGCGAAAACAGGTTTTTAGACATTTTTGTAAAAGTATAAAAAAAATAAAAATAATAATAATACCTTCTTACATAATATTCAGACCCTTTGCTATGAGACTCGAAATTGAGCTCAGGTGCATCCTGTTTCCATTGATCATCCTTGAGATGTTTCCACAACTTGATTGTAGTCCACCTGTGGTAAATTCAATTGATTGGACATGATTTGGAAAGGCACACACCTGTCTGTATAAGGTCCCACAGTTGACAGTGTATGTCAGAGCAAAAAACAAGCCATGAGGTCGAAGGAATTGTCTGTAGAGCTCCGAGACAGGATTGTGTCGAGGCACAGATCTGGGGAAGGGTACCAAAACATTTCTGCAGCATTGAAGGACCCCAAGAACACAGTGGCCTCCATCATTCTTAAATGGAAAAAGTTTGGAACCACCAAGACTCTTCCTAGAGCTGGCCGCGCGCCCAAACTGAGCAATTGGGGGAGAAGGGCCTTGGTCAGGGAGGTGACCAAGAACACGATGGTCACTCTGACAGAGCTCCAGAGTTCTTCTGTGGACTTTATGGTAGAGTGGCCAGACGGAAGCCACTCCTCAGTAAAAGGCACATGACAGTCCGCTTGGAGTTTTCCAAAAGGCACCAAAAGTACTCTCACACCATGAGAAACAAGATTATCTGGTCTGTTGAAACCAAGATTGAACTCTTTGGCCTGAATGCCAAGCTTCACGTCTGGAGGAAACCTGGCACCATCCCTACGGTGAAGCATGGTGGTGGCAGCATCATGCTGTGGGGATGTTTTTCAGCAGCAGGGACTGGGAGACTAGTCAGGTTTGAGGGAAAGATGAACGGAGCAAAGTACAGAGAGATCCTTAATGATAACCTGCTCTAAAGTTCTCTGGACCTCAGACTGGGGCGAAGGTTCACCTTCCAACAGGACAACGACCCTAAGCACACAGCCAAGACAACGCAGGAGTGGCTTCGGGACAATTCTTTGAATGTCCTTGAGTGGCCCAGCCAGATCCCGGACTTGAACCCGATCGAACATCTCTGGAGAGACCTGATAATAGCTGTGCAGCGACACTCCCCATCCATTCTGACAGATCTTGAGAGAATCTACAGAGAAGAATGGGAGAAACTCCCCAAATACAGGTGTGCCAAGCTTGTAGCGTCATACCCAAGAAGACTCAAGGCTGTAATCACTGCCAAAGGTCCTTCAACAAAGTACAGAGTAAAGGGTCTGAATACTTATGTAAATGTGATATTTCATTATGGGGTATTGTGTGTAGATTAATGAGGGAAAAAAACAATCTTATCAATTTCAGAATAAGGCTGTAACGTAACAAAATGTGGAAAAGGTGAAGGGGTCTGAATACTTTCCGAATGCACTGTATAATGGTACGCATAACTTTACGTTATTGGCCCTAGTTCTCTAAGCTGAAAGCTTATTCATATAGAAATATATTTGGGTTATTATTATTTTTCTTAGTCTTCTTTCTTGCCCTACTAGACACCCTTTAGACAGTCCTACCACAGGGGGGTTCAATGTAAATAGTCCGGGTGGCCATTTGATGAATTGTTCAGCATTCTTATGGCTTGAAGGTAGAAGCTGTTAAGGAGCCTTTTGGTCCTAGACTTGGAGCTCCGGTACCACTTTCCGTGCGGTAGCAGAGAGAACAGTCTATGACTTGGGTGACTGGAGTCTTTGACCATTTTTTGGGCCTTCCTCTGACACCGCCTAGTATATAGGTCCTGGATGTCAGGAAGCTTTGCCCCAGTGATGTACTGGGCCATACGCACCACCCTCTGTAGCGCCTTGCGGTCAGATGCCGAGCAAGAAACCAGATGACACCAAGGAACCAGACTGCTCAAGTGGAAAGACACTGAACCTTACAGAAGAAACCTTAAATTATTGTAAATTCTCTTTCCCAAAGGACACACCAAGTGACAAAGAGTATTTTGGATATCCAGTTTAACAAATTAAGGTTTGTGTTAGTATGCTATTTATTTCACTATTCTTTGTGTAATAAATGTAAGATGCTTGCTAGCAATCAGGAACTTGAAGTTATTACTATGTCAATTTTGGTATCCACAGAACCACAATGATATTACATGAACATTGAAACAGGTTTTTTGACTGCACCAAGAAAGGTACAGACAGTTATGGACACAATTCGTTATGAACAGAACCTAAACTCAGCCACACCCTTGTTCACACTTGGACTCAAATGGGAAGGACTGATCTGAAGCTCGGCCAATCAGAGGTCAAGTAGACGGTCAAACCCCTCCATACTGTGATTACTTTATTCAATTGCTCTCAGAAACGGTTCATGTACCGAAGGGGACTACCTCCTGGACGACCTCTGTAGCACAGACCTTTTTTGGGGGTTAAGCTCTTTCAAGCCACCCCTAGGACACCGAGTCCTCACCATTTTATGTATTTATATTGAAGGAAGGACCTTGGAACACGCACCAAAGCTCCTGAGAAGATCCCAGACTTCAACAAAGACCAATAAGTATACAAGCTGATTGCCTTATTTTCCTTGAATACATTGGCGTTAAAGGCATCAGCATGCTTCAGTTCGGCTGGCGCCTAGTGAACCGAATGATTGTGCTCACATACTCTCTTAAAAGACCTTCGCTTGAAAAATGAGAAAAAAACGTCAATAGTACTGTTTGTCCATTTTGAGACGCCGTAGCCAGTATACGCTTCCTCAAAATAGTCAGAATTAATCTAAAATAACAAGAAATCTGTCATTAATTTTTAATTTTTTGTCAAGGAGGTGTTAGTCGTTCAATTTTACATCTAACTAAGATGTTTGGTGCAGTATTTCTCAATGAAGAAATGTGCATGAAAAGGAGTCGTCCGTCGTTGAATGACAACCAAGACTTTATTGAAGAATCCCTACTGTTGACCAATCACCGACAAAGGGGCGTATACTTCGGCTCCGAACTTCAGCTTGCCTCTAGAAAAAATTGTGTGTGCCTGAACAACTGACAAACTCCTCGCCGAAGTCCAAAACATCACAAAATGTCATCATAATATATACACAAACTCTTCCGAACTGTTTCGGCTGGAAAGCATGCGGACGCCTTAAACTGTAGGCCTAATCTTATGATTCTGTGTACTGATTAATGAACTGGGAATTTTAGATTAGATTACTATTAGATTAGATGATGTACGACAGACAAGCCATTCTCTCTCAATTCCTTTGAAATCTAAACCTCTGCCTACTCGTTTGGTATTGCATATGCTGCTCTAGCGTTGACTACAGGTAGCAGAATGCTTTGCTAAAAATCACTGTTCCATAAACCCTTTTCTTTATTCTGTATAATTTTATCATTTTGTATTTTCTTTTGAATAAATGTTGTGTGATTACAAGTGTGTTTCTGTTACCAAACAGTTCTAGCAGCTCTAAAGAATTCACTATACCTGCAGGAAATCAGATGATTATTGATCAACCTTAACTTAAGACTATAGAGTTTCTTGCTGACTTAGAGCAACTGGTGCCCCATGAATAATGTCTTAGTTATAATTGTACACACTCCGTTACAACATAGAGGGGGTGGCTGTAAAAGTTCAAATCCGTGTCGTGGAACAAAAAAACATCTCCTGTGGCCCTTTAGTAATTATAGTAGACAAAGCAAGAAATTGTGGGTTTTGGCACACACAAAATATCTAGCAAAAATAAAAGCTTGGATGTTACATTTTATGAGGCCATGGTGTACTCAAGTGAGGTACCTTCCCTCTCTTATCTTGCTGAGCTAATCAATGAAGAGCGGGCCTAGCAAAGAGAAAAACCTTTATATTTGATTCACTGTGGTGGAGAGATATCAAGGCCTGTTGGAAGCCCCCATCTTGTTGCCACTTGTTGCACTGCGCTAATGGATTTTGCATTAAGGGTGCATCTCTGGCCGGTTTGAAGATGGAATTATTCCGGTAATAGTGATGCCTCTGTAATATGGAAGCAGGAGTGCAAATGATAATACACAGAACCCCACCAGTGTCCTGCATGATTGGTTTAAACGCACGGTGGCTCTGATCCAACCCACAATGGTCATTCCTTTGTTGTCAACGGAGAAAAGGAGGGTTTCCTTCCGCGGAACGTACAATAACAGTGATAGATAATCATTATGATTTCGGCAGCCGCAACACCTCTGTTGGTTTTTCGTTGATTATGATGAAGTGTGCGCGGTAACAAATCATATGGCTCTGTGCGCTGCAGGACTATAATTTATGATATGCCACTCAAGGATGCATTTTTCTTTGTTACTTAGCATGGTGTTTTATTTTACAGTGAATAAATGAGTACTCTTACTCTATTCATTCATTTTATGTGTAACAATTACAATTAGAGAATGGTACATGTGAAATCGAGAAACAATTCACGGCCGGGAATCAATCAAAGGCGCATTGTCGACAAGTGCACTGCACTTGACTTTTACAAGACGCATTGTCGAGAGTGCAGTTTGCTTGTCGACAATGCATCTTTGATTGAATCCAGGCCCATGAAAGAGCATCAACAAATAATGTTATAAATAGATCTACTTTGTAGATAGTGGAAAAGAGACCATTTTCTAGAGGTCACTTTGTCTCTGAGAGTATATCATGGATTCTTCTCAAGGTGTGTGTAAATATCTTCATTCCTGGAAAAAGGTTGCTAGGGCCTGAGATGAGGACATATTTATTTCCTTTGGGTGAAATTGTTTATTATATTTGAACAATGCAATGAATATGGTTGAGGCAGTGCAACCCTGTCTAACACTTTAAAATGTCCAAGACCTCTCAGGTTGGACAGTGATTTGGGAAAAGCTGTGTTAGGCTCTTTCGAAGTCTGTTTGTGACTGTGTGATGTGAGCAAAATCCACAATCTGGTTTACTATTCGTCATTGTGCCATTTCCTTTTTCAGTCCCATACCTCAACTGTTTGAAAGCGCTCCAAAGACTTTGATTACAATGGAGGGAAGCAGTGAGAGAATGGCTTTGATAGCTGTCACTGAAATGCCACTCAAACCCAGGAGCCATGTGTATTCAAAAGAGAAAGCAGAAAGTACAGTATACTTTGTACCTGTTTAATAAAAATAAAAAATATATATGGTAGGCCTATGTCTTTTCCTTTGCTAGCCTGCCAATATTTCTCTAAATAAAATATATTTAAAAACAAATAAAAGTCACTATCTAACGTTTTTGGAGGGAAAAGTATTCAGAAAAGGTTGGGCTTCTCTACCCACTGAGGCGTGTAGTATATTGCTCCCTCGCGGCAGGCTAGAGAGCGAGGAGGGGCTTAGGTATGGAGTTCTCAGAGGGAGACTAAAGACACTCTGCCTGTCACTTTAGCCATGACAGCAGAGGTACCTGTAGGCTTCCCACGGGCTAGGCCCTCTCCTCTGGCTGCTCCCAAGGGCCCTCCTCTCTACCACCTGCTCCCCCAGATGTCCTGCAATGGACGCCTTCCAAATGCTCCATAGTGTTCTACCAAGCAAGAGGAAGGGAGTCTATTGTCTAATGTTGTCATCCAAGCTTGTACCTGACAGGTATAACATTGAGAAGGAGGAATAGAGATGATCGCGGGGTCTAGGGAACTGAATATGTAGGCTAGCTGTGGCTGCTGCTACTGATTAAACTTGGACATATTTGGAGGTCATTTCTGCAAGGACTTTGTGGAATTCATTGACTTGTATAATCCATTTTAAAATAACCTTATTGAGCCATAATGTACTGGATTTTCCTTTCACCCACAGTACTGTATTGGATTTTCCTTTCACCCACAGTCAGTATATTCTGGCTCTCAACACAGGACCGGATTACTGAACGGACATGCAGGGCACATGCCCCAGGTCCCCGAGATCCAGGGGGCCCCCAAACAAAAATGTTATATACAGTACCAGTCAAAGGTTTGGACACACCTACTCATTCAAGGGTTTTTCTTTATTTTTACTATTTTCTACATTGTAGAATAATAGTGAAGACATCAAAACTATGAAATAACCCATGTGGAATCATGTAGTAATTCTTCAAATATCCACCCTTTGTCACGCCCTGGCTCTGGGGACTCTTAAATGTTGAGCCAGGGTGTGTAGTGTCTATGTTGTGTTTTCTATGTGTTTCTTTCTAGATCGTTTATTTCTATGTTGGCCAGGGTGGTTCCCAATCAGAGACAGCTGTGGCTCGTTGTCTCTGATTGGGGTCCATACTTAGGCAGTGGTGCACGTGGTGCACGTCGGTGGTGCACGTCGTCAGCCCGGTCCGGCCCGTTCCTGCTCCCTGCACCAAGCCAGTGGTGCGCATCGTCAGCCCGGTCCGGCCCGTTCCTGCTCCCCGCACCAAGCCAGGGGTGCGCGTCGTCAGCCCGGTCCGGCCCGTACCTGCTCCCCGCACCAAGCCAGTGGTGCGCGTCGCCAGCCCGGTCCGGCCCGTTCCTGCTCCCCGCACCAAGCCAGTGGTGCGCGTCGCCAGCCCGGTCCGGCCCCTTTCCTGCTCCCCCGCACCAAGCCAGTGGAGCGCGTCGCCAGCCCGGTCCGGCCCGTTCCTGCTCCCCGCACCAAGCCAGTGGTGCGGCGTCGCCAGCCCGGTCCGGCCCGTTTCTGCTCCCCGCACCAAGCCAGGGGTGCGCGTCGTCAGCCCGGTCCGGCCCGTTCCTGCTCCCCGCACCAAGCCAGTGGTGCGCGTTGTCAGCCCGGTCCGGCCCGTTCCTGCTCCCCGCACCAAGCCAGTGGTGCGGCGTCGTCAGCCCGGTCCGGCCCGTTCCTGCTCCCCGCACCAAGCCAGTGGTGCGCGTCGCCAGCCCGGTCCGGCCCGTTCCTGCTCCCCGCACCAAGCCAGTGGTGCGCGTCGCCAGCCCGGTCCGGCCCGTTCCTGCTCCCCGCACCAAGCCAGTGGTGCGCGTCGCCAGCCCGGTCCGGCCCGTTCCTGCTCCCCGCACCAAGCCAGGGGTGCGCGTCGTCAGCCCGGTCCGGCCCGTTCCTGCTCCCCGCACCAAGCCAGTGGTGCACGTCGTCAGCCCAGTCCGGCCCGTTCCTGCTCCCCGCACCAGGCCAGTGGTGCGCGTCTTTAGTCCGGCACGGTCCGTGCCTGTTCCACCAGTGCCTGGTCCGGCACTGGTCAGCTGCTCCACACCGGAGCCAGAGCAATCCGCTCCACCGATGTCCAGTCCAGCTCCAGTCAGCGGGGCCAGACCAGACCAGGGGCGCAATGGGGAGGTGGAGAAAAGGTGGTGGTCACGCCCGGAGCCGGATCCGCCTCCGAGGCGGAATGCCCACCCGGCCCCTACCCTCTTGTGTTTGTGTGGCGCGGTCGCAGTCCGCGCCTTTGGGGGGGGGGTACTGTCACGCCCTGGCTCTGGGGACTCTTAAATGTTGAGCCAGGGTGTGTAGTGTCTATGTTGTGTTTTCTATGTGTTTCTCTCTAGATCGTTTATTTCTATGTTGGCCAGGGTGGTTCCCAATCAGAGACAGCTGTGGCTCGTTGTCTCTGATTGGGGTCCATACTTAGGCAGCTTGTTTGGCACTGTTGTTTGTGGGATCTTGTTCCGGAGAGGTTTGTGTTTTGTTAACCTTAGGACTTCCCGTATCGTTTTGTTGTTGGTCAAGTACTCATTAAAAGATGTACGCCTATCACGCTGCGCCTTGGTCCGGTTCTTACGACGATCGTGACACCCTTTGACAGCGTTGATAGCCTTGATGACAGCTTTGCACACTCTTGGCATTCTCTCAACCAGCTTCACCTGGAATGCTTTTCCAACAGTGTTGAAGGAGTTCCCACATATACTGAGCACTTGTTGGCTGCTTTTCCTTCACTCTGCGGTCCAACTCATTCCAAACCATCTCAATTGGGTTGAGGTCGGGGGATTGTGGAGGCCAGGTCATCTGATGCAACACTCCATCACTCTCCTTCTTGGTAAAATAGCCCTTACACAGCCTGGAGGTGTGTTGGGTCATTGTCCTGTTGAAAAACTAATGATAGTCCCAATAAGCCCAAACCAGATGGGATGGCGTATCGCTGCAGAATGCTGTTTTGAACTGTAGTGTACATTTTTCATTTTTCTTTATTTTTTTTTATTTGGAGATCGAGGCCACCTGGGAGATCAGGGTCAGTGAGGGCGGCCCTCTGGGAGGTCGGGGCCCCCTGGGAGGTCGGGGACCCCTGGGAGGTTGGGCCCCCTGAACTAAGTGTTGAGAGTTATTGTTGCCTGAGAGAAAAACACTTTAAATGAAAATGCTTTTTATTTTGTTTCAGGAGCCCCTTGGAGATCAGGGCCACCTGGGAGTTTGAATGGCCTTTTTATTGCGGGATAATAGTGTTGCCTGAAATAATGTCAATTTTGGGGGGTATTGGGGCCCCCCGAGGGCATTTTAAAAGAGAGAGAGACGGACCTATCAGTGATTTTTGATTGATGATGGAGCCCCTTATGTAGCCTGCTGCCTATGATTAGTCTTTACCTTATCTATAGCAGGCATGACTATACAAAATAACCATAAATGTATGCTTAGTTGGTGTCAAAACAGCTCAGAAAAATCGGTAAAGGAAAAAGGTAGAAATGCAAAGGTCTGTAGCCTAGGTCTATTCTCTGAAAAATAATCATTCTTTACATTTTAGTCATTTAGCAGACACTCTTATCCAGAGCGACTTACAGTTAGTGAGTGCATACATTTTTCATACTGGCCCCCCGTGGGAAACGAACCCACAACCCTGGCGTTGCAAGCGCCATGCTCTACCAACTGAGCTACAGGGGACTCTTCTAGCTGTAGGCCTACTTTATTATAAAGGCTACTTGTTATATAAATGTTATACATACCACAATTCCCATAATATCTTCCAATAGCAACAGCTTATTATAACTATTTTAGTTTAGTTCAAAAATGTGTTTTGAAGTATACTGCCATAGCCCCTAATTCTGAAAACTAAATGATACTAGAATCAAATTATTTATCTGCATAGATTGCATTAATTCGCCAGGTAGCTGTTGCACTGGTAACTTTCAATTGTTTGATGACGGCATTCGAAGTCGGCCTTTAATATGTAGGCTATACAGATGTTAATGGTTTTAATTTATGAACAATATCCCTTTCATGCATTTGATTTATCTAACAATAACTTTGTTGTGCTGAGATACTTTAAAGTGTATTTATGAGATAATTTGTTTTGTGTCTTTGACAATCAACCCTTTGCAATACTATTTATTCATATTTTGTTATTATCATGTGTATAAATTCATTGATGAGATATTATTTGTTCATTTGTTTGAATATTGCTGAGAATGGACACTGTGTTAACAAACCTCCAAACGAGCTTCAATGCCATACAACACTCCTTCCGTAGCCTCCAATTGCTCTTAAACGCTAGTAAAACTAAATGCATGCTCTTCAATCGAACGCCGCTTGCACCCGCCCGCCCGACTAGAATCACTACTCTCGGCGGGTCTGACTTAGAATATGTGGACAACTACAAATACCTAGGTGTCTGGTTAGACCGTAAACTCTCCTTCCAGACTCACATTAAGCATCTCCAATCCAAAGTTAAATCTAGAATCAGCTTCTTATTTCGCAACAAAGCCTCCTTCACTCATGCTGCCAAACATGCCCTCGTAAAACTGAATATTCTACCAATCCTTGACTTCGGTGATGTCATTTACAAAGTAGCCTCCAACTCTTTACTCAGCAAATTGGATGTAGTCTATCACAGTGCCATCCGTTTTGTCACCTAAGCCCCATATACTACCCACCATTGTGACCTGTACGCTCTTGTTGGCTGGCCCTCACTACATATTCGTCGCCAAACCCACTGGCTCCAGGTCATCTATAAATCACTGCTAGGCAAATCCCCGCCTTATCTTAGCTCATTGGTCACCATAGCAACACCCACCCGTAGTATGCACTCCAGCAGGTATATCTCACTGGTCATCCCCAAAGCCAACACCTCCTTTGGCCGCCATTCTTTCCAGTTCTCTGCTGCCAATGACTGGAACGAACTGCAAAAATCTCTGAAGCTGGAGACTCTTATCTCCCTCACTAACTAAGCATCAGCTGTCAGAGCAACTTACCGATCACTGCACCTGTACACAGCCCATCTGTAATTAGCCCACCCAACTACCTCATCCCCATATTGTTATTTATTTTGCTCATTTGCACCCCAGTATCTTTATTTGCACATCATCTTCTGCACATCTATCACTCCAGTGTTAATATTAAATTGTAATTATTGTGCACTATGGCCTATTTATTGCCTTACCTCCATAACATAATTACATTTGCACACACTGTATATAGATGTTCAATTTTTCTATTGTGTTATTGACTGTATGTTTTTGTTTATCCCATATGTAACTCTGTGTTGTTGTTGTTTTTATCACACTGCTTTGCTTTATCTTGGCCAGGTCGCAGTTGTAAATGAGAACTTGTTCTCAACTGGCCTACCTGGTTAAATAAAGGTGAAATAAAATAAAGAAATGTATAATTTACTACACCTTTTCACTCCTTTTAGGAACCATGGCTGCAAACTAAACTTGGCAAAATAAAATAATGGTTCCTATGTTAGCCTACTCCTTGCCTAGTTAAATAAAGGTTAAATACTCCTGACTCCTGTGTGGATTGTGTAGCTCTACTTGAACGCCAAAACTTTCCTTCAGCTTAAAGACAACCATATCACTAGAGAGACACATTTAAGAAGACTGAAACTGCAAACATTTTTGTTGGCATGTGTGAGTGTGATGTGACAGATTCAAAAATGTGTCAGTATGTACCGGTAGGCTATAATTAGGTGATAATGCCCAAGAAGCCATGGTTTAGGCTATATACAGTGGGGAGAACAAGTATTTGATACATGGATGGTGTTCTTGGGGTTGTACTCATCCTTCTTCTTCCTCCAAACACGGCGAGTGGAGTTTAGACCAAAAAGCTCTATTTTTGTCTCATCAGACCACATGACCTTCTCCCATTCCTCCTCTGGATCATCCAGATGGTCATTGGCAAACTTCAGACGGGCCTGGACATGCGCTGGCTTGAGCAGGGGGACCTTGCGTGCGCTGCAGGATTTTAATCCATGACGGCGTAGTGTGTTACTAATGGTTTTCTTTGAGACTGTGGACCCAGCTCTCTTCAGGTCATTGACCAGGTCCTGCCGTGTAGTTCTGGGCTGATCCCTCACCTTCCTCATGATCATTGATTCCCCACGAGGTGAGATCTTGCATGGAGCCCCAGACCGAGGGTGATTGACCGTCATCTTGAACTTCTTCCATTTTCTAATAATTGCGCCAACAGTTGTTGCCTTCTCACCAAGCTGTTTGCCTATTGTGCTGTAGCCCATCCCAGCCTTGTGCAGGTCTACAATTTTATCCCTGATGTCCTTACACAGCTCTCTGGTCTTGGCCATTGTGGAGAGGTTGGAGTCTGTTTGATTGAGTGTGTGGACAGGTGTATTTTATACAGGTAATGAGTTCAAACAGGTGCAGTTAATACAGGTAATGAGTGGAAAACAGGAGGGCTTCTTAAAGAAAAACTAACAGGTCTGTGAGAGCCGTAATTCTTACTGCTTGGTAGGTGATCAAATACTTATGTCATGCAATAAAATGCAAATTAATTACTTAAAAATCATACAATGTGATTTTCTGGATTTTTGTTTTAGATTCCATCTCTCACAGTTGAAGTGAACCTATGATAAAAATTACAGACCTCTACATGCTTTGTAAGTAGGAAAACCTGCAAAATCGGCAGTGTATCAAATACTTGTTCTCCCCACTGTATTGGCACAATGTTGTTAGGCCCAAGAGACTAAGTTGAATAAATACTGTAAATTGCTTTTTGTATTGAAAACATTATCCATCCTATTATAAATGTGGCAAATAATAGACTAGTTCTGCCCTGTCTCAACAGCTACAATCTATTCCCTTGTGTGTCAGTTGATTAAGCCAATGTCAAATTCATGTTGGTTGATGTTCCCTCCATTTTGATGCTCTTCGCAGGAGGGACTTCAGCTCTCCGAGACATCGACATTTGACATGACATTGCTCGTTATGTTGAGAAAATGGCATGAATATTAAAACAAACACATACGTCCTCCGTTGCTTCGAGATGACAGTGATTGGCAGTTCCATTTGGAATGTACAATTTCATAGAGAATTTAAGAAAGGGGGAAGAAGAGATCAATATGTCTGCCTTTCTCTCTGGTGTATTTATTCTCAACCAAGGGCCTGCTGGTATAACACTGTCAAACTTTGAGCTGCCGCTATAAACGTCACTCACAGTGGGATTCCAATAATGTCCTGGTGAAAACGTGAAACTGGCTGCTCAAATGCACCTTCAGATAAGCTTGTGAATCAAACTAGAGGCTTGTGTACATAATATCTTATTTGCACAAAAGCAATTGAAGGAATAGTTATCTTAAAAGAGAAATGTACAGGGTTTACACCAGCTACCATGACTGTTGGGGTACTAGTTTTAGGTTTTAAACTACTCCTTTAACTCAATCTATAGATTGACACTTACTGGTCATCAAACCAACCAACTGTCATGACACTGGTCATAACCAGTAATTTACAGTTTTCTGTTGTTGTCAATCGACCTGTTACATGTTTACTGTTCCTGTGCTATTCATCTCCAACAAAAACCATCCACTGCTTACTGCAGCCTTCTACGTGTTAGCTGTTGAGGCTAAGCCAAACTGTGTGTGGTGCTGGGTACCGCGATGGGAGATCAAGTGGTTGCTAAAAGTAGTGTTGGAGTGCCAGTAAGGTACCCTTCCCTCTAGTCTAGGTCGCTTCCCATACCATAGTAGTACAGTGACAGGGACATGTGTACCATTAGTTTCAGATGAGACTAACCTATCACTAGAACCATATCTAGCTACAACTACTGTAACACATTGGCTAGTCAGCTATTAAATGGTTGCAGGTGTAAACAATTTGAACAGTGCAACCCATTTGCCCAGTCCAATCAATTCGCCAAAAGATGACACGCACGCATTTACCATAAACTGCGGAGGCAGGTCCACTCGTCCTTCCCTTGCTCATTACCTAGCAGTGTCTGAATACCTCAGAGTTCCAGAGCAATCAATAAGACTCACACAATACAGGAACCATTATTGGCGGCCGAGGCCAGAGTCTGGGGAATGACCAGCCATCAAAAGGCAATGATGGAGTCAATTATCCCAGCTAGCCAGCTACTGACAGTGTGTAAGCATCTTCCACTCCCTTCCTCCCTCCCTCCCTCCAACTGACAATTCTCCCGCAGGTGGATTAGGCCTTAATGGCAGCTAAGGGACTGTGTTTAAAACAAGCCAAGAACACTACCAGTGGTGATGTAGCCCAGCTCCCCGTTCTTATTAAAGGCATTACTCTTCCACAGGCACTTCTGCTAGTGGAGAGGGCAGGAGGGAGGGAGGTGGGGGGTGTAGAGCAGAACTGTGTACCCCCGCATCGATTGGTGCTCAGCTTGGGAGAAATTCAGTGTTTAGCCCACGGGCCGGTAGCAACAGGAGGGTGACACCTCCACGGACCTAAACCTGCTGGGGCGCCACGGGGGCTCAACTCAATCCCAGACACATGAGAAAGAAAATAGTGGTGCGTCAGTGGAGTTGTTGTTGTTATTACTCTGTCTGAATGAAAGCTAACCCCATGAGCAGACTTGCTGCCTCAAGACATCCTGGTACGTGTCGCAGTGATTTAATTGGCTAGACATGGTGTGTTGTTTAACTTGAAGTTGCGGCTTTGTCGGAGGGCGAGACACCATGCATGTACACAAAAGCTCAGATGGGTGTTTTCATGGGTTTCCTCTCAAAACCAGACAATTATGAATCCGATGAAGTCAGTTTCATGCTGTTCTAACACAGGCAGGTGAATGTGCTGCTGATTCCTAAGGCCTTTCCAACTGGAAATTCCAGCACAACTGTTGATCACGCTTAAATGTAATCATTCATATTCTAAAGTCTAAATAAAATCAACACTCTAATGCAGGGCTCTCTAACCCTGTTCCTGGAGAGCTACCCTCCTGTAGGTTTTTGCTCCAACCCCAGATGTTACTAACCTGATTCAGCTTATCAACCAGCTAATTATTAGAATCAGGTGCGCTAGATTGATGGTAGCTATCCAGGAACAGGGTTGGAGAGCCCTGTTATAATGAATCCAATTGGAACAGGTACTATCTCACCTAGCCAAACATGAAGGAAAATAGTTGACTTATCAATACTTTACTGATAATATACTCCGGGCCGGGGGCCTCCCAAATAGCATATGAACACGTCATAAGCAATGGCAAAATGTGTAAAATTGCAGAAAATTGGCTTTAAAACTGCAACCTTTTCTCTCAACCTCATAGAAGAATGTGTAGAATAGCAGGAAATGTGCTTTAAAACAGCACAGTCTTCTCTCATCTTCATGGAACATTTTGAAGAATAGCATGAGATGAGCTATTAAACAGCAACAACAACAAAATCTCTGCCCCATGGAAAAATGTGTAGAATTTCAGGAAATTAGCTTAAAAAATCCATAATTTTCTCTCAGCCTCATGACAAAATGTGTAGAATAGTACTATAAAACTGCACATTTTTCTCTCTGCCCCATGGCAAAATGTGTTCAATTGCAGAACGTTATGTGTTTTCCTCACCTCAAAATGTATTTGGGGAAGGGTGGGGGGGGCCCCCAGGAGGTAGATGCCCCGGGGCCCGAAATACGTTAGTCCGGCCCTGAATACACTTATCAGAGCCAAATGTTCAAATACCATTTAAATAAATGTAAATGACTAGTCCTACTGCAAGTGCTGTGCTGCAAGTTATCACACCATGACAAACTCAACTGTTATAGTTTCAGCCTATACACTACAGCACTGAACTGATTGACTGACTGTCAGAAAAATGTATTAATCCATGAGATGGAAATGTGTATTCTGCTGTACCCCACCCCTCTGATTTATACATACACAAACACACATTAGGTTGGGGAGGCTGGAGTAGAGGGAAGCCACATTGCAGCACCCAATAGAAGTTTAGGGGGTTAAGTTCCATGCTTAAGGGAACATTGGAAGTATGAACACTATGTCACAACAGTGGGAACTGTCCAAAAATGTCTGTTGAGTAATTGCTGATGATGGAATGTTCTGGGCCTTCCGGGGCATGCCAAGAAATTTTAAAAAAGTTAAATGTTTATACAGCCATTGGCATCTTGGCAGTGCCGAACGTCTCACTAGATTTCAACGTCTTCAACATGCTAGGAAGAATTCTGCATGTCCCGAGTGCAAATCACTGTAACACTGTAAATGCTCCCCATAATATTTAGTCATCTGGATGTCGACGGTATAGGATTATATGTCCTGTTGGTTTTCTCCTGGATGGATGTCTTTTCTCTCTACGTCTCTCTTTATGGCAGGTTTAATGCCGAGAGACGCTGGTGGTCTCATGCATTATGTATCAGGGACATTTGATTAATACCATATTTAAAAAGCGTGATCTTTTCAATTTCCCTGCAAAACACTTTGTCAAATGAAGAACGAACACTATAGGCTGTGGGAGACTCTGGGAGGCTGTGGGTCTTATGCGATACATTTAAGACTGATGAAATAGTTATTTGTGTTCAGGATCAAGACATCACTTTGAACTGATTCAGTGGAATTGAATGACGTGCCATCTTGCGCTGTCATCCTATCAAAGATAAAAATTCATACTAGGTCTATACTGTATCGTTTGGACCCCAGGAAGAGTAGCAAGGCAGCCGCTAATTGTGATCCTAATAAAATAAAAGTACAGTAGAATATACTGTACATTGAAACCCAGTCATTGTTGGTCGAATAAATAATATATAGTCATATATCATACAGCATATACTGTATGCTGTGTATATACAGTACAGTAGCATACTATGTATACAGCCTGACATATATATTTAACACTGATCACTTCCTACAACCTGCAAGCCTCAGCAGCAGATGTCTATACATATGGTGCATTAATTAACACAAATATCTTTAATGAGATAAAGCACAGCTCGTTATTGTACTGTATGGAAACTTACCCTCTCCCTCTGTTTTTTCCCCAATGTTATTTATACAGTGCCTTGCAAAAGTATTCATCCCCCTTGGCGTTTTACCTATTTTGTTGCATTACAACCTGTAATTTAAATGGATTTTTATTTGGATTTCATGTAATGGACATACACAAAATAGTCCAAATTGGTGAAGTGAAATGAAAAAAATAACTTGTTTAAAAAAATTCTAAAAAATAAATAATGGAAAAGTGGTGCGTGCATATGTATTCACCCACTTTGCTATGAAGCACCTAAATAAGATCTGACGCAACCAATTACCTTCAGAAATCACATAATTAGTTAAATAAAGTCGACCTCTGTGCAATCTAAGTGTCACATGATCTGTCACATGATCTCAGTATATATACACCTGTTCTGAAAGGCCCCAGAGTCTGCAACACCAAGCAAGCGGCACCATGAAGACCAAGGAGCTCTCCAAACAGGTCAGGGATAAAGTTGTGGAGAAGTACAGATCACGGTTGGGTTACGGTTGGGTTACAAAAAAATATCAGAAACTTTAAACATCCCACGGAGCACCATTAAATCAATTTTCTTTAAATGGAAAAAATATGGCACCACAACAAATCTGCCAAGAGAGGGCAGCCCACCAAAACTCATGGACCAGGCAAGGAGGGCATTAATCAGAGAGGCAACAAAGAGACCAAAGATAACCTTGAAGGAGCTGCAAAGCTCCACAGAGCTGGGCTTTACGGAAGCCATTGTTTAAAGAAAGAAATAAGCAAACACGTTTGGTGTTCGCAAAAAGCCATGTGGGAGATTCCCCAAATACAGTGGGGAAAAAAGTATTTAGTCAGCCACCAATTGTGCAAGTTCTCCCACTTAAAAAGATGAGAGAGGCCTATAATTTTCATCATAGGTACACGTCAACTATGACAGACAAAATGAGAGAAAAATAAATCCAGAAAATCACATTGTAGGATTTTTAATGAATTTATTTGCAAATTATGGTGGAAAATAAGTATTTGGTCAATAACAAAAGTTTCTCAATACTTTGTTATTTACCCTTTGTTGGCAATGACACAGGTCAAACGTTTTCTGTAAGTCTTCACAAGGTTTTCACACACTGTTGCTGGTATTTTGGCCCATTCCTCCATGCAGATCTCCTCTAGAGCAGTGATGTTTTGGGGCTGTCGCTGGGCAACACGGACTTTCAACTCCCTCCAAAGATTTTCTATGGGGTTGAGATCTGGAGACTGGCTAGGCCACTCCAGGACCTTGAAATGCTTCTTACGAAGCCACTCCTTCGTTGCCCAGGCGTTGTGTTTGGGATCATTGTCATGCTGAAAGACCCAGCCACGTTTCATCTTCAATGCCCTTGCTGATGGAAGGAGGTTTTCACTCAAAATCTCACGATACATGGCCCCATTCATTCTTTCCTTTACACGGATCAGTCGTCCTGGTCCCTTTGCAGAAAAACAGCCCCAAAGCATGATGTTTCCACCCCCATGCTTCACAGTAGGTATGGTGTTCTTTGGATGCAACTCAGCATTCTTTGTCCTCCAAACACGACGAGTTGAGTTTTTACCAAAAAGTTCTATTTTGGTTTCATCTGACCATATGACATTCTCCCAATCCTCTTCTGGATCATCCAAATGCACTCTAACAAACTTCAGACGGGCCTGGACATGTACTGGCTTAAGCAGGGGGACACGTCTGGCACTGCAGGATTTGAGTCCCTGGCGGCGTAGTGTGTTACTGATGGTAGGCTTTGTTACTTTGGTCCCAGCTCTCTGCAGGTCATTCACTAGGTCCCCCCATGTGGTTCGGGGATTTTTGTGATCATTTTGACCCCACGGGGTGAGATCTTGCGTGGAGCCCCAGATTGAGGGAGATTATCAGTGGTCTTGTATGTCTTCCATTTCCTAATAATTGCTCCCACAGTTGATTTCTTCAAACCAAGCTGCTTACCTATTGCAGATTCAGTCTTCCCAGCCTGGTGCAGGTCTACAATTTTGTTTCTGGTGTCCTTTGACAGCTCTTTGGTCTTGGCCATAGTGGAGTTTGGAGTGTGACTGTTTGAGGTTGTGGACAGGTGTCTTTTATACTAAAAACAAGTTCAAACAGGTGCCATTAATACAGGTAACGAGTGGAGGACAGAGGAGCCTCCTAAAGAAGAAGTTACAGGTCTGTGAGAGCCAGAAATCTTGCTTGTTTGTAGGTGACCAAATACTTATTTTCCACCATAATTTGCAAATAAATTCATAAAAAATCCTACAATGTGATTTTCTGGAAAAAAAATTCTCAATTCGTCTGTCATAGTTGACGTGTACCTATGATGAAAATTACAGGCCTCTCACATCTTTTTAAGTGGGAGAACTTGCACAATTGGTGGCTGACTAAATACTTTTTTCCCCCCACTGTATATGGAAGAAGGTACTCTGGTCAGATGAGACTAAAATTGAGATTTTTGGCCATCAATGTCTGGCGCAAACCCAACACCTCTCATCACCCCGAGAACACCTTACCCACAATGAAGCTTGGTGGTGGCAGCATCATGCTGTGGGGAGGTTTTTCATCGGCAGGGACTGGGAAACTGGTCAGAATTTAAGGAATGACGGATGGCACTAAATACAGGTAAATTCTTGAGGGAAACCTGTTTCAGTCTTCCAGAGATTTGAGACTGGGACGGAAGTTCACCTTCCAGCTTAAAGATTGCTGTACACCAGCGGAACCCATCCAACTCGAAGGAGCTGGAGCAGTTTTGTCTTGAAGAATGGGCAACAATCCCAGTGGCTAGATGTGCCAAGCTTACAGAGACATACCCCAAGAGACTTGCAGCTGTAATTGCAAAGTATTAACTTTGAGGGGAGTGAATAGTTAGGCACGCTCAAGTTTTCAGGTTTTTGGTCTTATTTTGCATCTTCAAAGTTGTAGGCATGTTGTGTAAATCAAATGATACAAACCCCCCAAAAATCCATTTTAATTCCAGGTTGTAAGGCAACAAAATAGGAAAAATGCCAAGGGGGTGGATACTTTCGCAAGCCACTGTAGTTTGTTCCTTCCATTTGTGTTACCGCTCTAAAAAGACATCGTCCTTGTATAAAAGCAGGAGAAAAGTGACATTCCGTGTTGGGGAAGGCCCTGGGAGTGTGAAGAGTTAGAGCAAATCCAATTGTTCTCAAATTATTTTCATGTTGAACAGGATCAGAGGCATGCCAAGAAGAAAAACTGTCAAATGTGATTACTCTCTCACTGTGTGTACTGCCGAGCCACACGGCACAGGACGTTCAAATTACCTCTGTCCCCGAGGTAGAAGAATATGCTTTAGCCTTTATGACTGATTATGCAATTATTGTCGAAGCTCAAAACAGAGCGAAGGGAAAGTGCTGGAATAAAAGCTTTCCCTCTCTGACTGTGTCTCTCTGGGGGCATTGTGGAGCTACAGGGAATTGTAGAGAAAAACAGACTAGGTATCTCAATGAAAGTGTGCTGTGGTTGTGTGTGTGGAGTCTGACAACTTCCAGAGTTGTGTAAGCATTGTATGGACATTTTGAGTAGGTGTTGTTGCAGAGGCTCTCTGTAGTTGTGTGTGTAGAATGTGTTCCTGTCTATGGGTGTGTGGAATACAACATGTCTCTATCATCAAGATTACAATGTGTAAATCATCTTTGAATGGACGTGAATAAGAATTCCCCCTCTATAGAGTACCACAGTATGAGTCATAATACCCATAAAACCTAACGGTCAAATGGGGAAATGGTTCCAACCGTTTTTCCACCATTCATTTTTCCCATAGGGTTTTTTAGAAACACTTCAAATAACATTTTACATTTACATTTTAGTCATTTAGCAGACGCTCTTATCCAGAGCGACTTACAGGAGCAATTAGGGTTAAGTGCCTTGCTCAAGGGCACATTTACGTCATTTAGCAGACGCTCTTATCCAGAGCGACTTACAAATTGGTGCATTCACCCTATAGCCAGTGTGATCACCACTTTCCAAATATATATATATATATTTTTTTCTTTATATTAAACATTTTTATATTTTTATTTCATCTGTATTTTATTTATAATTTTTTTATATTTTTCAACTTATTTTTTATTTTTTTTTGGGGGGGGGCGGTAAAAGGATTACTTTATCCTATCCCAGGTATTCCTTAAAGAGGTGGGGTTTCAAATGTCTCCGGAAGGTGGTGAGTGACTCCGCTGTCCTGGCGTCGTGAGGGAGCTTGTTCCACCATTGGGGTGCCAGAGCAGCGAACAGTTTTGACTGGGCTGAGCGGGAACTATGCTTCCGCAGAGGAAGGGGAGCCAGCAGGCCAGAGGTGGATGAACGCAATGCCCTCGTTTGGGTGTAGGGACTGATCAGAGCCTGAAGGTACGGAGGTGCCGTTCCCCTCACTGCTCCATAGGCATGCACCATGGTCTTGTAACGGATGCGAGCTTCAACTGGAAGCCAGTGGAGTGTGCGGAGGAGGGGGGTGACGTGAGAGAACTTGGGAAGGTTGAACACCAGACGGGCTGCGGCATTCTGGATGAGTTGTAGGGGTTTAATGGCACAGGCAGGGAGCCCAGCCAACAGCGAGTTGCAGTAATCCAGACGGGAGATGACAAGTGCCTGGATTAGGACCTGTGCCGCTTCCTGTGTAAGGCAGGGTCGTACTCTCCGAATGTTGTAGAGCATGAACCTGCAGGATCGGGTCACCGCCTTGATGTTAGCGGAGAACGACAGGGTGTTGTCCAGGGTCACGCCAAGGCTCTTCGCACTCTGGGAGGAGGACACAACGGAGTTGTCAACCGTGATGGCGAGATCATGGAACGGGCAGTCCTTCCCCGGGAGGAAGAGCAGCTCCGTCTTGCCAGGGTTCAGCTTGAGGTGGTGATCCGTCATCCATACTGATATGTCTGCCAGACATGCAGAGATGCGATTCGCCACCTGGTTATCAGAAGGGGGAAAGGAGAAGATTAGTTGTGTATCGTCAGCGTAGCAATGATAGGAGAGGCCATGTGAGGATATGACAGAGCCAAGTGACTTGGTGTATAGGGAGAAAAGGAGAGGGCCTAGAACTGAGCCCTGGGGGACACCAGTGGTGAGAGCACGTGGTGAGGAGACAGCTTCTCGCCACGCCACTTGGTAGGAGCGACCGGTCAGGTAGGACGCAATCCAGGAGTGAGCCGCGCCGGAGATGCCCAGCTCGGAGAGGGTGGAGAGGAGGATCTGATGGTTCACAGTATCAAAGGCAGCAGACAGGTCTAGAAGGACAAGAGCAGAGGAGAGAGAGTTAGCTTTAGCAGTGCGGAGAGCCTCCGTGACACAGAGAAGAGCAGTCTCAGTTGAATGACCAGTCCTGAAACCTGACTGGTTTGGATCAAGAAGGTCATTCTGAGAGAGATAGCAAGAGAGTTGGCTAAAGACGGCACGCTCAATAGTTTTGGAAAGAAAAGAAAGAAGGGATACTGGTCTGTAGTTGTTGACATCAGTGGGATCGAGTGTTGGTTTTTTGAGAAGGGGTGCAACTCTCGCTCTCTTGAAGACGGAAGGGACATAGCCAGTGGTCAAGGATGAGTTGATCAGCGAGGTGAGGTAGGGGAGAAGGTCACCAGAGATGGTCTGGAGAAGAGAGGAGGGGATGGGGTCAAGCGGGCAGGTTGTTGGGCGGCCTGCAGTCACTAGTCGCAAGATTTTATCTGGAGAGAGAGGGGAGAAAGAAGTCAAAGCATAGGGTAGGGCAGTGTGAGCAGGACCAGCAGTGTCATTAGACTTAACAAACGAGGATCGGATGTCGTCAACCTTCTTTTCAAAGTGGTTGACGAAGTCATCCACAGAGAGGGAGGAGGGGGGAGGATTCAGCAGTGAGGAGAATGTGGCAAAGAGCTTCCTAGGGTTAGAGGCAGATGCTTGGCATTTAGAGTGGTAGAAAGTGGCCTTAGCAGCAGAAACAGATGAAGAAAATGTAGAGAGGAGGGAGTGAAAAGATGCCAGGTCGGCAGGGAGTTTAGTTTTCTTCCATTTCCGCTCAGCTGCCCGGAGCTCTGTTCTGTGAGCTCGCAATGAGTCGTCAAGCCACGGAGCTGGAGGGGAGGACCGAGCCGGCCGGGAGGATAGGGGACACAGGGAGTCAAAGGATGCAGAAAGGGAGGAGAGGAGGGTTGAGGAGGCAGAATCAGGAGATTGGAAGGAGAAGGATTGAGCAGAGGGAAGAGATGATAGGATGGAAGAGGAGAGAGTAGTGGGAGAGAGAGAGCGAAGGTTGCGGCGGCGCGTTACCATCTGTGTAGGGGCAGAGTGAGTAGTGTTGGAGGAGAGCGAGAGAGAAAAGGATACAAAGTAGTGGTCGGAGACATGGAGGGGAGTTGCAGTGAGATTAGTAGAAGAGCAACATCTAGTAAAGATGAAGTCAAGCGTATTGCCTGCCTTGTGAGTAGGGGGGACGGTGAGAGGGTGAGGTCAAAAGAGGAGAGGAGTGGAAAGAAGGAGGCAGAGAGAAATGAGTCAAATGTAGACGTAGGGAGGTTGAAATCCCCCAAAACTGTGAAGGGTGAGCCATCCTCAGGAAAGGAACTTATCAAGGCGTCAAGCTCATTGATGAACTCTCCAAGGGAACCTGGAGGGCGATAGATGACAAGGATATTAAGCTTAAATGGGCTAGTGACTGTGACAGCGTGGAATTCAAATGAGGAGATAGACAGATGGGTTAGGGGAAAATTTGAGAATGACCACTTGGGAGAGATGAGGATTCCTGTGCCGCCACCCCTCTGACCAGATGCTCTCGGGGTATGCGAGAACACATGGTCAGACGAGGAGAGAGCAGTAGGAGTAGCAGTGTTTTCAGTGGTAATCCATGTTTCCGTCAGCGCCAGGAAGTCGAGGGACTGGAGGGTAGCATAGGCTGGGATGAAGTCAGCCTTGTTGGCAGCAGAACGGCAGTTCCAGAGGCTGCCTGAGACCTGGAACTCCAGGTGTGTGGTGCGTGCAGGGACCACCAGGTTAGAGAGGCAGCAGCCACGCGGTGTGAGGCGTTTGTGTAGCCTGTGCGGAGAGGAGAGAACAGGGATAGGCAGAGGCATAGTTGACAGGCTGTAGCAGATGGCTACAATAATGTAGAGGAGATCGGAATGAAATGAACTAAACATCTGGGAAAGGAGAGAGCAAGGCCTCCCTCACCAAAAAAATATAACTCTCCCAACTTCCACCTCAGAAACTATAATTGTTTCACTGAACCACCCGAATAAAACTCTCCCAACTTCCACTTTAGAAATTAGAATTGTTGTAAACTACAGCGGTTCAATGTTTCAAGGACTAGACTCAACTTACTTTATTCAGCTAGCTAACTATGACGCCATAGCTAACTAGCATGCTAGCATCCAATAACACACAGTTTAGCACCAATACTTGGTTACAACAAACTACCAATAGTGTGTTAACACACTAAACAGATAATTTGTGTCCGTGTCTAGTTCTTTCATAACGCAGCAATGATTAAACGTTGGCTAGCTAGCACAAATATATTGTATTTAGCTACCACAGTACAGCCAGCTGGTAATGTTGGCTAGCTAGCAATGGCTGCTGTGTTGACTTTGTTTGAAAAACGGCGTCGCTGCGAACGAATGTAGCTGGCTAAAAGGATATTGTATTTAGTTGCTACCGTTGCTAATAGCTACTAGCCAGCTAGTCCAGGAGGTGAGTTAGCTAGCTAGCTTCGTGCTACACCCGGCACCGCCGAATACAAAAGTAACCTACAATAACTACATACAACAACTACCCACAACAGCCCACGATGCCTACCTATAATACCTAATAATATACAGCCCACGATGCCTACCTATAATACCTAACTACAATCTAAATACATAGTTTAAGCCTTACTCGACAAAGCCCAAGCTATGTATAAAACCAAACTTACCCAACGCCAGCTAACTGGGTGGCAGACTGCAATCAGTAGCTGTAATTAAGTACAGCAGCTACCAACCACCTAACGTTAATGCCTCGGATAATGAGGTTAGAAAAACAGCTGAATGGTAGGTAGCTAGCTGGCTCAATTACAGGTACTCTTAAGCGTGAAATAACATTGGAAACAACTAACCACAGTTGCTAAAAGTTACCAGTAGCTACCCGCTAGCTAGCTAGCTTTGTTGGTCCAAGTAGTGGGTTAGCTAGCACTCGTGCTTCGCCGGGGTCCGCCGAATACAATACTTACCTACAATAATTACCTACAATAACCTACAATAACCTACAATAACTACCTAAGTAAACTACCTATAATAACTGACTACAATACCTACCTACAATCTAAAGACATGGTTTAAGCTTTACTCAACATCATATAAGAAGCCAAGCTTACCTCCTGCTAGAGAAAACACAACCTCTCCCGACCACCACGTTAACTCTACATAACCCACTTAAAAAGATGAGAGAGGCCTGTAATTTTCATCATAGGTACACGTCAACTATGACAGACAAATAAGGGCTGTGTTCTTTGTAGGCTTACCCTGGCGTGACATTTTGATAACCGTGTAAATCCCTCTAGGACAAGGTGACTTTTAGCAATATATTTGCCTATAATTACCCCCTAAAAATGAAACGCTAATTAGCTGCTAATGTGGCTATCATAAAGAACTACAAATGCCATGTTGATCTGGACGAGACTGCCAAATCGAGGCAAAGGTAAAAATCTCTGGATTAACTACCTAATGTTAGCTAAATGTAGTAATGAATAATTTGGCTACATTTCTTTAAATGGACAAGTCTGTAAACTGTCTTGTGCAAGTTTTAAATGGACATAATGGCTGTTAGCAAAGGTGTCAGCTAGGGTAAGGTTTTATGGGTATTATGACACCTCCACTGTGGGGTTCTCTGTCCATCATAATAGAACATAACAGAACATAACCTCTCCTCTGTTTTACGTCGAGCCTCTTTTTCTGGTAAGTACAACATAACATGCTGTGTTTTGGGTGTATGTCATAAGATGGCCGGAGGGGACAGGGGCGGTGGATTTGGCCCTGTGTGTTTTGTGATGCTTGGTCCTCTAGCCGGGAGCCAGGGCCAGCTCCAGGCATAAGACATTCAGTGGGGGAAAAAAGTATTTAGTCAGCCACCAATTGTGCAAGTTCTCCCACTTAAAAAGATGAGAGAGGCCTGTAATTTTCATCATAGGTACACGTCAACTATGACAGACAAATTGAGAAAAAAAAATCCAGAATATCACATTGTAGGATTTTTTATGAATTTATTTGCAAATTATGGTGGAAAATAAGTATTTGGTCACCTACAAACAAGCACGATTTCTGGCTCTCACAGACCTGTAACTTCTTCTTTAAGAGGCTCCTCTGTCCTCCACTCGTTACCTGTATTAATGGCCCTGTTTGAACTTGTTATCAGTATAAAAGACACCTGTCCACAACCTCAAACAGTCACACTCCAAACTCCACTATGGCCAAGACCAAAGAGCTGTCAAAGGACACCAGAAACAAAATTGTAGACCTGCACCAGGCTGGGAAGACTGAATCTGCAATAGGTAAGCAGCTTGGTTTGAAGAAATCAACTGTGGGAGCAATTATTAGGAAATGGAAGACATACAAGACCACTGATAATCTCCCTCGATCTCACCCCGTGGGGTCAAAATGATCACAAGAACGGTGAGCAAAAATCCCAGAACCACACGGGGGGACCTAGTGAATGACCTGCAGAGAGCTGGGACCAAAGTAACAAAGCCTACCATAAGTAACACACTACGCCGCCAGGGACTCAAATCCTGCAGTGAAAGACGTGTTCCCCTGCTTAAGCCAGTACATGTCCAGGCCCGTCTGAAGTTTGCTAGAGTGCATTTGGATGATCCAGAAGAGGATTGGGAGAATGTCATATGGTCAGATGAAACCAAAATAGAACTTTTTGGTAAAAACTCAACTCGTCGTGTTTGGAGGACAAAGAATGCTGAGTTGCATCCAAAGAACACCATACCTACTGTGAAGCATGGGGGTGGAAACATCATGCTTTGGGGCTGTTTTTCTGCAAAGGGACCAGGACGACTGATCCGTGTAAAGGAAAGAATGAATGGGGCCATGTATCGTGAGATTTTGAGTGAAAACCTCCTTCCATCAGCAAGGGCATTGAAGATGAAACGTGGCTGGGTCTTTCAGCATGACAATGATCCCAAACACACCGTCCGGCAACGAAGGAGTGGCTTCGTAAGAAGCATTTCAAGGTCCTGGAGTGGCCTAGCCAGTCTCCAGATCTCAACCCCATAGAAAATCTTTGGTGGGAGTTGAACGTCCGTGTTGCCCAGCGACAGCCCCAAAACATCACTGCTCTAGAGGAGATCTGCATGGAGGAATGGGCCAAAATACCAGCAACAGTGTGTGAAAACCTTGTGAAGACTTACAGAAAACATTTGACCTGTGTCATTGCCAACAAAGGGTATATAACAAAGTATTGAGAAACTTTTGTTATTGACCAAATACTTATTTTCCACCATAATTTGCAAATAAATTCATTAAAAATCCTACAATGTGATTTTCTGGATTTTTTTTCTCTCATTTTGTCTGTCATAGTTGACGTGTACCTATGATGAAAATTACAGGTCTCTCTCATCTTTTTAAGTGGGAGAACTTGCACAATTGGTGGCTGACTAAATACTTTTTTTCCCCACTGTATGCGGTCGCTTAGGGCCCCCGGCCTCTAGGGGGCCCCCAACCCAAAAATATATTCTTAATATTCAACTTAATATTGAGAGTAAGAATAGTAAAATACAGCAGGTGAAATTTTGACATGTGGTTGTGCATCATCAGTTTATTTTGTTATGTCAGACACTCAATTAGCCAGCCAAGTCAATTTTTGTATTAGTAGTTAGTCTAGCCAGCCATCTAAACTTGTAGTAATGATGGCCGAATACCACCCGGGCATGCAGGGCACATGCCCATGGGCCCTGACCCCCAGGGGGCCCCCATTGATTTTGTTAGTCATTCTCACTCAGATATCATATTAACATGGCATAAGTCATGGCAAAATGTGTAGAATTGTAGGAATTTAGCTTTAAAGGCCCCCACCAGAGGGCCCCTATTTTAATGTAACTAATGTCCTATAGCGGAATTTCTCGTTTAAGTTCCACCTCCGAAGAATGACGCAGGCTGCTAATACATATTCACGAATTGGGGTTGGGAACGTTATGGTGATTTCCACGTGGAGTGGAGAAATAACAACAAGTAGGGTACTGACAGCTGTCAGTGTAGCTAACTAGCATGCTAACCTTATCTAGCTAATGTTATTTGTTGTTGCTACACTGTATTCAATAGATTAGCCAGCTGGCTAGGCTATGGCTGGTTCTGGAGCTGGATTTGTCATAAGCATTTAGGGACAAATGGATAGTGGAAAACAGTATATTTGACTACCATCTATGGTCATCTCCAAAGTTTTGGCATGTTCCATGAATTGCGGCAGCGAATCCATCATAGAAATAGAAAGAATAAGATGAAGCTCTGGTAATATGGATAGCCTAACTATTGTAATGGAGACGTGCAACCATTGGTAGGCTGCTGGCAATGCCAAGTCAGCCAGTGCTCATGCCATGGTTCTTACATCTAGGGGAAGTGAAATGATAGGTTATTGCTCATGATGCACGCCGCAAATGATATGTAACAACACCCTGAGCGCATCGGACATGAAATGAAACACCAATACAAATGTAACAACAGCGCAAAATAGATAAATACGTTTGTGGAATTGTCTTTCGCAGGTGCCTTTTCATTATAGGTTAGACACTTGTGATTTCTAGCTGCACTAATCAAAGCAGTGGAGCATGATGAAAACCATTCATCTTGGGGCAACAGGGGGAGCAGGGTTCCAAAATGCAATAATATCACACGCAATATATGTATACAGACTTGCTAAAAAATGTAATGAAACTTGACAAATTATCCAATGGATTATGATAATTTGCTGGTAAAAAACATACATTTGCACCCCCTGTTTTAATTTGCTCCATGGCTCAGGTGGCCAAGTGTAGGCTACGGCGAAAAAATGTGTGGCTCAGCCAAAGATAATCTATTGTATGGCTTAGCTCAGTCACAACGTTACAGGTGTTTCTGATTAATAAACAATGCCATGCTGGTGGGTGGTAACATTCAAAACTTTTCAGTCAATTATATTTCATGGCTATTTATGAAGATGAGATGTTTTTATTTTATTTATTTCACCTTTATTTAACCAGGTAAGCCAGTTGAGAACAAGTTCTCATTTACAACTGCGACCTGGCCAAGATAAAGCAAAGCAGTGCGATAAAAACAACAACAACACAGAGTTACATATGGAATAAACAAAACGTACAGTCAATAACACAATAGAAAATCTATATATAGTGTGTGCAAATGTAGTAAGTTATTGAGGTAAGGCAATAAATAGGCCATAGCGCAAAATAATTACAATTTAGTATTAACACTGGAGTGATAGATGTGCAGAAGATGTGCAAATAGAGATACTGGGGTGCAAATGAGCAAAATAAATAACAATGTAAATAACAATATGGGGATGAGCTAGTTGGGTGGGCTAATTACAGATGGACTGTGTACAGGTGCAGTGATCGGTAAGCTGCTCTGACAACCGATGCTTAAAGGTAGTGAGGGATATAAGTGTCTCCAGCTTCAGAGATTTTTGCAGTTCGTTCCAGTCATTTGCAGCAGAGAACTGGAAGGAATGGCGGCCAAAGGAGGTGTTGGCTTTGGGGATGACCAGTGAGATATACCTGCTGGAACGCATACTATGGGTGCGTGTTGCTATGGTGACCAATGATCTAAGATAAGGCGGGGATTTACCTAGACTACATCCAATTTGCTGAGTAGAGTGTTGGAAGCTATTTTGTAAATGACATCGCCGAAGTCAAGGATCAGTAGGATAGTCAGATTTACGAGGGCATGTTTAGCAGCATGAGTGAAGGAGGCTTTGTTGCGAAATAGGAAGCCGATTCTAGATTTAACTTTGGATTGGAGATGCTTAATGTGAGTCTGGAAGGAGAGTTTACGGTCCAGACACCTAGGTATTTGTAGTTGTCCACATATCCTAAGTCAGACCCGCCGAGAGTAGTGATTCTAGTCGGGTGGGCGGGTGCAAGCAGCGTTCGATTGAAGAGCATGCATTTAGTTTTACTAGCGTTTAAGAGCAATTGGAGGCCACGGAAGGAGTGTTGTATGGCATTGAAGCTCGTTTGAAGGTTTGTTAACACAGTGTCCAATGAAGGGCCAGATGTATACAACATGGTGTCGTCTGCGTAGGGGTAGTTCTGAGAGTCACCAGCAGCAAGAGCGACATCATTGATATACACAGAGAATAGAGTCGGCCCGAGAATTGAACCCTGTGGCACCCCCATAGAGACAGCCAGAGGTCCAGACAACAGGCCCTCCGATTTGACACATTGAACTCTATCTGAGAAGTAGTTGGTGAACCAGGCGAGGCAGTCATTTGAGAAACCAAGGCTATTTAGTCTGCCAATAAGAATGCGGTGATTGACAGAGTCAAAAGCATTGGCCAGGTCGATGAAGACGGCTGCACAGTACTGTCTTTTATCGATTGGGTTATTATATCGTTTAGGACCTTGAGCGTGGCTGAGGTGCACCCATGACCAGCTCGGAAACCAGATTGCATAGCGGAGAAGGTACGGTGGGATTCGAAATGGTCGGTGATCTGTTTGTTAACGTGGCTCTCAAATACTTTCGAAAGGCAGGGCAGGATGGATATAGGTCTGTAACAGTTTGGATCTAGAGTGTCACCCCCTTTGAAGAGGGGGATGACCGCGGCAGCTTTCCAACCTCTGGGGATCTCAGATGATACGAAAGAGAGGTTGAACAGGCTAGTAATAGGGGTTGCGACAATTTTGGCGGCAAATTTGAGAAAGAAAGGGTCCAGATTGTCTAGCCCAGCTGATTTGTAGGCGTCCAGATTTAGCAGCTCTTTCAGGACATCAGCTATCTGAATTTGGGTGAAGGAGAAGTGGGGGGGGCGGGGGGGCATGGGCAAGTTGCAGCGGAGGGTGCAGAGCTGGTGGCCGGGGTAGGGGTAGCCAGGTGGAAAGCATGGCCAGCCGTAGCAAAATGCTTATTGAAATTCTCGATTATCGTAGATTTATCGGTGGTGACAGTGTTTCCTAGCCTCAGTGCAGTGGGTAGCTGGGAGGAGGTGCTCTTATTCTCCATGGACTTTACAGTGTCCTAAAACTTTTTGGAGTTAGTGCTACAGGATGCAAATTTCTGTTTGAAAAAGCTAGCCTTTGCTTTCCTAACTGATTGTGTATATTGGTTCCTGACTTCCCTGAAAAGTTGCATATCGCGGGGGCTGTTCGATGCTAATCCAGTACGCCACAGGATGTTTTTGTGCTGGTCAAGGGCAGTCAAGTCTGGGGTGAACCAGGGGCTATATCTGTTCTTAGTTCTGAATTTTTTGAATGGGGCATGCTTATTTAAGATGGAGAGGAAAGCACTTTTGAAGAACATCCAGGCATCCTCTACTGACAGAATGAGGTCAATATCCATCCAGGATACCCGGGCCAGGTCAATTAGAAAGGCCTGCTCGCTGAAGTGTTTTAGGGAGCGTTTGACAGTGATGAGGGGTGGTCGTTTGACCGCGGACCCATTACGGACGCAGGCAATGAGGCAGTAATCGCTGAGATCCTGGTTGAAGACAGCGGAGGTGTATTTAGAGGGTAAATTTGTCAGGATGATATCTATGAGGGTGCCCATGTTTACGGATTTAGGGTTGTACCTGGTAGGTTCCTTGATAATTTGTGTGAGATTGAGGGCATCTAGTTTAAATTGTAGGACGCCCGGGGTGTTAAGCATATCCCAGTTTAGGTCACCAAGTAGTACAAACTCTGAGGATAAATGGGGGGCAAGCAATTCAAATATGGTGTCCAGGGCACAACTGGGGGCTGAGGGGGGTCTGTAGCAAGTGGCAACAGTGAGAGACTTATTTCTGGAAAGGTGGATTTTTAGAAGTAGAAGCTCAAACTGATTGGGCACAGACCTGGATAGTATGATAGAGCTCTGCAGGCTATCTCTACAGTAGATTACAACTCCGCCCCCTTATGCAGTTCTATCTAGACGGAAAATATTGTAGTTCGGGATGGACATTTCTGAATTTTTGGTGGCCTTCCTAAGCCAACATTCAGACACTGCTAGAACATCAGTGTTGTTAGAGTGTGCTAACGCAGTGAATAACTCAAACTTGGGGAGGAGGCTTCTGATGTTAACATGCAAGAAACCAAGGCTTTTGCGGTTAACAGAAGTCAACAAATGATAGCGCCTGGGGGGTAGGAGTGGTACTGGGGGCTACAGGGCCTGGGTTAACCTCTACATCACCAGAGTAACAGAGGAGGAATATAATAAGGATACGGCTAAAGGCTTTAAGAACTGGTCTTCTAGTGCGTTGGGTACAGAGAATAAAAGGGGCAGATTTCCGGGCGCTGTAGAATAGATTCAGGGCATTATGTCCAGACAAGGATATGGAAGGATATGAGTACGGTGGAGGTACACCTAAGCATTGGGTAACTATGAAAGAGAGAGCATCACTGGAGATACCGATTGAGCCGGTCTCCGCGTGTATGGGGGGTGGGACAAAGGAGCTCTCTGAGGCTGGTTGAGCGGAACTTGGGGCTCTACAGTGAAATTGTACAATAAGAACTAACCCAAACAGCAATAGGCTAGGCATTTTGACATGGGAGAGAGCCATAACGCAATCACAGGTGTTATTCGAGAGGGCTAAGACAACAACTGGTAATGGCGCTGAAAGTTTGGGCTGAGGCTAAACAGATAAACAGGATGGGGTACTGTGTAAATGAACAGTCCAGCAGGCATTAGCTGTGTAGCTGAGTGATCATAAGGTCCAGTGAACAGCACTAAGTAAGTCTGGGAGCAGTTCGTAGGCTGCAACAGCAAAGGCGAGTAGGAGGCACGGCTGTTGATTGCGCGTGCTAGTGGGCTGGGGCTAGCAGATGGGAAACGCAACGGGAAGCCTGTTGAAACCACATCAGACGATTACGTCGGCAGACCAGTCGTGATGGATCGGCGGGGCTCCGTGTTGACACTAGGAGGTCCCGTCCGGTTGACAGAGAGGTAGATAGCCGGGAGATGGGCCTGACTCGAGGCTAGCTCAAGGCTAACTGGTACGTCAAGACAGTGGTGATTAGCCAACAACAGCCATGCGGTTGCAGCTAGCTAGTTGCGATGGTCCGGTGTTAAGGTCCAGTGATTCAGTGATTCCGGCAGAAAATCCAATATACTCTGGGTCGATAGCATGCTGTGCAGACTGGCCGATAATTGTCCAGGCTAGAGCTGGCTGGTAGGTAGTGCAGGCCACGGACAGTGGTGAAGACCGCTAACGGTGGCTAATAGCAAGTAGCTAGTTAGCTGGCTAGCTGGCTAGTTTCAGCCGTAGGTTCTTGATAAAAATAAAGAAATAATAGAATCCGTTCCACATTGGGTGAGGCGGGTTGCAGGAAAGTATATTTAGTTAAATGATGGAAAGTGAGATAGAGAAATATATACGAAAAAGACAAAAAGCTAAAAAAAACTGGCTATTTACACGAGGACACAACAGAATACACGACCACACTACTACGCCAATTTTCTATAGGATTGAGGTCAGGGCTTTGTGATGGCCACTCCAATACCTTGACTTTGTTGTCCTTAAGCCATTTTGCCATAACTTTGCAAGTATGCTTGGGGTCATTGTCCATTTGGAAGACCCATTTGCGACCTAGCTTTAACTTCCTGACTGATGTCTTGAGATGTTGCTTCAATATATCCACATAATTTTCCTTCCTCATGATGCCATCTATTTTGTGAAGTGCACCAGTCCCTCCTGCAGCAAAGCACCCCCACAGCATGATGCTGCCACCCCCGTGCTTCACGGTTGGGATGGTGTTCTTCGGCTTGCAAGCAACCCCCTTTATCCTCCAAACATAACGATGGTCATTATGGCCAAACAGTTCTATTTTTGTTTCATCAGACCAGAGAACATTTCTCCAAAAAGTACGATCTTTGTCCCCATGTGCAGTTGCAAACCGTGGCTTTTTTATGGTGGTTTTGGATCAGTGGCTTCTTTCTTATGTCGATATGGGACTTGTTTTAATGTGGATATAGATACTTTTGTACCTGTTTCCTCCAGCATCGTCACAAGGTCCTTTGCTGTTGTTCTGGGATTGATTTGCACTTTTCGCACCAAAGTACGTTTATCTCTAGGAGACAGAACGCGTCTCCTGCCAGAGTGGTATGACGGTTGCGTGGTCCCATGGTGTTTATACTTGCATACTATTGTTTGTACAGATGAACGTGGTACCTTCAGTTGTTTGGAAATCGCTCTCAAGGATGAACCAGACTTGTGGAGGTCTACAATTTCTTTTCTGAGGTCATGGCTGATTTCTTTTGATGTTCCCATGATGTCAAGCAAAGAGGCACTGAATTTGAAGGTAGGCCTTGAAATACATCCACAGGTACACCTCCAATTGACTCAAATAATGTTAATTAGCCTATCAGAAGCTTCTAAAGCCATGGTATCATTTTCTGGAATTGTCCAAGCTGTTTAAAGGCACAGTCAACTTAGTGTATGTAAACTTCTGACCCACTGAAATTGTGATACAGTGAATTATAAGTGAAATAATCTGTCTGTAAAGAATTGTTGGAAAAATGATTTGTGTCATGCACAAAGTAGAAGTCCTAACCGACTTGCCAAAACTATAGTTTGTTAACAAGAAATGTGTGAAGTGGTTGAAAAATGAGTTTTCATGACACCAACCTAAGTATATATAAACTTCCGACTTCAACTGTAAGTATTCAGACCCTTTGCTATGAGACTCGAAATTGAGCTCAGGTGCATCCTGTTTCCATTGATCATCCTTGAGATGTTTCTACAACTTGATTGGAATCCACCTGTGGTAAATTAAATTGATTGGACATGATTTGGAAAGGCACACACCTGTCTATATAAGGTCCCACAGTTGACAGTGGATGTCAGAGCAAAAACCAAGCCATGAGGTCGAAAGCAATTGTCCGTAGAGCTCCGAGACAGGATTGTGTCGAGGCACAGATCTGGGGAAGGTTACCAAGAATTTCTGCAGCATTGAAGGTCCCCAAGAACACATTGGCCTCCTTCATTCTTAAATGGAAGAAGTTTGGAACCACCAAGAGCTGGCCGCCGGCTAAACTGAGCAATCGGGGAGAAGGGCCTTGGTCAGGTAGGTGACCAAGAACCCGATGGTCACTCTGACAGAGCTATAGAGTTCCTCTGTGTAGATAGGAGAACAACCATCTCTGCAGCACTCCACCAATCAGGCCTTTGTGGTAGAGTGGCCAGACAGAAGCCACTCCTCAGTAAAAGGCACATGACAGCCCACTTGGAGTTTGCCAAAAGGCACCTAAAGACTCTCATACCATGAGAAACACGATTCTCTGGTCTGATGAAACCAAGATTGAACTCTTTGGCCTGAATGCCAAGCTTCATGTCTTGAGGAAACCTGGCACCATCCCTACAATTAAGCATGGTGGTGGCAGCATCATGCTGTGTGGATGTTTTTCAGCAGCAGGGACTGGGAGACTAGTAAGGATTGAGGCTAAGATGAACAGAGCAAAGTACAGAGAGATCCTTAATGAAAACCTACTCCAGAGCGCTCAGGACCAAGTTTCACCTTCCAACAGGACAACGACCCTAAGCACACAGCGAAGACAACGCAGGAGTGGCTTCGGGACAAGTCTCTGAATGTCCTTGAGTGGCCCAGCCAGAGCCCGGACTTGAACCCGAGCTAACATCTCTGGAGAGACCTGAAAATAGCTGTGCAGCAATGCTCCCCATCCAACCTGACAGAGCTTGAGAGGATCTGCAGAGAAGAATGGGAGAAACTCCCCAAATATAGGTGTGCCAAGCTTGTAGCGTCATACCCAAGAAGACTCGAGGCTGTAATCGCTGCCAAAGGTGCTTCAACAAAGAACTGAGTAAAGGGTCTGAATACTTATGTAAATGTGATATTTAAGTTTTTAATTTTTAATAATTTAGCAAAGAATTAAAAAAAACAGTTTTTGCTTTGTCATTATAGGATATTGTCTGTAGATTGATGAGAGAAAAAACAATTCAATCAATTTTTGAATAAGGCTGTAACCTAACAAAATGTAAAAAAAAGTCAAGGGGTCTGAATACCTTCCGAAGGCACTGTATATAAAGTGAAAAAAATAACATGTTAGGGTGTGGTGCCTGGCCTTGTATATTATACAGGCTACTTGTCATTATGCAATCCTAAGGTACTATGCCTTCTGCTGACCTTATTTGCTTTATTTCTCAAACATGCCAATATTTAGAAATCCGCTTTATTGGGCACACACTCTCCCAAGGGGTAGTATAGACACAAACATCAAACGTTTCATTTATATTTTGTTTGTCCATTCTGTGAGACATTAAAGCTGTGATTTTGCATGCAAATGTCAGTCCAAAACACTGGAATTGCCCTAATATGCATTGAAACCACTACACTACGGACTACACATTGCATACACCATAATAAACTATCCCAGAAATAAGTATACAAACGTTATAACATTTGGGTTATAATCAGAAATAGGCTACTTCCCATTTCTTTAGCTCTAATTGCACAGATGACGATGGTAGGCAACTGGACATTTCTGACAGATTCTAAATAGCTCTCCAAGGTCAGTCAGTGAATAACTTAATAGGAAAACTGCCCCTGCAGTACCACATTTTTTTAATTGCGCCTTTTGCATTCTACAATTACAATTCTCAACAGCAGTAAGTTGAAAGCCTGACTTAGTTCCCCCCAAAAAAGTTGGGACCCGCGGTCCGAATTGACCCCGTTCTTGGTCCGGACATTTTAATAGAAAGTTAGCCAAATTGGATACGCTTTTGCTACCATTGAAAGGACTGTCTATTTGTGGAAAAATCACCCTGGTTAATTCTTTAGTCATATCCCAGTTTACCTATTTACTTGTGGCCCTGCCTACACCTAACGAGTTGTTTATTAAATTACATGAACAGAACATATTCCACTTTATTTGAAACGGCAAGCCAGACAAAATTAAAACGGGTTTATTTACTGTATTCCTCTTGTCAGATGGGATAGGCCAGTGTGCAGCGCAATGGCGATTGCATCGTCTGTGGATGTATTGAGGCGGTATGCAAATAGAAGTGGGTCTAGGGTGTCAGGTAAGGTGGAGATGATATGATCCTTAACTAGTTTCTCAAAGCACTTCATGATGGTAGAAGTGACTGCTACGGGGCGATAGTCATTTAGTTCAGTTACCTTTGCTTTCTTGGGTACAGGAACAATGGTGGCCATCTTGAAGCAAGTGGGGAAAGTAGACTGGGATAGGGAGAGATTGAATATGTCCATAAACACTCCAGCCAGCCGGTCTGCGCATGCTTTGAGGACGCGGCAAGGGAAGCAGTCTGGGCCGGCAGTCTTGCGACGGTTAACACGCTTAAATGTCTTACTCACATCAGCCACGGAGAATGAGAGCTCACAGTCCTACGGAGCGGCCCGCGTCGGTGGCACTGTGTTATCCTCAAAGTTTGTATTCAACCATATTCCCAGTCACCTTGCTGTGGTTAAATGCGGTGGTACGCACTTTCGGTTTTGCACAAATGCTGCCATCTATCCATGGTTTTTGGTTTGGGTAGGTCTTAATAGTCACAGTGGGAACAACATCCCCTATACACTTCCTGATGAACTCAGTCACCGTTTCAGTGTATGCAAAGTTATTCTCAGAGGCAACCCGGAACATATCCCAGTCCGCGTGATCAAAACAATCTTGAAGCATGGATTCCGATTGGTCAGACCAGCGTTGAATAGACCTTAGCACAGGTACTTCCTGTTTGAGTTTCTGCATATAGGAAGGAAGGAGCAGAATGGAGACGTGATCTGATTTGCCGAAGGGAGGGCGGGGGAAGGCCTTGTAGCCATCCCGGAAGGGAGAGTAACAATGGTTGAGAGTTTTTGAAGCATGAGTACTACAAGCAATGTGTTGATAGAATTTTGGTAGTGTTTTCCTCATATTTGCTTTGTTAAAGTCCCCAGCTACAATAAATATGGCCTCAGCATATGTGGTTTCCAGTTTGCACAAAGTGTAGTGTAGTTCCTTGAGGGCCGTCGTGGTATCGGCTTGAGGGGGAATATACACTGCTGTGACTATAACCAAAGAAAATTATCTTGGGAGGTAATACGGTCGGCATTTGATTGTGAGGTGTTCTAAGTCGGGTGAACAAAAGGACTTGAGTTCTTGTACGTTATCACAATCACACCATGAGCAGTTAATCATTAAATATACACCACCACCTTCATTCTTCCTGGAGAGATGTACTGAGAACCCAGCTGGCTGTATGGATGGGTACAGTATATCTGGAGAGAGCCATGACTCCGTGAAACACTGTATGTTACAGTCCCTGATGTCTCTCTGGAAGGAGATCCTCGCCCTGAGCTCGTCTACCTTATTTTCCAGGGACTGAACATTAGCGAGTAATATACTCGACAGTGGTGGATGGTGTGAGATCGGGCCGAATCCACTAATTTGAAGGGGTGTCCACATACATTAACAGTCAAAAGTTTGGACACACCTACTCATTCAAGGGTTTTTCTTTATTTTTACAATTTTTTACATTGTAGAATAATAATGGTCATCAAAACCATGAAATACCCCTTTGCCTTGATGACAGCTTTGCACACTCTAGGCATTCCAGGTGAAGCCGGTTGAGAGAATTCCAAGAGTGTGCAAAGCTGTCATCAAGGCAAAGGGTGGCTATTTGAAGAATCTCAAATATAAAACATAATTTGATTTGTTTAACACTTTATTTGGTTACTACATGATTCCATATGTGTTATTTCATAGTTTTGATGTCTTCACTATTATTCTACAATGTAGAAAATAGTAAAAATAAAGAAAAACCCTGGAATGAGTAGGTGTGTCCAAACTTTTGACTGGTACTGTACTTTTATATAGTGTAGGGGTGAAGTAGGTAATCATTTCCTTCCTTCTTCGGCATCAGACCTGCTTAATTCTCTTGAAACATTATTTTAATGTTTAATAGGCTAAATTACACTTTCGGTTAACCTACAACCCTAAAGGGAACTGTTCTTGCAATTTGTAGTCTATGACATTTCAGATTTACATTTGATAATTTTTCATGAAGTAGGTTGGATGTTGTTTTCAAAGTAACTTTAGTTAAGTAAACTATATTTTTCTTAAGGGTAGCTTTAGTGTAGCTTAATGCCTTCCAGTGTGAAGTAATTGGTAGCTTGGTAAACTATATTTTCAGAGTAGGTTCCCCAACACTGGTAAGCACCTTTTGGGAGCTGCCTTACTCAAAGAAAACTAATCAAAATAACAATACAATAGGGAAGCAACCACGTATGCTTTAATAGCTCAAGCGATTTTTTAAACATTAAACTGTTTGCTAACTGATATGATATCAAGTTTTGACATCAATGATTGATAGAATTACATGCAAAACAGGGCCATCTCCTGGATAGTGGTGGGGCCCACTTGCCCTGAATGACGCATCGCCACTGCACATCAAATGAACTAACATGATATAAAATCAAAGTTAATTGGTCGGGTACACAGATTTGCAGATGTTATAGATGTAAAGCAGAAGCATTTGATTACCCTTGAAAATGGCTCAAACTGACAGACCGTGCCGTGACCACAAAATGTGCTGATCTTTGACCCCAAGCTTGATGGGATGTGACATGGAGGAAGGGAGAGATCAGAGGGCCACATTATCTCTGAGGGCTATAGAAGTGCTCTCTCATTTGTGAATATTTATAATATTTATAAGGAGCAGAGGTCAGGATATTTAACTATACCTTTGAACCGATGTTTAGCAGGCTGATAGTGTAATAGAATAAATTGTAAAAGTATAGTCCCTCCTGTTAACCTATCATCTAGGGCAGGGGTATTCAACTCTTACCCTGCGAGGTCCGGAGCCTGCTGGTTTTCTGTTCTATCTGATAATTAATTTCACCAACCTGATGTCCCAGGTCTAAATCATTCCCTGATTAGAGGGCAACAATGAAAAAACGCAGTGGAACTGGCTTCTAGGTCCAAAGTTGAGTTTGAAGGATCTAGGGTTTCCACTAGCTTCCATAGCCACAAAGTCAGATTCCACAGCAATAAAGTCAAAAGTGGCTACCAAAATTTGCTTTTTTTAATGTAAGGTTAGGGTTAGGCATAAGGTTAGCAGTGTGGTTAAGGTTAGGTTTAAAATGCAATTTTAAGAAGATAAATTGTAGAAATGGCCAGGTTTATGGATTTGTGGCTATGGAAGCTAGTGACGACTTTCATCTAGTGGGTTAAGTCACTTCCTGGTTAGAGGCCTCTGTTAAAGAGTGACTGCCCCTAGGGTTGGGCATAAAGTTAGCAGTGTGGTTAAGGTTAGGTTTAAAATGTTAGAAATAGGTGGGGTTTATAACTTTGTGGCTGTGGTAACTAGTGACGACCAGGCACAACTCAGATATAAAGTGTTTTTTCTTAAAGTTTCCAGGATGTCACGTGTCCTACTTATATCAGTACACTCGTTACAACCTCATCATTTGCTATTCGATCAAATAAGCCACATGTAGCAAATAAGCCATTAAAAAATTTTGTTAACCACATTCAACACTCTCTCATTGTCCTTAATGAGAGAAAAATACAGATTTTGGGCCCAGTTATCCCTCTCGCTTCTTCCTCTCTGGTTTGACATTCATATGGGGCTAATTAGGGGCCATCAGCAAATTACACAATGTATATGGGGAAATATTTTACAATGTTAGTAGCTCCAAATGTCAATGACTTAAAAACTTCAAACCAACTATAAATTCTATAGAGATAAATATTGAAAGCATTTAATGAGGCAACTAAAAGATCTGCAACATGAAAATATTGTCCTATTTACATTGTGTAATATATTGACAGCCCCTAACTAGCCCCAGAGATAGGCTATCCAATGTCAAACCAACATTGCCACTATCACACACCAGCCGGCTGAAGCTAATTGGCGAAAGAAGTTGGCTAGCACTAGCTAGACTAGGCGACTTCAAGGCAAGACCTGGTTAGACTGTTTCAAGTTATCTATAAGGGTAAGTGACTAACTGTGTACTGTTTTGGCAGAGTGAATGTACAAACACTTGCCAAGTGCGAACACACACACATTAAACCATCCCCCAAGACAACTTTCGTTTGGCTTCAGTCACGGCCACTGCATTTCTTAATGACCAAGCAGAAAAACGAGGCCAAATCAGGAAGTTCAGCCCGCCTTTAAGGCTGTTAGGATGCCAAGTAAAAATATAATCATGCCAACACTATGACACATAATCACAACACAGACTTTGGTACACTTCTGCTGCGCTCTCTGATCAATGCTGTCTTTGCTATCAGGCTGAATTTGAATGTAGTCTTTGAGAGAATGAAGAGCGGGGAAAACAACACATATAAATAGAGAGACTGGCTGGCTGCTGCTTTGTACTTCTGACGCTGATGTGTGATTCTATGGCTGTGTCCTAAATGACACTCTATTACCTATATAGTATTTTTCACAACACCTTTTATACCTGCTGTAAACTGTGTGTGATACAAATAAACTTTGATTTGATTTTAACCAGACCCCTATGGTCCCTGGTCAAATGTAGTGCACTAAATATAGTAAATATGGTGCCATTTGGGAAGCCTCGTATTCCTACTGGATGGGTCCCCAGCCACCGTAGCTACAGTAGTGCCTGTTAGAATGGGCAGGGGATCAGGGGAGGGATCCTCAACAGTCCTCCAACAGAGCAAGGAGGGGAGCTGCGAGCTGCATGCAAGCTGAAACAACATTAAAGGACCTTTCACTTTGAACATGGGGAGCTATTGTGCACGCTTTCCTAATTATGCCCGAACATTCTGCTGACAGAAGGTGTACGGTCGGCCGCTATGCCCCAATCAGGACATCATATTTAATTTCCATTCGCTACCGGCCGTATATTAAAACACATCTCCTGTGACCAGTTTTCATAGCCCCCATACACAGTCTTTCTAGTAGATCACCCGACCGAATTTCATACGGAGGTATTTTCAGTACTTTTCCTTTTTAAACGGTTTGCCAATCAAAATACAATCATGCTGCCACAATTTATAGTAGTCATACTGGGTATAATTCAATTGATGTGGCCTTTCCCATTCGCGTTGATTTGAATAAAATGCAGAATAAAGTAATTGGGGGCTGCTTTTGTGCATACTCCTTTTTCATTACTGTTAATAATGTCCTGAGCCTATTGTGCCCATCTGTCCATGCAACCTTAATCACATCCTCAATCTTCTGGGTACAATCAGAGACATGCTTTCATATTTCACATTGCAGTTCCATACATGTGTCCTTCCATGAAGATGAAGCTAATCTACTCAGTAAATGCTGTCCTTATGTGGAACATCCAGTGCATTCGGAAAGTGTTCAGGCTCCTTCCCTTTTTCCACATTTTGTTACGTTACAGCCTTATTCTAAAATGGATTAAATTAAAAATGTTCCTCATCAATCTACACACAATACCCCAGAATGACAAAGCAAAAACAGGTTTTTTGAAATGTTTGCAAATGTATTAAAAGTAAAAAACAGAAATACCTTATTTACATAAGTATTCAGACCCTTTGCTATGAGACTCAAAATTGAGCTCATGTGCATCCTGTTTCCATTGATAATCCTTGAGATGTTTCTACAAGTTGGTTGGAGTCCACCTGTGGTAAATTCAATTGATTGGACATTATTTGGAAAGGCACGCACCTGTCTATATAAGGTCCCACAGTTGACAGTGCATGTCAGAGCAAAAACCATGCCTTGAGGTCGAAGGATTTGCCGTAAAGCTCTGAGACAGGATTGTGTCAAGGCACAGATCTGGGAAACGGTACCAAAAAATGTCTGCAGCATTGAAGGAACCCAAGAACACAGTGGCCTCCATAATTCTTAAATGGAAGAAGTCTGGAACCACCAAGACTCTTCCTAGAGCTGGCCGCCCGGCCAAACAATTGGGGGAGAAGGGCCTTAATCAGGGAGGTGACCATGAACCCGATGGTCACTCTGACAGAGCTCCAGAGTTCTTCTGTGGAGATGGGACAACCTTCCAGAAGCACAAATATCTCTGCAGAACTCCACCAATCAGGCATTTATGGTAGAGTGGCCAGACGGAAGGCACTCCTCAGTAAAAGGCACGACAGCCCACTTGGAGTTTGACAAAAGGCACCTAAAGGACTCTCAGACCATGAGAAACACGATTCTCTGGTCTGATGAAACCAAGATTGAAGTCTTTGGCCTGCATGCCAAGCTTCATGTCTTGAGGAAACCTGGCACCATCCCTACAGTAAAGCATGGTGGTGGCAGCATCATGCTGTGGGGATGTTTTTCAGCGGCAGGAACTGGAAGACTGGTCAGGATCGAGGGAAAGATGAACAGAGCAAAGTACAGAGAGATCCTTGATGAAAACCTGCTCCAGAGCGCTCAGGACCTCAGACTGGGGCGAAGGTTTACCTTCCAACAGGACAACGACCATAAGCACACAGCCAAGACAACGCAGAAGTGGCTTCGGGGCAAGTCTCTGAATGTCCTTGAGTGTCCAGCCAGAGCCCGGACTTGAACCCAATCGAACATCTCTGGAGAGACTTGAAAATAGCTGTGCAGTGACGCTCCCCATCCAACCTGACAGAGCTTGAGAGGATCTGAAGAGAAGAATGGGAGAAACTCCCGAAATATAGGTGTGCCAAGCTTGTAGCGTCATACCCAAGAAGACTCGAGGCTGTAATCGCTGCCAAAGGTGCTTCAACAAAGTACTGAGTAAAGGGTCTGAATTTGAGATGGCGCCGGAGAAGATGGCTGCCGTTTTACAGCCCTCTAACCAATTGTACTATTATGTGTGTTTTTTCGCGTTATTTGTCATTTATTCTGTACATAATGTTTCTGCCATCATCTCTTATAACCAAAAAGAGCTTCTGGATATAAGGACAGCGATTACTCACCTCGTATTGGATGAAGATTTTTTCTTCAACGAGTCGGACGCGAAGGATATCCTACAGACACCCGACAAGGCCCAAATCCCCGTCATTCGTAGGAGAAAGAGACAGAGATATCGTGGACATAGGTCGGGGTGCCTTGTAAGGATCCGATGGCGAGCGAGTAAACTGCCTCTTCCATCAATACTATTATCCAATGTTCAATCATTTGAAAATAAATTAGATGACCTAAGATTACGGTTATCCTACCAACGGGACATTAAAAACTGTAATATCTTATGTTTCACTGAGTCGTGGCTGTAGACCACACTATTTACCAAGAGAGTTTTCATCTATATTTTTCATAGCTGTCTATTTACCACCACAAACCAATGCTGGCATTAAGATTGCACTCAATGAGCTGTATAATGCCATAAGTAAACAGGAATACGCTCATCCAGAGGCAGCGCTCCTAGTGGCCGGGGACTTTAATGCAGGGAAACTTAAATCCGTTCTACCTAATTTCAACCACCATGTTAAATGTGCAACCAGAGGGAAAAAAACTCTTGACCACCTTTACTCCACACACAGAGACGCATACAAAGCTCTTCCTCGCCCTCCATTTGGCAAATCTGACCATAACTCTATCCTCCTGATTCCTGCTTATAAGCAAAAACTAAAGCAGGAAGCACCAGTGACTCGGTTAATAAAAAAGTGGTCAGATGACGCAGATGCTAAGCTACAGGACTGTTTTGCTAGCACAGACTGGAACATGTTCCGGGATTCTTTAGATAGGATTGAGGAGTACACCACATCAGTCACTGGCTTCATCATTAAGTGCATTGATGACGTCGTCCCCACAGTGACCGTACGTACATACCCCAACAGAAGCCATGGATTACAAGCAACATCCGCACTGAGTTAAAGGGTAGAGCTGCCGCTTTCAAGGAGCGGGCCTCTAACCCGGACGCTTATAAGAAACCTCGCTATGCCCTCTGACGAACCATCAGACAGGCAAAGAGTCAATACAGGACTAAGACTGAATCGTACTACACCGGCTTTGACGCTCATCGGATGTGGCAGGGCTTGAAAACTATTACAGACTACAAAGGGAAGCACAGCCGCGAGCTGCCCAGTGACACAAGCCTGCCAGACGAGCTAAACTACCTCTATGCTCGCTTCGAGGCAAGCAACACTGAAGCATGCATGAGAGTACCAGCTGTTCCGGATGACTATATGATCACGCTCTCCGTAGCCGATGTGAGTAAGACTTTTAAGCAGGTCAACATTCAAACGGATTACCAGGACATGTACTCCGAGCATGTGCTGACCAACTGGCAAGTGACTTCACTGACATTTTCAACATGTCCCTGACTGAGTCTGTAATACCAACATGTTTCAAGCAGACCACCATAGTCCCTGTGCCCAAGGACACTAAGATAACCTGCCTAAATGACTACCGACCCATAGCACTGACGTCTGTAGCCATGAAGTGCTTTGAAAGGCTGGTCATGGCTCACATCAACACCATTATCCCAGAAACTGTAGACCCACTCCAATTTGCATACCACCCCAACAGATCCACAGATGATGCAATCTCTATTGCACTCCACACTGCCCTTTCCCACCTGGACAAGAGGAACACCTACGTGAGAATGCTATTCATTGACTACAGCTCAGCATTCAACACCATAGTGCCCTCAAAGCTCATCACTAAGTTAAGGATCCTGAGACTAAACACCTCCCTCTGCAACTGGATCCTGGACTTCCTGACGGGCCGCCCCCAGGTGGTAAGGGTAGGTAACAACACATCTGCCACGCTGATCCTCAACACGGGGGCCCCTCAGTGGTGCGTGCTCAGTCCCCTCCTGTACTCCCTGTTCACCCATGACTGCATGGCCAGGCACGACTCCAACACCATCATTAAGTTTGCCGGCGACGCAACAGTGGTAGGCCTGATCACCAACAACGATGAGACAGCCTATAGGGAGGAGGTCAGAGACCTGGCCGTGTGGTGCCAGGATAACAACCTCTCCCTCAACGTGACCAAGACAAAGGAGATGATTGTGGACTACAGGAAAAAAAAGAGGACTGAGCACTCTCCATTCTCATCGACGGGGCTGTAGTGGAACATGTTGAGAGCTTCAAGTTCCTTGGTGTCACCAACAAACTATCATGGTCCAAACACACCAAGACAGTCATGAAGAGGGCACGACAAAGCCTATTCCCCCTCAGGAGACTGAAAAGATTTGGCATGGGTCCTCAGATCCTCAAAAAGTTCTACAGCTGCACCATCGAGAGCATTCTGACTGGTTGCATCACCGCCTGGTATGGCAACTGCTCGGCCTCCGACCGCAAGGCACTACAGAGGGTAGTGCGTACGGTCCAGTACATCACTGGGGCCAAGCTTCCTGTCATCCAGGACCTCTATACCAGGCGGTGTCAGAGGAAGGCCCTCAAAATTGTCAAAGACTCCAGCCACCCTAGTCATAGACTGTTGTCTCTGCTACCGCACGGCAAGCGGTACCGGAGCGCCAAGTCTAGGTCCAAAAGGCTTCTCAACAGCTTCTACCCCCAAGCCATAAGACTCCTGAACAGCTAATCATGGCTACCCAGACTATTTGCACTGCCCCCACCCCCACCCCCACCTCATCTTTTTACGCTGCTGCTACTCTGTTAATTATTTATGCATAGTCACTTTAACTCTACCCACATCTACATATTACCTCAACTACCTCAACTAGCCGGTGCCCCCACACATTGACTCTGCACCGGTACCCCCCTGTATATAGCCTCCCTACTGTTATTTTATTTTACTTCTGCTCTTTTTTTCTCAACACTTTTTTGTTGTTGTTGTTGCATTGTTGGTTAAGGGCTGTAAGTAAGCATTTCACGGTAATGTCTAGACCTGTTGTATTCGGCGCATGTGGCAAATAAAAATTTATTTGATTTATGATATTTCAGTTTTTTATATTTAATAAATTTGCAAACATTTCCAAAAAACTGTTTTTGCTTTGTCATTATGGGGTATTGTGTGTAGATTGATGAGGGGGGGACGGACGATTTAATCAATTTTAGAATAAGGCTGTAACGTAACAAAATGTGGAAAAAGTCAAAGGGTCTGAATATGCACTGTACAGTCCAGTACATGTGCTGTATCCTCTGAAGGTAAAAATAGTGAATAGAGTGGACACAAATGTCTAAATCCAACCACCTGATTGAATAAGGGCCATGATAGAGCCAATCATATTGTCCTTCCATGAATCTGAATCTGCTTTAGTCAGCAGTGTGCAGTCCTTATGTGTCCTTACATATGCAGTATTCTCTGGAGAAAGACTATGTAGTGTATTAAGATTATGTCTTTGTTAAATGTTTCAACTACTGAACAACTTTTCTTTGACAAAGAAGTTCGCCTCGCAAACAAAAGGCCATGAAACAGTTAATGAACTGAAAAGCAAGAAAAATGTGTTGTATTGAATTGTATGTTCTATTATATGGGTTGTTCAATAAACCTCTAATGTGTTTTGTGAAGATAACACAGTGATAGTTTGCTGTTTGGTGAGACACTGCTTACAGATCAACAATGGACAATGAAACCTTCTTTACGAAAGTACAACAACATAACAGTACTTTGTGTATTTGTTGTAAGCTCAGACAGTGACTTATGTAGAGAAGGCATAACTCCTTAAATTCCATAAAGAGACACTCAAGCCAAACTTTGTCTCCAGGACCATCACTAAAGGACACTGGGTTAAAGGTGTGTGTGTGTGTACCTGTGGTACACTTTCACTGTGGCAGCACAGTACAGTATGACTATTTCTAAATTGAGATACAGTTACACAACAAAAAAATATAGCACAAAGAGGGGGGTGGAGAGGGGAGAGAGAGAGAGGATAGAGTAACAGAGAAGTATTTTCAAGTGTGTAAGGCTGCCATCTACTGAGAAGAGTCTTTGCTGAGAATGTGAGCATGTTTTTGTGAAAAAGGGCCAAACAAGGATCCTTGAGCCCAGCATTATTCCTTTGTGCTTGATCGTGGCTGAGGTTAGATCTTGTTAGCGAACAGCTAATGCATTAATTCCCACACAGGTAATTGAAAACCAGTTTGTTTGTTGAGAGTCCCTTTGGCCTGCCAGTGCAATCTGCCAGTCCTCTTTGATGAAATAAAAGTGCTGCTACTGCTGCTTTCATTCTGCTTCTGTTTTCACTTTCGCTCTCCTCCTCTAACCTCTCTTTTGTTGCTCTCTGTATTTCTCTCTCCAGTCCTCGCTCTTGCAGACAGATAGAATGTACATCCTCTCTTTCACACAGCCTTTCTCTCTGACACACACGCATACACTTCCCTCCACACTTCACCAGCATCACGTTTCTAGTTAGTTCTAACAGTGTACCTGATCCTGCACAGATTCTCCCCCCTCGTAAACAATATACCGACAGGAGCACCATGCAATTGCTGCTGTGCTGAGGTGATCCAGGCTCCACACATCTAGTTAGTGTGTGTGTTGTGCGCTAACCGTGCTACTTGCTGTATGCAGGTGTCAGTGCTCCGTCAAGAGGACCAGACAACAACTGGACCAGAAGCTAATGAGGTTCAGTATAGCATGGCCCTCATGGAAGAGAAACACAGTGATATTGATATTCATTATTTCATTTAAAGAGAAAGCGTGAAAATGTTAGGCTCTATCCGAATTGGCACTCTTTTCCCAAATAGCTTGTGCTAAGTAGTGTACTAAGATTACACTATATAAGAAATGTTATTTCGAGATCACGACTTAATCTCATGATCACAAGTTGTTTTGAGTTGTTTTGTCTAGATCACAACGTAATTTTCTCATGATCACGACATAACAAAAGTTGTTTTGCTGAGATCACGAGATAAACATGCAAACATTTTGTTAGCATAATGTTTAATCTTAGATGTCAAAGTGTGTCATACAAACATACAAACATTCAAACATACATACAGTAAATACAAACATACGAGCGTATCACATTTTGTTAGCATGTTGTTTAATCTTAGATGTCAAAGTGTGTCTTTTAAAAAGTGTCAATAAGTAACGTCACATAGATTTTTGCGGCCCTTGGGCCACATTTTGTTTTTGTCATTTTTATATTTTACGGTACATAATCCATGTTTTGAACCGGGACTAAAATGGCTACAGATCATTACTAACATCCACTACCGTTGTGCCCTTGAGCAAGACACTGCTTAACTGCTCCAGGGGTGCTCCCTATGCTGCTTCCACCATTTTGTGTGTGTGTGTATGTGTGTGGTATTGAGGTGTTAACATACAGCAACTTCTGATTTGGAAGCCATCTATAACTGACAGACATAATGCAATTTCTGCCTGGGTTCATCCCTGATCAAATAAAAATGGATTTGCTGATCCACCGTTGGCTCTGCCGCCTCAGCCATGTCAATCTACCATCAATACGTCCACTCCTATTCATAGAGCTTATCTTGTGATCTCGAGAAAACAACTTTTGTTATGTCGTGATCGCCACAAAATTATCTTGTGATCTCGAGAAAACTCACAACAACTCGTGATCATGAGACAAATAAGTAATGATCTCGACACAAGGGTATAAGTTTTTTTTATTAATATGTCCTCTCTGGACCTCTCTGTAAGTTACAGCCTTAGATTGTGGAAAATTAGAAAATTAACTTAAGGATAGTGGTGGTAAAGGGTCCTAAGCCTAAGGAAGGAAGCTGTGTCTTATATTACAGTGTGTTTTTCTCCTTCCACCTTCTCTTCTGAGTATGAGCATTACAGGCTTTTTGCAGCCTGCATTCTAATGAGGAAGACAGAGGGAGGTTGTGTAACGCGGTGGTATGCTTATATAAGACGGGGGTTGTTGATAGAATGTGCAGGACCCGGGCTCCGATAGTGAAAGGGAGGCATGGGATTTTTAAAGGGGTGCTGCCGATGCTAATAAGAGCTATTGAATTGAAACACGCAAGCCTCGTCAGAAAGCCATACCTCGTTACGGAACAGCTAATTACACCTCACCAAAAAAAAGGGGGGTGGGGTCGTCCTTAAAGACTGGACCCTAACTTGCGTCCAATTACAAAAACGCCACTTTAACCACTATACTCAAGTGCACTGTGAATTAAATAATAATTATATGCAAACAGTGTGCGGACAGGTCAAGTCCGCAGCATAGGTTGTTGTTAAAAGGCAGGGGTTCAAGCACAGACCTGTTGGATGTCTGGGTGTCTTCTGATGTTAGAAAAGCTTAAGTACAGTACCCCACCCCCCAAATCAATTAAAGACACATATTTGACCCTGAATATGATAAGTGAACTATTGGGATGAATGTGTGTGTGTGCGCGTGTGTGCGCATGGGTACCTCCGGCTGCTCAGTGCTGAGATAACAGGCTCTCTCTTTAGGGGATTCTCTTTTGGCATCCTATACTGTATTTGCTTTAGGTTTTTCAAACGTGACCTATTTAGGTGGAATGCTATGCAAACACAACAGCTTCCCAAGCACACTGTGCATTATAAAGGTATTCTTCCTCATACATGTATTCCTAGACATAAAAATCTTACAATATAACAACTCAATCAACCAAGTCGCTCTGAAGCATCACTTCAACTTTAACAAACACTGGGAAAAGCTTGTCTATCAAAAATATAGTTAATGTGTAGCTGTGACTGTGTACTGAGTATACGAAGAGGCAGGACGCAGACACAGAAATTAACAAGGTCAAGGTTTACTTAACAATGAGCAAGAAAATAACAAAGATAGAGTAAACGACACGAAGCTAAACAATCACACACAACATCATCCAGAACAGTCCAGGGCTAAATAGAGGTGGTGATGAGATGATGAGGTGCAGGTGCGCGGCTCCAGCCGCTGGACGTCGCCGGCCAGGAGGACGACCCCGAGGACGAGGAGCAGGCCAGTCAGGGCGGCGAAAGTCCCGAATAGGTTGGGATCCAGAACATCCCCAGCCGGAACCCAGCTCCTCTCCTCAGGACCATACCCCTCCCAGTCCACCAGGTAATGTGTCACGGTTTCGGCCGAGGCTGCTCCTCCTCCTGGTTCGGGCAGGCTTCGGCGTTCGCCGTCCCCGGAATACTAGCTGCCACCGTTGTATGTTTCGTGTGTTGATTGCTTTGGTCTGTCTGGTACACCTGTGTCTGTTTGTGTCCTAATTACGTGTCCTATAAGTTCCCTGTTTTGTGTTAGTTATATTGTGTGTTGTTGTCCGCGTGTCTTTTGAGCTGCGTGTTTTGCGCTCTTCATGGTATTTGTTTTACGCATGTTGCGTACTGTTTCTCGCCTCTGTATTTTCGAGGTCGTGTATGGATTATTGTACACTTTACTAATAGTAAAGTTTGTTGGACTAAACCTCTGTGTCCTGCGCCTGACTCCTCATCACATCCACATCGGTACCATACTGACAGAACAACACACCACTTATGGAGTCAGCAGGATCAGCGACGACAGCCTGGTCACTAGAAGAACGGCTCAGTCAGCAGGACTCCATGATCCGGCAACTGGAGGCCGTTCTAGGCGAGGTGTCCAACACTCTGCACCGGTTGGCTAGTGGAGAGGTGCCCACGTCCACATACACCATCCCATCGCCACCGGTCAATCCTCCTCTCTCAGCGCCGGAACCCAGTGGTATTCGGCTCTCGCTCCCGAGGGCATATGACGGTTCTGCAGCCGGGTGTCAGGGGTTCCTCCTGCAGATAGAACTATACCTGGCTACTATACACCCAGCGCCCTCGGGATACGAGAGCGTCTCCGCCCTCATCTCCTGTCTATCCGGTAAGGCGTTGGAATGGGCCAACGCCGAATGGAGGAGAATAGACGCAGCTACCATCACCTACGCTGAGTTCTCCCACCGCTTCCGGGCAGTCTTCGATCACCCACCTGAAGGGAAGGCGGCGGGGAGCGTCTGTTCTACCTCCGACAGGAGAAGAGGAGCGCACAGGAGTTCGCACTGGAGTTCCGGACGTTAGCTGCGGATGCGGGATGGAATGAGAGGGCCCTCATCGACCAGTACAGGTGTAGCCTGCGAGAGGACGTTCGTCGTGAGCTGGCCTGCAGGGACACCAACCTATGCTTCGACCAGCTGGTGGACATCTCCATCCGGCTTGACACCCTGCTGGCCACCCGCGGACGTCCCGAGTGGGGGTCGTCCATTCCATCCTCCAGCACCTCCGAGCCAATTCCTATGGAGCTCGGGGGTGCTGGCGCTAGAGAGAGGAGGAGGGAGAACCCGAGGAGGGCCACCCCCTGCACCAACTGTGGCTGTGGAGGACACACCGCGGCCAGGTGCTGGGGAGGGTCTTCTGAGAGAGGGGACAACAGGTCACGCACTGGGGAGTCATTTCAGGTGAGTAGGCGCCCCACTTACCCAGAGCTCTCTGTTGGTCACATGAGTATTCCTGTGCGTTTTCCACAGGTGGCACCTCATTCCCAGCATAAGGCGCTAGTAGATTCAGGCGCAGCTGAGAACTTTATTGATCGGGCATTTTGTGCTAGGTTAGGAATTCCCCTTCGGCCGGTAGAAGTTCCATTCCCTGTCCATGCATTAGACAGCCGGCCGTTGGGGTCGGGTCTGATCAGGGATGTCACAGCACCGCTGACGATGACTACGCAGGGGGGTCATGAGGAAATCATTCAGTTCTATCTGATTGACTCTCCTGCGTACCCAGTGGTGTTGGGGCTTCCTGGTTAAGCACCCACGATCCTACCATAGCGTGGCAACAGAGGGCTCTTATGGAGTGGTCTGCCCAGTGTGTAGGGAGATGTCTAGGTGTTTCCATAGGGGCGACCTCGGTAGAGAGTCCGAACCAAGTGCCCGCACTGCGCATTCCCCCAGTATGAGGATTTAGCACTAGCGTTTAGCAAATCGAGGGCAGCACGGCTACCTCCTCATAGACAGGGGGACTGTGCGATAAATCTCCAGACCGGAGCAGCTTTTCCCAGGAGTCATGTGTATCCCCTGTCTCAAGAGGAAACTGCGGCTATGGAGACTTACATAGCCGAGTCCTTGGCACAGGGATACATACGGCCCTCTACTTCTCCGGTCTCCTCGAGTTTCTTCTTTGTGAAGAAGAAGGACGGGGGATTGCGCCCGTGTATTGATTACCGTAGTCTCAATCAGATCACAGTAAAATACAGTTACCCACTTCCACTGATTGCGACGATGACGGAGTCATTACGCGGAGGCGGTTCTTCACAAAGTTGGATCTCAGGAGCGCGTACAATTTGGTGCGCATTAGGGAGGGGGGATGAATGGAAAACAGCATTTAGCACCACCTCGGGTCATTACGAGTATCTCGTCATGCCGTACGGGTTAATGAATGCTCCTTCAGTCTTCCAATCCTTTGTTGATGAGATTTTCCGGGACATGCATGGGCAGGGTGTAGTGGTGTACATTGACGACATTCTAGTGTATTCTTCTACACGAGCCGAGCATGTAGCCCAGGTGCGCCGAGTATTGAGACGACTGTTGGAGCATGACTTGTATGTCAAGGCAGAGAAATGCCTGTTCTTTCAGGAGTCCGTCTCTTTTTTGGGTTATCGGTTGTCCGCGTCTGGCGTGGAGATAGAGGTAGATCGGGTATCGGCTGTGCGTAATTGGCAAACTCCAACCACCGTAAAAGAGGTGCAGCGGTTCTTGGGTTTTGCTAATTACTACCGGAGGTTTATCCGGGGCTTTGGACAGGTCGCAGCTCCCATTACGTCCCTGCTAAAGGGGGGTCCGGTGCGCTTGCAGTGGTCAGCTGAGGCGGACAGGGCATTTGTCAAGCTGAAGAACCTGTTCGCCTCGGCCCCGGTGCTGGCGCATCCGGATCCCTCTTTGCCTTTCCAAGTAGAGGTGGACGCGTCCGAGACCGGTATTGGGGCAGTCCTGTCACAACGGTCCGGCACGCCACCTAAGCTCCGCCCCTGTGCGTTCTACTCCAAGAAGCTCAGCTCGGCGGAGCGCAATTATGACGTTGGGGACAGGGAGCTGTTAGCTGTAGTCCAGGCCCTAAAGGTGTGGAGGCATTGGCTTGAGGGGGCTCAACACCCTTTTCTCATTCTGACTGATCACCGTAACCTGGAGTACATCCGGGCAGCTAGGAGATTGAACCCTCGTCAGGCTAGGTGGAACATGTTCCTGACCCGGTTTGTTTTTTAAGATCACATACATCCCTGGGTCCCAGAACGGTAAGGCAGACGCACTGTCCCGGCAGTATGACACGGAGGAGAGGTCCATTGAGCCTACTTCCATACTGCCGGAGTCTTGTCTGGTGGCTCCGGTAGTATGGGAGGTCGATGCGGAAATCGAGCGGGCGCTGCGTACCGACCCTACTCCCCCGAGTGTCCTGTGGGGGCGGACATACGTTCCGCTCGAGGTTCGTGATCGGCTTATTTCTTGGGCTCATACATCACCCTCCTCTGGACATCCTGGTATTGGTCGGACGGTGCACTGCCTTAGCGTGAAATACTGGTGGCCAACGTTAGCCAGGGATGTGAGGGTTTATGTCTCCTCCTGCTCGGTGTGTGCCCAGTGTAAGGCACCTAGACATTTGCCCAGGGGTAAGTTACATCCTCTGCCCGTTCCACAACGACCATGGTCCCACCTCTCGGTAGATTTTGTGACCGATCTACCCCCTTCCCAGGGTAATACCACCATTTTGGTCGTTGTGGATCGGTTTTCTAAGGCCTGTCGTCTCCTCCCACTGCCGGGTCTCCCTACTGCCCTACAGACCGCCGAGGCCCTCTTTACCCACGTGTTCCGGCACTATGGGGTCCCCGAGGATATTGTGTCCGACCGAGGTCCCCAGTTCACCTCCAGAGTCTGGGGGGCTTTCATGGAACGCCTGGGGGTCTCGGTTAGCCTTACCTCGGGGTACCACCCAGAGAGCAATGGGCAGGTTGAACGTGTGAACCAGGATGTGGGTAGGTTTTTGAGGTCCTATTGCCGGGACCGGCCGGAGGAGTGGTCGAGGTATATCCCCTGGGCAGAGATGGCCCAGAACTCTCTCCGCCACTCCTCCACCGGATTAACACCTTTCCAGTGTATTTTAGGGTATCAGCCGGTCCTGGCACCGTGGCACGAGAGCCAGACCGAGGCCCCTGCGGTGGACGAGTGGATTCGGCGCTTCGGAAGAGACGTGGGACGCTGCCCATGTCCATCTGCAGCGTGCCATCCGTCAACAGAAGGCGAGCGCCGATCGCCACCGCAGTGAGGGGCCGGTGTACGCACCGGGAGATCGAGTCTGGCTCTCGACTCGAAACCTGCCCCTCCGCCTGCCCTGCCGGAAGCTGGGTCGGCGGTTTGTGGGGCCCTTCAAAGTCCTGAGAAGATTGAACGAGGTGTGTTACAGATTACAACTGCCTATTGAGTACAAAAATATTAACCCCTCGTTCCATGTGTCTCTTCTCAGGCCGGTGGTAGCTGGTCCACTCCAAGAGGAGGAGATAGGAGAGACCCCTCGACCCCCTTTGGACATCGAGGGGGCACCGGCGTACAGGGTCCGGACTATATTGGACTCGAGGCGCCGGAGGAGTGGTCTCCAGTATCTCGTGGAGTGGGAGGGGTACGGTCCGGAGGAACAGTGCTGGGTGCCTAGGAGGGACATCCTCGACCCATCCCTCCTGACAGAGTTCCACCGTGGGCATCCCACGCGCCCGGGTCTGCGTCCTCCTGGCCGTCGCCGAGACCGGGGTCGGCGCACGGCTGAAGCCGCGCGTCAAGGGGGGTACTGTCACGGTTTCGGCCGAGGCTGCTCCTCCTCCTGGTTCGGGCAGGCTTCGGCGTTCGCCGTCCCCGGAATACTAGCTGCCACCGTTGTATGTTTCGTGTGTTGATTGCTTTGGTCTGTCTGGTACACCTGTGTCTGTTTGTATCCTAATTACGTGTCCTATAAGTTCCCTGTTTTGTGTTAGTTATATTGTGTGTTGTTGTCCGCGTGTCTTTTGAGCTGCGTGTTTTGCGCTCTTCATGGTATTTGTTTTACGCATGTTGCGTACTGTTTCTCGCCTCTGTATTTTCGAGGTCGTGTATGGATTATTGTACACTTTACTAATAGTAAAGTTTGTTGGACTAAACCTCTGTGTCCTGCGCCTGACTCCTCATCACATCCACATCGGTACCATACTGACATAATGGAGCCGTCCCCCACGGAATCTGGAGTCCAGCAGGTCCCTCACCGCATATGCCGGACTCCCATCAATGTTCAGGGGCGGAGGAGGCGTAACCTGGAGGACCAGGAACCACCGGCCTGAGGAGAGACACATGAAAAGTGGGTGAGACAAGGTAGTGAGGGGGAAGGAGCAGCTGGTATGATACCTAATTTATCCGCCGGAGGACCTTAAACGGCCCCACAAACCAGGGGCTCCGTTTCTTGCAAGGCAGGCAAGAGAGGGAGGTTTTTTGTGGACAGCCAGACACGATCCCCAGGCTGGAATACAGGGGCCTCACTGCGGTGGCAGTCGGCTTGGTCCTTCTGCCAATGAATGGCCCTCTGGAGATGGACATGGGCGGCGCCCCAGACCTGTCCGGCCCTGTGGAACCACTCGTTGACAGCGGGCGCATTGGTCTGGCTGGGTGTCCAAGGGGTCAAGGTCGGCTGGTACCCCAGAATGCACTGGAAGGGAGTGAGCCCCGTGGAGGAGTGAACGAGGGAGTTCTAGGCATATTCTGCCCAGGGAAGAAACCTCGCCCACTCACCCTGCCGGTCCTGACAGTGGCAACGAAGAAACCTCCCCAGCTCCTGGTTCATGCGCTCCACCTGCCCATTCGACTGAGGCCTATACCCGGAAGTGACGCTGGCCGTGGCCCTGATCTTCTCCAGGAAAGCCTTCCACACTCGAGAGGTGAATTGGGGGCCACGGTCCGAGACAAAGTCCTCCGGAAGTCCATAATGCCGGAAGACCTGTTGGAACAGGACCTCAGCGACCTGGAGAGCAGAAGGAAGACCAGTTAGTGGCAAAAAACGGCATGATTTGGAGAACCGATCTACGACCACCATGACTGTGGTGAAGCCGTCAGAATGTGGAAGGTCGTGACAAAGTCTATGGACAGGTGTGACCAAGGTCGCTGAGGCAATGCGAGAGGAACTAGTTTGCCTGCCAGGGCGTTCCGAGGTGTCTTCGTTTGGGCACATACGGAACAGGAGTTGACCTAGCTGGAGACATCAGAAGCCAAGGTGGGCCACCAGTATTTTTGGGTTATGGTGCATCCTGGAGAGTGCGTCGGCCTTCACATTCTGGGATCCTGGGCGGTAGGACAGAATGAATTGGAATCGAGTGAGAAATTGGGCCCACCTGGCTTGACGAGAGTTCATCCATTTCACTGCCCATATGTGCTCCAAATTCCGGTGGTCAGTAAGAATCCGGAATGGATGGACTACGCCCTCCAGCCAGTGTCGCCATTCCTCCAGAGCGAGGACCACTGCCAACAGCTCCGTGTCTCCAACTCCATAGTTCCTCTGTACGGGGGTGCTTTTAGAGAAAAAGGCACAGGGATACATTTTCTCTGGCTTACCGTGCCGCTGGGAGAGGACCGCACCCACGCCCTCCTCCGATGCTTCTACCTCCAGGATGAAAGGATGAGATCGATATGGGTGTTTTAGGATGGGCGCTGTGGTGAACCTCTCCTTCAGCCTCTTGATGGCAGCGTCAGCCTCAGGGTTCCAGGCCAGCTTCTGAGGCCGACCCTTAAGGAGAGAGGTGAGCGGGGCGGCTATGGAGCTGAAGGACCTGATGAAACGCCGGTAGGAATTAGCGAAGCCCAGGATGCTCTGTAGGCCCTTGATGGTGGTGGGAACTGGCCATGACCTGACGGCGTCCGTCTTCACTCCTTCCATGAACACCCCCTGAGGACTGATCCAGTATCCCTGGAAGGAGATGGCCTGTTAGTGGAATTCGCATTTGTCCCCCTTCACCAACAGGCTGTGTTCCCGGAGGCGGAGTAGGACAGCTCGGACATCCCTGACGTGCTCCTCGAACATAGCCGAGTAGATCAGGATATCGTCGATGTACACCACCACCTGTCTACTCAGCAAGTCCCGGAACACATCATTGACGAAGGACAGGATCACAGACGGTGCGTTGGCGAGGCTGTAGGGCATGACGCAGTATTCATAGTGGCCTGAGGTAGTGCTGAATGCCGTCTTCCACTCGTCTCCTTCCCGGATTCGGATCAGGTTGTAAGCACTCCTCAGGTCCAACTTGGTAAAGTACTGGGCCCCTCGTAGCTGCTCGATGGCCGACGGAACCAGAGGGAGGGGGTACCAGTACTTGAGGGTGACTGCGTTCAGCCCCCTGTAGTCAATGCATGGTCTCAGTCCTCCGTCTTTTTTGGCCACGAAGAAGAAGCTGGCGGAGGCAGGAGAGGTAGAGCGTCTGATGAACCCCTGTTTCAGGGTCTCCGCCACATACTTCTCCATTGAAAGGGGGTAAATGCAACTCTTCGGGTGGTGTTGTCCCTCCAGCAGGTCAATGGCGCAGTCCCAGGGGATGTGAGGAGGGAGACACGTAGCCTTTAATGAAGAGAAGATATCGGAGAGATCTGCATACACACGTGGAATGTTGGGCTGGAGGGCGGACTCCGGACTCTCCACTGACATGGAACAACAAACCTCCGGCAGGCAGTTCTTCCGGCATGAGGTGGCCACTGAGTGTATGTATCAAGCCGTAATGTTACAGTCTGTAAACAGAAGTTAATGAGTACTGAATTGAGCTTTCTATCATAAGTAGCAAAGTGTTGAGGTCTATACAATAGTAGATGTGTATTTCGTTGAGCTGTCTTTCTTAGCAAACCATTTTGTTCTGTAGTTGTAGTAGTAGCTAATGTGTACAGTTGCGTTGAGTTTGCCGTGCGTTCAGATGTATTTCATTAGGTACCAAACGGAAGAAAAACAGACAGAAACCGTGAGGGATTACCTGAACTTGTAAGGTGACATAAGGAATACCACCCAGCAACTGGGCTGTGTTCAGTCGGGTGAAAACGGGGAGAACTTGTCCAATGAGAACACAGGTTTTTGTGTTCCGTTGCAATACGTTTTGCGACGTAGTGTCCTACTGAACCGACCCTGGACACATCTCTTCTGTTATTAGCCTAATATTCCGTAATAAAAAAAATAAAAAGTGTGTGTGATGCGTTTTTAGGTGTATTTCATCAGAGTACTATAGTACTGCATTTACAGTCCTCATGCAATATTCCCACCATGGCGTTTGACTGCAATTACAACACATATCCAGTAATTTCCGGAAAACTATAGCTGTATCGATTCTTGCTCAGTTTTTTTAGCTTCCCAATTGTTTTTATTGTGGCAGGGTAGTTAATTCTTGGGGTGGGGGAAACGACTCTATTCAAATTCTTTAAGATATAGATCCCATAAATTGTTTGGAGAGAATTGCACCTGAAACTATGCTGACTAAATGGAAAACACAGATGGTTATTTTTCTCGCACCTGTCTCTCTCTCTCTCTCTCTCTCTGTCTCTCTCTGTCTCTCTCTATTTGGTTAAGTATCCTCTGTATGCAAGTGATAGAAACATAAACAGTTTTTTAGGAGTTCATTTTCTATAGACAGCCCGTTCATTTAAATGGGCTGATTCTATTTCCATTTACACCGTTGCTTGCTCTATCTAGCCAATGATGTCGAGACAACTTGTTTATGTCGAGATGTTTATGACCTGTTTACAGTGTCAATTAATCTCCTATTAGAGACACAGGGGCTAATGGCGGAACATGAAAATAAATCAACAGCTATAATGGACGCATTAAATTATTCATAGTACGTCATATAAAACAAACCAAATAAACAATGTGTTAGTGTCACTCACTGGTCTCTCCCAGCAAGAGATAGAGAGTGTGGTTAGCAGATTGTATTTATTAGAGCACGTAATGGAAAATGTAATTGAGCACTTCTTATTGGACAAGTCAAGGTTGTCAACTTTGATGGGGGTGGGGGCAACAAAAAAACTGAACTCATCAACAGGGCAGCATTGTGCTTTGTTATGGTGCTCGCCTCAAAGTCATCCTCTTTAAAATGGAGCATGTCTGATGGGTTAGGTGTTGGTGCAGGTGATCTTCCGGGTGCTCCCCCGCCCCCTTCCACCGGGGGGGGGGGACTGACCTTAGATCAGTGTTTAGGGAAACACACAACGTTCCGGGTAAAAGTGGCCCTTAGAAAAAGGTCTAGGACCACTTTAGATCTGATCTGATCATGGCCTCAATCATTAGGGGGGTAATGACCTTAGATCAGTTTCTAGGGGCAACATCATCCTACTGGCCTGTTTGTAAAGCATGTGAAACAAGTGATACGAATGCAAATGGTGTAGTAGAATTAATATCAGTGTAGAATGCAACAGAACGACACGTTCGGAGCAAATAGCTGGTCAGGATGAAACTGAGTAAATTAATTAGGCATCAAACAAAGAAAATAGACTGACACAGGGAAGGGCCTACTACCTGAATCTAACAAATAAGATATGCTCCTTTTTATTTTCTGTTGTTTTGTTACGGTGTGCACTAATGAACATGACCCTGATCTTGTAGGGGCTGTTCATCATTCGCCCTATCAGATTGTGAATCTAAAATCCCTTTGGAGATTATCTCAATGCTTAGAAGAAGGTGCCCAGATTAGGTTATGGAAAGATAACAAAGAATCACAGCCATTGAGGATTAAAGTCACATAACATTATGTGCTTATAAAATCAAAATCTCACAGACGCACCAAAAACATTTAATACTGTCATTGTGAACTCCACCAAGATCGCACAAAAAATCTCTTCATTCATAATTTAGCAGAGGATCATAACAGTGGAGAGAAACAAATTATGTTATTAAGGGTGAGTTTCTTGTCATTGTGACATCATAAGGGGAATAAGGGTTCCACTGCATTGCACAAGTTTTTGTGAGAATGCACTGCACCATTCAGTCTTTCAGACAGTTTCAGTACCCATCTAAGAGATCCTGTGGGCTAAGGTTATAACAGCCAATATATAGGGTTCTGGTTAAAGGTAGTGCACTATGTAGGGAATAGGTTGCCATTTCAGACGCAACCCATGTCTTTATGCAGTCATCTCCGCTGCCAGGAATCCCTCTTCTCTCATTCCCTCTCTTTATCGCTCTCCTTTAACTGCAGGTGTCCTTTATGAGTCTGTTCCCCCATTCAGACAAATGGGACACATTATCCTGTATTGAGCCGCTGTGCAAGTTTCTGAGTGCAAGTCAGAACAAACCATTTCTGTATGCACCTCGCTTTGTGCCCCACAGCACCAGTGATTGACAGGTCCGCTGGCCCGTCACACAGCTGATATCCAACCGCTGCAGAAGCGTGGTGGGTAAGTGTGTGTAAGTGTGCGTCCGTGTAAGTGTGTGTGTGTGTGTGTGTGTGTGTGTGTGTGTGTGTGTGTGTGTGTGTGTGTGTGTGTGTGTGTGTTTATGTACGATACATATGTGGACATTTTGCCATGGGGCGGAGAGAAGATTTTACAATTTTATAAATCACTTCATGCAATTCTACTAACTTTGTCATGGGGCGGAGAGAAAAAGTAGCCATTTTACAGATGGGGGGCCATCTGGTCGGTAATTTCACCATGATTACTACAAGTTTAAATAGCTGGCTACACTAATTTGCCAATCTACATTTTTTTTGCTGACACGGCCTACATGAGTGACTGTCAGTGACTGACATAACAAGAGAAAAACTACTGATGCATAACCACATTTCGAAATTGCACCTTTTGTATTATACAATTCTAACTCTCAATATTAAGTTGAGATAATAATAATTAATTAGTGTATAATGAATACGGCCCAGGTACAGTACAACACCCAATTACCTCCCGCCAGGTTTGAAAAAATAAAAGGACAGTGTCTCTCTCTTTCTCCCCTTCTCCCTCCCTTACTGCTCCCTCTTTCCATCTTTCTCTCTCCCTCCCTCCCTTCTTCCCCCCTCCCTCATTAAATGCCAGTTTGAACATGACAACAGGGCAGCGTTGTGCTTTGTTGTGGTGCTCGCCTCAAAGTCATCCTCTTTAAAATTGAGCATGTCTGAGTAGTTGGAGCGCAGCAGGAGGACAAGGCATTGGTGTAGGTGATCTTCCGGGTGCTCCCCCGCCCCCTTCCACCGGGGTACACACTTCCAAGGTCTGACAGAAGAGAGACACAAAACACAGGCCTAGGATCAGTTAAGCCTCCCTTTGAATTATATATTTAACCATTGGGGGGGGGGACTGACCTTAGATCAGTGTTTAGGGAAACACACAATGTTCCGGGTAGAAGTGGCCCTTAGAAAAAGGTCTAGGACCACTTTAGATCTGATCTGATCATGGCCTCAATCATTAGGGGGGTAATGACCTTAGATCAGTTTCTAGGGGCAACATCATCCTACTGGCCTGTTTGTAAAGCATGTGAAACAAGTGATACGAATGCAAATGGTGCGGTAGAATTAATATCAGTGTAGAATGCAACAGAAAGACACGTTCGGAGCAAATAGCTGGTCAGGATGAAACAGTCTTATTAATTAGGCACCAAACGGAAGAAAATTGACTGACACAGGGAGGGACTACTACCTGAATCTAACCAATAAAATATGCTCCTTTTTATTTTCCGTTGCAAAACGTTTTGTTACGATGTGCACTAATGAATATGACCCTGATCTTGCAGGGGGTGTTCATTGTTCGCCCGAGCAGATTGTGAACCTAAAATCACTTTGGAGATTATCTCAATGCTTAGAAGAAGGGGCCCAGATTAGGTTGTGGAGAGATAACACAGAGTCAGAGCCATTGAGGATTAAAGTCACATAATATTATGTGCTTAAAAAATCTCAATCTCACAGACGCACCAAAAACATATAATGCTCTCATTGTGAACTCCACGAAGATCGCACATCTTCATTCATAATTTAGCAGAGGATCATGACAGTGGAGAGAAAAATATATATGTTATTTCGGGTGAGTTTCTTGTCATTGTGACATCATAAGGGGAATAAGGGTTCCACTGCATTGCACAAGTTTTTGTGAGAATGCACTGCACCAGAGAGAGAGAGAGAGAGAGAGAGAGAGAGAGAGAGAGAGAGAGAGAGAGAGAGAGAGAGAGAGAGAGAGAGAGAGAGAGAGAGAGAGAGAGAGGTTTCACCTTGGACAGGATTGGCAGGCGACAGGTGAGTCTGAGGAGCCAGGAGGACACCAGCGTGTGTTGCTCCACATCCACCACGGTGAGGTAGCAGAAGCGGCTGCAGGTCCTGCACTGCTCTGGGGGGAGGACAAACACCTCTGCTGGGTCCACCTGGGAGAGGGGAGGGAGAGAAGTGAATGGGAGAGGAGGATGAGAGAGAGAGGGGAGCGAGAGGAACATTGCTACAGGGCTCCCTTGTAAAAAGAGACTTCGTCTCAAAAGGACCATATATACAAGATAAACATGAGCAGCACCTTTTCAAAATGAAGGACAGTACAGTATGTCATCCAGTCTAGAGGGAATATTGACTAAGGTTGTGTTTGAAATAGCACCCTATTCCATATCTATTGACCCACATTTGACCACAGCCCTATGGGACTTATATTGTGCACTACTTTTGACAAGGGCCCATAAAGCTCTGGTCAAAAGTACGGCACTATATAGTAAATAGGGTGCCATTTCGGGGACACAGCCTAACTCTATCAACCATGGTGGCAGAGAGGCACAGGACAGCCAGTTGTACCTTGAGCTCCGGAGGGTGCGAGGAGTAACACCAGACCTTCCGGTTGGCCTGGGTGCCCCACAGCACCCGGTCCGCTGGCCCATCACACAGCTGATGTCCACCCACTGCAGGAAGTGCACATACACCTGCCAGATATGGGCGGGCACTGCCAGCCACTTATCGCTATGGAGACATCAAGCGAGAAAGCAATTATGAGAGAGGGAGGGGTGGGACTAACGACAGTTGATTTATCGCTGTGGCAATAAGTGACATCGCCGTTTCAGTAATTTTTTAGCACCTCGTCTAATAGCTCTAGTTTGCATCCCAAATGGCACCCTATTCCCTATATAGTGCAGTACTTTGACCAGAGCACTACTTTTGACCAGAGCACTATATAGGGAACAGGTTGCCATTTGGGATGCAAGCCCTGGGCTAGGAGATATCATAGGAATCATTCTCATTGGTTCGAGTTCCAGTTGACTCTGATAATGGGGATTCCGGAATGAGCGGTGGCTATGGAGGTCAAAGGTCGCCTCTTCAGCCTCGTCATCCCTCCCGAGATTACGGGCTGGGGAGAAGAGAGAAGTCGGCCTGTTCAGATTTTGAAAAGGAAATGGATTCTGCCACGTGAAGGAATAAGCCCGGCGAATCCACCGTACTGATTAAACCAACGAGATTAAGGCCCCGCATGAGCAATCTGATCAGAGGATAATCGTCGGAACCAACGGCTAAGCGTGTGTGTGTTTATGCAGGATACAGACGTGAACACTGTGACAAAGAACTGTCGGATTAGCGGGCTCGGACTGCCTGGCACTTTCAAATACACATATTGACTCCACTGGTGCCTGTTAAAGAGACATTTTAATGAGATTAATTGAATTATTTTCGTGGAAATTCTATATTTTCTTTTAATAGAAATTATATTTTCTTTTTGTGGAAAGTCTTTCGAGGCTGATACCATGTCGTTCAATTACAAATGCCTATCAAAACACAGCAGTTACATCATTCAGTATCCTTTCCTCTGGGAACGCTTTTTTGTTTTATCCCAGCACTAACAAATCAGATCCAACTACTCAAGTGCTCGGTGAACTGTTGATTAGTTCAATCTGGTGCGTTAGTGTTGGGATAGAACAAAAATGTGCACCCGTCATAATTAACTCACCCACCAAGTTTTATTAGAGCAAATTATTCCATTAATTCTCTCACCAACATCTTTGTTTCAAAGATGACACTGGGGTCACTGCAGCGCACCAAGATCTGAGACCTAGCATCTGTGTCTCCAACTGGTGGCCCCGGTTGGCATGCCAGACAAAGAGAGAGAGAGAGACAGCGAGTGAGAGAGGTAGAGAGAGAGAGAGATCGAGGGGGATAAAATAGATGTAGAGAGAACAGACAGAACAAACAGAACATTTAATGCACACCTAATAGTGAGCGTGTGTGTGTGACGGCATCTCTTTCTCTATGTGTGTGTGTGTGTGTGTGTGTGTGTGTGTGTGTGTGTGTGTCTGGCTGGACTAATGTGGCTAACAGTGGGCACCTGGTGCTCTTTCCCAGGGGGGCAGATGTTTCCACTTCACAATAACAGCACTTACAGTTGACCGGGGCAGCTCTAGCAGGCCAGAAATTTGACGAACTGACTTGATGGATAGGAGGCATCCTATGACGGTGCCACATTGAGTAAGGCCATTCTTCAGTAAGGCCATACTACTGCCAACGTTTGTCTATAGAGATTGCATGGCTGTGTGCTTGATTTTATACACCTGTCAGCAACGGGTGTGGCTGAAATAGCCAACTCCACTAATACAGGGAGGGAAAAAAGCATTTCATCCCCTGCTGATTTTGTACGTTTGCCCACTGACAAAGAAATGATCAGTCTATACTTTTAATGGTAGGTTTATTTGAACAGTGAGAGACAGAATAACAACAAAAAAATCCAGAATAACACATGTAAAAAATATTATAAATTGATTTGCATTTTAATGAGGGAAATAAGTATTTGACCCCCTCTCAAACAGAAAGATTTCTGGCTCCCAGGTGTCTTTTATACAGGTAACGAGCTGAGATTAGGAGCACACTCTTAAAGGGAGTGCTCCTAATCTCAGTTTGTTACCTGTATAAAAGACACCTGTCCACAGATGCAATCAATCAATCAGATTCCAAACTCTCCACCATAGCCAAGACCAAAGAGCTCTCCAAGGATGTCAGGGACAAGATTGTAGACCTACACAATGCTGTGATGGGCTACAAGACCATCGCCAAGCAGCTTGGTGAGAAGGTGACAACAATTGGTGCGATTATTCGCAAATGGAAGAAACACAAAATAACTGTCAATCACCCTCGGCCTGGGGCTCCATGCAAGATCTCACCTCATGGAGTTGCAATGATCATGAGAACGGTGAGGAATCTGCCCAGAACTACACGGGAGTATCTTGTCAATGATCTCAAGGCAGCTGGGACCATAGTCACCAAGAAACAATTGGTAACACACTACGCCGTGAAGGACTGAAATCCAGCAGTGCCCGCAAGGTCCCCCTGCTCAAGAAAGCACATATACATGCCCGTCTGAAGTTTGCCAATGAACATCTGAATGATTCAGAGGAGAACTGGGTGAAAGTGTTGTGGTCAGATGAGACCAAAATCGAGCTCTTTGGCATCAACTCAACTCGCCGTGCTTGGAGGAGGAGGAATGCTGCCTATGACCCCAAGAACACCATCCCCACCGTCAAACATGGAGGTGGAAACATTATGCTTTGGGGGTGTTTTTCTGCTAAGGGGACAGGACAACTTCACTGCATCAAAGGGACGATGGACAGGGCTATGTACCGTCAAATGTTGGGTGAGAACCTCCTTCCCTCAGCCAGGGCATTGAAAATGGGTCGTGGATGGGTATTCCAGCATGACATGACCCAAAACACACGGCCAAGGCAACAAAGGAGTGTCTCAAGAAGAAGCACATTAAGGTCCTGGAGTGGCCTAGCCAGTCTCCAGACCTTTATCCCATAGAAAATCTGTGGAGGGAGCTGAAGGTTTGAGTTGCCAAACGTCAGCCTCGAAACCTTAATTACTTGGAGAAGATCTGCAAAGAGGAGTGGAACAAAATCCCTCCTGAGATGTGTGCAAACCTGGTGGCCAACTACAAGAAACATCTGACCTCTGTGATTGCCAAAAAGGGTTTGCCACCAAGTACTAAGTCATGTTTTGCAGAGGGGTCAAATACTTATTTCCCTCATTCAAATGCAAATCAATTTATAACATTTTTGACATGCGTTTGTCTGGATTTTTTTGTTGTTATTCTGTCTCTCACTGTTCAAATAAACCTACCATTAAAATTATAGACTGATCATGTCTTTGTCAGTGGGCAAACGTACAAAATCAGCAGAGGATAAAATACTTATTTTCCCTTACTGTATGTATATATAGTGTATTTTGTAGGTTAACTATGTATTTTTACTATGTTTTGTAACTTTCCACAGGTCGTTGTTGTAAATGAGAACGTATTCTCAGTCAACTCACCTGGTAAAATAAGGAATAAATAAATAATAAATTAAAAGACCTGGGTTCAAATACTGTTTCAAATACAGTGTATCTCAATGACTTTTACATACATTTCGAAGTTAGTATTCAAATATACTTTTTTTGAAAAGACAAGTAGTTGAATAATGGAACATATTTGAAACATACACTTGGAAAGTATTGGCATGCACTTGATAATACTCAAATACACTGATTCAAATACACTCTCAGGCATTTAACCAAGTTAATGGAAAATAGTATTAAATACTTTCAAAGAGAGAGAGAGAGAGAGAGAGAGAGAGAGACAGACAGACAGACAGACAGACAGACAGACAGACAGACAAGGTTTTGAGCGATGGAGAGGGATAGATTGGGATAAAAGAGAGGGAGAGAGAACAGAGAGAACAAACAGAGCATTTAGTGCACACCTGATGGCGAGCTTGTGTGTGTTGTTTAACCCATAATTTTGCTGGACCCCAGGAAGAGTAGCTGCTGCCTTGGCAGTAGCTAATGGGGATCCATAATGAATACAAATACAAATAGCAAGAAATAGTATTTGAAAATACTTTCAAATAGCAGGCTATTTATAAGAAATTCTTTGAAATTCTTTAAAATCCTTGCAATAAGTCGCTGATTCGGGCCACAATATTTGAACAACTAATTCACCGATGTCGGTTCAATTACTTTAATTTCATTTAGTTTGGTTTTTTTGGGTGCTCAACGTGTCGTTTCTCTAGAGAGAAATCAAATCATTCACAAGATAAATTAAGTCAAGAACTATGTGGGACGATGGGCTGATTGGAAGTTGTAGTTTTCATTAGGCATATATTCAATCTAGTTCAGTGCAGAAATGTGGTAATTTACTACAACGACCATAATTCATTGCATCTGTTCTTTTCGGCCACGGACAGAGGCAGATGCACACAGACCATATGAAACCGCATGAGAGAGGAATGGCAACACAACGGTGAGAGGGATAGAGACAGTTCGTGTTCGTGAGGTAGCTCTACCTGATTTATAGATCTAGTAGTTGGTAATAAGCTGTCTTGAAAGTATGCCTTATCTACTTTGTAGAACTAGTGCAACTATTTTGTCAGATAGCTAGCTACTACTAGCCTAGCTAAATAGGATGAGTCATGGTTGTCTGGCTGGCTGACTGTTACTGCCTGAGCAGAGATGAGATTATGACTTTAAGGAATTAAAAATAATAGTCATCAAATAAAAACTAAGTAATATACACAACTGAAAGTAAAGTAAGTAGTGTGAATACATGATGGTTAATAAGTGATAAGCAGTAATGGACGTTCACTACAATCATGGGGCTCTTATTAATTGTATTATTCTGTGTTACAGCATTCAATCCACTGTCAGTGTCAGGGAAAAGGCAGGTGATGGCTGAGGGAAGCTCTAAAACAATTGTAATGTCATTATTTCATAATGCATTTAATGTTTAAAAAAATTTATTGAAACCGAAATTGAAAACCATGACTATTTTTTTTACTGAAACTGAACCGACCTCAAAAAGCACTAATCGCTCAGCACTAGAAAATAATCAAATAGAACTGAACAGAAAATCAATATTTAAAGAAAAATGATCAAATACACATGTATTTGAACTCAGGTCTGACACACGCACACACATGCACACACAAACACACATAAACTCACTGTTACGAAACCGATTAACTAGCCTACTGATTTTGCAACACTCCTAATTTCTAGGGGTCTTAGTTCTAGCTAAATGGTCTGTAAGCTGACTTAATGTGTGCATCTGTGTGAGAAATCAGTGTATGCGGACCTGTTGTATGTATGTGCAAAGGGGACAGCAACATTACCTGACTCCCTCCCATGTGTCGGCCAGCCCAAGAAAATGATTTGCTCAAAATGGTGATGAAAGTAAATATACAAAAAGAAAAAACGACGAACAGGCATGGCCAAATTAAATAGATAACACAAAACAAACAAAGGCAGGCAGGCAGAAAGGTTTCTGGCCACCTCTCTCTTACAGATTGACTATCATCTCTAATTGCCCACACCCCTGACCCGGTTGCTGCTGCCCCCTAGTGTGGAAGTGGTAGTGTAGTGTCTACTTATGCTCCTAAGACCTAAACTAACTAACCTATTCCATCACACACAACACACAGAACATACACACACAACACACAGAACACACACACACAACACACAGAACAAACACAGTAATGCTGCTCTGAGCAGGATTTCTGTCTGTCAGAGGTCAGTATCCATCAAACCCACTGAACCTGATAACACAACCCCCAACAGCTGTCAGCACGCCAACACTGGCACCACCCACAGCATCTTCAGAAGCATCATCAAAGGGGGAAGGAAACTGGTGCCTGTAGGTCATCGGGGTGCTCACAATTTGCCGCGTCATGGGTTTAGGGCTTTGGTTGGGAGTTTAAAGTCAGGCAATCTTAATCAAGTGCAGCAAAGACTATTTGACCTACACTGTTATTACACTGTGCCTGTCTATGTAACTACAGTAAAATCTAAACACAAAGGTATTAGGAACACTTATTTTAAAGCGGGACCAAATAAACAATCTGATGGTTGGCGTGTGATAAACAGAAAACCAGGTTGAACTAAACTCCATTGAGGAAGGCAGGAATAAAGGTCAAGTAGAAGATTTCTTTCTAAAACAAGCTCAAATTCAAAATTCACAAGGTTTAGAGATAATAATGTTTGTGGAGGTTTATATATAATCATGGGAAGCAAACATCTGTTACAAATCAGAAATCCATATGCTAGCATAATTCCAGCCTCCAGAGACAAGCAATAGGATTCTTCAACCATATCAAAGGGGGACATTTTTTGAATATAAAGCATTATCATATGGCACGCTAAGGCACAAACAATAATTCCTTAGATTATCACATGGCACACTGAAAATCATTTAAAACAGAAAACGCATCCCATCCCAATGCAAGAAATTACCCCTGGACACGTTTTTATCTAGAGGTTGGGTTGTCCATCTATACCTTGATTGACTTGGCCAGCACAGTATTGGACGGATGCTTTTTGGCCACCTGAATACTTCTGCCACTGGGTATAAAACATGGCCCCTGCAAGTAGTAGATAAAAAACAAAACATGAATACATTTATAAATCTTCTAATCGACCAAGACATCTGGAAATGTACATTAGATAATAAAACTGTAAAGCGCTGATAAGATCTGCAGATAAGAGAAACTCTAACTGTGTATAGTTATCCTGCACTCCCAATGGCCTTAACCCAAAAGTATGGCTTTAACCCTATCTTTACTCTATATTTGCATTTCTCACCTAGTTATAGAAGTCAGGCTATGGCTAATATCCCTGGGCGAACTGATAAACTAGAGCCCATGTTCTAACATCTGGCTGTCAGGGCGATGTATTAGGTTACCTGGGGGGCCACAGAGTGGTCTGAGACAAAGGTCTAGTATTTGAGGGGGACGTGCACAGTCTCCTTGGGCCGCAGGTACACATGGGGGGGCAAGCATGCCCACTTTGAGGTGGAACATGACCACCTCCAGGGGGGTCAAGGTTTTGGTCAGTGCCTGGATATGCTTCCACTCGTCACAGTCCATTATGACACTGAACAAAGAGAAGCGGGGGGAGGGGAGAGAGAGAGTGTGTTAAGAGAGAAAGGGAAGAGGGGAGGAGGAGAGAAGGGTGTAGGGAGAGGGTGGGAGAAAGATGAAGTTTGAGTTATTGAGAGAGAGAGAGAGAGAGAGAGAGAGAGAGAGAGAGAGAGAGAGAGAGGGGGGGGGAGCATCCAGTCGTCACACTTTCAAAGGCCAACCTCGTATCGGTACACTGCGTTTCTTTCAATTACACACAGCAGGATTGGTAAATGGCAGGCAAGTCATTGTAAATCTTTAAACCTCTTCGCCAAATGGATTCCCAGGGTGAGTGTAAAATAAGATAACACATACTGGCGGTATAGGGAAGTTATTTTCTTTGAGTGCACAAATTTCATGTGCAAATACATAAAGGAAAAGTGATCAACCTCCAGGCATGGAGATGTGAAATGTCTCAATAGTTGAAGAATTTATTAACTTTCCCCCAAAACCCTATCTTCTAAATGAAGGCTGGAGCTAGACGACCATTTCAATGAGCTGTTACTACTACAATTTCCCTCTCCAGTCTGGTAGTAACAACTAGTGTGTGTGTGTAGATGATTAGAGAAAAAAACTTCACACAAACCTTTTGGTAAAGTATACAGTAAATAGACTGTGTGTGTGTGTGTTGTTGTGTGTGTGGTTGGTTGTGCATGCTTCAGTAGGGGATGAAACGGTGTCGAGAGAGAGAGAGAGAGAGAGAGAGAGAGAGAGAGAGAGAGAGAGAGAGAGAGAGAGAGAGAGAGCCTTCCTGCTGGGGAGCTCTCAGCAGCATCACCTCCCATTCTGTCCTACTTGCCTGCAGCGATGGTTGGGCCCGGTGAGGCCTAGCAGAGCCATGCAAAATAAATGGCAACAGGTAATGAACATGTTCTCTCAGTCTCCACAGAGAGAACCCCAAGGCTTCCCCACAGCACCGAAACATCAAAGCCATGTGCCTGCCTTTCTCAGTCCCCTCTATCTCTCGCTCTCTTTCAAACAATCAACTCTGGAATCAGGTGATGTCAGTTCATGATCTCTGTCTTTGTTTGGAGAAAGAAGGGCTAACGACAGGTCTCGCTTCCCTCTGGAGAAGACCTTGTCAAACAGCAGTTTAAATATAGATGAATCCATCCATAGAAACATCACAGTAAATTATTTAGTAGTGCTCCAATGCACAACCTATGACATATCAATCAACACTACAGGCTCTGTGACACAGATGCCTGATTCATAATACAGGGTAGAGCTGGGACGATAAACCGAGAATTAACGATACCGACCAAACTAACCATTTATCGTGCACATTTGTTTATATCGTTCATTACGATAAGAAGCCTATACTAGAGAAATGTGAAGTTTGAAATGAAATAAGTCTGCATATATGGGTGATTGTTAATGGGACAATATACAGATAACTGCTAAAATAAAGAAAACACCAACATAAAGTGTGTTAATAGGGTGTTGGGCCATCATGAGGCAGAACAGCTTTAATGCACCTTAGCATATATTCTAGTGTCTGGAACTCTATTGGAGGGATGCAACACCATTTATCCACAAGAAATTCCATGTTCTGTTGATGGAAGACGCTGTCTTAGGCGCCACTCCAGAATCTCCCATAAGTGTTCAATTGGGTTGAGATCTGGTGACTGAGACGGCCATGGCATATGGTTTACATCATTTTCATGCTCATCAAACCATTCAGTGACCACTCGTGCCCTTGGATGGGGGCATTGTCATCCTATGGGGGCATATTCTCCAACAGCTGAAACGTGAGGTAGAAAATTATTGTTTTAGGAAAGTAAAACCCAATAAAACAACAGACTATAAAGTTTTGAATATACTACACATCGAAACACAACAACAATATTTTTTACATTTGTTATAGGCAGTTTTTAAGGACACGGGCCAGCGTCTCCGGCCGGGACAAGGAAAACAATCGCCCTTGTGTGGGCATGGCGCCCGGCAGGAGATCGATAGCGCAGTCATAAGGCCTGTGAGGCGGTAGGCCCTTGGCACACCTCTAACTAAACACCTCCCCCAGATCCTCCCGGGGGAACGGCTGCCAGGTCTGGACCGGTGACGGAGTCTGTAGCCGCCGTCCACCGCTAGGACGGTAGGCAGTTCGGAGTGCGGGACCTGGGGAAGAGGTGAGGACTGGTAGGTGGTCTGGGACAATGGTTTGGGCTGATGAGTGGTCGGTGGAGACCGGAACAGGACAGGGGCGGAGCCTCCCTCCAGGATGAGCCAACCCATGGACCATTCTATCCAGGATTTGCAGACGACCAGCCAGGGGTGCCCGAGGACGAGGAGTCCACAATGAAAAACTGGATATCCTCCTAGAGCCCCCCCGCCACCCGGACACGCACGGGGACAGTGCGCCGGGTGATGAAGCCAGACCCCAACGGCCGGCCGTCCAGGCCCATGACCGGAACCGGCTCGGAGAGGGAGAGTAACGGAACACTCCACCCTTGGGCCAGCCCCGCGTCCATCAGGTTTCCCGCGTCCCCAGAATCCACCAGTGCATGCGCCCGACACGCAGCGCAGGCCCACTGAACCCTGACGGGGAGAAAAGTTAGAGTCTCTGGAGTTGGGGTTTCGTTTCCGGCTTGCTAGCACCCCTCCCGATACTAGCGAATTCCTCCCTTTTCCCGGCTTCTCCGGGCATGAGTCGCAGTGGTGACTTGCCTGGCTGCAGTACAGGCAACGTCCCTGGTGCAGACGCCTCTGCCTCTCCATCCTGGACAAGCGCAGCGCACCGCCCCCAGCTGCATAGCTTCCTCCTGAATCACCAGAAAGCCTCCGGGTTATAGGGGGACGCGGAGGAGTGCCTTGCGTCATCCCTCTCTCATGCGCCCTCTCACAACGTCGATTGTCCTCGAGAGTTTGACGAGGCGTCCAGTCGCTCAGGCAGGGTCCGGAACTCCACGGAGTAGTCCGCCACCGAACGGTCACCCTGCCGACAGGCCGTGGGCCGCCTCCCGGCCTCGTGCCCAGACACCACCCGAGAGGTGTCGAACACCTTGTGTAGCTCCCGGGTGAATTGGTAGGAGTCGGAGCACACCAGAGTTTGGCTCTCCCACTCCGCGGTAGCACAGGAAAGGGCCCGACCCGTCAACAGAGTGATGATGTAGGCCACCCGGCCTTGCTCCGTAGGGAAGGAGGAGGGTTGTAGGCTGAATACCAGGGAACACTGGGTGAGGAATTCCCTGCTGCCCTCTGGATGTCCGTCATACCTCTCCGGAGGTGGTAGGCGGGGTTCTGCGATGTCGCAGGCGAGACTGGAGACGACGCTGCCGCGGCTTCCGCTCTGCCAGCTGCCGGTACTGGTCGGGTTGGTTCAGCATAGCTCCCTGTGTTGCCAATGCGCTCCGCTGGGTCCATATTGGCTCAGTTTTCTGTAAGGGTTGGGGTGAGGTGTTACCCAGGTGCGGTGCAGGATATAGAGTAGGCAGAGATGGTGAAACAAGGATCTTTACTGGTGGTCCCAAAGCCAAAATACAAAATAACGGACTGATCACGATAAAAGAAAAGCGGAGCAAATAAGTCTCCAAAAACCGACAGGTGAACCGATAGACACAGGTGACACCAATAGGATGATGATTAGTCCCGACTGTGAGTGAGGAGGTGCCTAAGGTTGTCGGATGATGACACCTAGTGGGTCGCTCCGGAACTGCGACCCCCTCCTGTAACAGGAACGGGCAGAAAAAGTTATCGTCAATCCACATAGGAAAAAAGGACATTGTTGAAGTTTAATTCAATAAGACAAAAGCTGTGAAAAAAGAGAAAATAAAGAGAAGGGAGGGCCAGAAAAGACATGTTTGGAAAATATTTGGTGAAGTGGTAAAAGATCATAATAGCAATGCCGGCTATGTTATGTGTGATGAGCACTTTATAATCCAAAAGGAGTCTGAAATGCACTCATAAGCAACGTGTAAATAGAGGCTATAAGAACTCCCCCGTGTTCTGCCACCAACTTGAGCGCATGTATTTGAAAACATTACCGCACGACAGCGATGCGCTCAAGTTGGTGGCAGAACACGGGGGAGTGCATTTCAGACTACTTTTTGATTATAATTGGATTTTAAGGCTCGTATGAATGTCCTGTTTAATATAATGTTTGCTTCATCAAACTCCCGAGTGGCGCAGTGGTCTAAGGCACTGCATCGCAGTGCTAGCTGTGCCACTAGAGATCCTGGTTCGAATCCAAGCTCTGTCGTAGCCGGCCGTGACCGGGAGACCCAAGTCATCCAGGGTAGGGAGGGAATGGCCGGCAGGGATGTAGCTCAGTTGGTAGAGCATGGCGTTTGCAACGCCAGGGTTGTGGGTTCCATTCCCACGGGGGGCCAGTATGGAAAATAAAAAAATGTATGTATGCACTCACTAACTGTAAGTCGCTCTGGATAAGAACGTCTGCTAAATGACTAAAAATGTAAAATCATCGCAAATCAACTGCATTATACTTAAAAAACACTTAAACGTCAACCAGTAAAATGGCTCTTTGGCTACCATTTGCTACAGCCTAAGTCAATGAGCATTAGCATTCTCGCTAACAACTGCTGCATCCAAAATAGTTATTTTGCAAAGATCACAACCTAATATAATCTTAGCGACTTTCCAATCAAGAATCAAAACATCATTGTAAGCGTATTAGAACCCCCAATAAGTTATTATGTTTAGAAGTAATACAAACGTTAATCTAGGCTATGTTGAATGCAGTGGAAGCTGCTGAGGGAAGGACGGCTCATAATAATGGCTGGAATGGAGTCAATGGAATGGTATCAAACACATGGAAACCACGTCTTTGATGTGTATGATACCATTCCATTTACTCCATTCCAGCCATTATTATGAGCCGTCCTCCTTTCAGCAGCCTCCACTGGTTGAATGGGCACAGATGGCATTCACATCCTTACTGCAACACATCACCAACATTCATAACATTACTGCAACGCAGTCACAACCTTACTACAACACATTAGCAATATTAACAACATTACTGCAACACATCAGCAACCTTACTGCAACACATTCAAAACGTACTGCAATTCATTCACAACCTTACTGCAACAGATTAGCAATATTAATACCCTTACGTATTGAGGGTCAGCGTGTCGGAGTTGATGTTGCCTACCGTCACCACCTGGGGTCTGCCAGTCAGGAAGTCCATGATCCAGTTGCAGTGGGAGGTGTTCAGTCCCAGGGTCGTAAGCTTGGTGACGAGCTTGGAGGGGACAATGGTGTTGAACGCTGAGGTGTAGTCAATGAACAGCATTCTCACATAGATATTCCTTTTATCTAGGTGGGTGTGGGCAGTGTAGAGTGCAATCGAGATTCCGTCGTCTATGTACTGTATCTGTTGGGGTGGTATGCAAATTAGAGTGGGTCTAGGGTGTCTGGGATGATGGATTTGATGTGTGCCATAACCAGCCTTTCAAAGCACTTCATGATTACAGGTGTGAGTGCTACAGGGCGGTAGTCATTGTGGCATGAAGCCTTATAGTTCTTGGGAACAGGAATGATGGCAGTCATCTTATGACATGTGGCAATTACAGACTGGGACAAGGAGAGGTTGAAAATTACAGTGGATATGCCTGCAAGCTGATATGCGCATGCTCTGAGAACGCGCCCTGGAATACCGTCCGGTCCCACGGCCTTGCAAGTGTTGACCTGATTAAAGACCTGACTAACGTCTGCCTCGGAGAGCGAGATCACCCAGTCCTCTGGGTCGATGGGGGTATGGTGTTGTTATTGTCGAAGCGTGCATAAAATGCATTGAGTTCATCTGGAAGAGAGGCATCGTTGGGCAGATCACGGCTGGTCTTCCTTTGTAATCCGTAATGGACTGTATGCCCTGCCACATGCAGCAGGCGTCGGAGCCTGTGTAGTATGATTCTACCTTATTCCTATATTGTCCTTTTGCTCATTTGATGACTCTGTGGAGGTCGTACTTGTTCCTGTCCTCAGCCGTAGCCTCAGGATTGTCTGCGATAGCCCTGTGTATGGTAGCCCTGTCCTTTAGTTTAGCGCCAACCTCAGTGTTAATCCAGGGCTTTTGATTGTGGAAGTAGCAGAATTCCACTGTGGGGACAACGTCGCTGATGCATTTCCTTATGAAGCCAGTGAAGGAGGTGGTTAGCTCATCGAAGTCTCTGAACATATTCCAACCAGCACTAGCAAAGCAGTCCTGTAGCATAATCTCTGATTCTGATTATAATTTCTCAACGGAGCGAGTCACAGGTAATTCCTGTTTGAGCTTCTGCTTGGAAACAGGAAGCAGGAGTATGGTGTCATGATCTGGTTTGCCAAATGACGGAAGAGGGAGCTCCTTGTATGCTTGCTTGTGGGTAGAGTAAGAGTGGTCTAGGACTTTATCGCCCCTAGTGAAGAAGGAGTAGTGTTGATGGAAGTTGGGCATAACGTGTCTTAATGACTCAGAATCTTAATCGCCGGCGACAAGAAAGGCATCCTCCGGATGTAAGTTTATAACCTTGTACAGTTCGTTAAGTGCCAGCTTGGTATTATTTCTTGTGTAGAGGTGGAATGTATACAACAGTCACGATAACAGCTGAAACCTCCCTCGGGAGTGTCGGCATTTGACCATTAGGTATTCCAAGACGGGTTAACAATGGGTTGAGACTACCACTGCGCTCGAGTCAGCACACCATTTGTTGTTGATGAAGAGGCAAATCCCTCCCGCTCTCAATTTCCCTGATTCTACTGTCCTGTCTGCTCGGTGAATGGAAAATCCATCGAGTTGGATAGCCATGAGGGTATCTTGTCTGAAAGCCATGTTTCAGAAAAGCAGAGAATATTGCAATTACGAAAGTCCCGTTGGTAGCAAATCCGCGATCGGAGGTCATCCATCTTATTATCAAGTGACTGAACATTGGCTAATAGAATGGAGGAAAGAGGTGTCCGGTTTTCCCTTCATCTCGCCAGGACTCCCCCTCTCCTACCTCTGTAATGCCGGTTTTTCCTCTTGCATACCCCCAAAATTGGGTCGGAATTACAGAAAGAGCCCAGGGCATATGAATCTAAGTTCAAAAGTTATTGTCGGTTATAAGAAATTATAGCGGGTACGTTTCGTGAAAATAAAGTAAAGATAAACGCCAAAAGAATCATAAAATAGCAAAGATGGGCCGGAGCTTACAAAACGACGGCCATCCAGTATGAAGTGTCTTTGTCGCCACCGGGCTCACACAGAGAAGAGACATAGTTAGTCACCTGTAGTACTTCAGTGACTAACTGAACAGAACTACAGTCATTCTGTTGGGAAGTCATTGGCAATAGTTCCATCGAGAAAAAAAACTCTGTGAATTAATTATCTTAATCACATAGCTTGGCCTGATTCACACATTATATGACAAACCAAGCCAAGCCAAGCTGTACTATTCTGGCCTGGTTAAACATCCACCATAGGACAACATAGGACACTTTAGATGGCGCTGAAAGGTGGTCTGATTTATCTAGGATTAATGATGCCGTTACATGGCTTTTTCTCAATTTAGCTGTTATTTTTCATTTATTTATTGCACAGGTACATTTGTGTGTGTGTGTGTGTGTGTGTGTGTGTGTGTGTTGCGCCGTGCAACCAGAGATGCTTGGGAAGGTTCAATTAGGCTGCAAATTGAGTGTCTCAGAGCTGCAGAGAACAGGCACACACACAAACACCCCCCCAACACACAGGTGTGGGGGTCCTATCGTTTAGTCGTTGGATGCTCTTGAAGGATAAGCTGCCCCCGGTGAAGCCACTGGTGGCGGTGAGATGATGTGGGAGTGAGACGGAAGGAGACACTGGGGTTTGTTGGGGTGTTCTGGTCCACAGGACACCCTAGAAAAAAGCAGGGTCATATTCATTAGTGCACACTGTAGGAAAATATTTTGCAATGGAAAACGAAAATATGCACTTCTTATTGGACAAGTTCAGGAAGTCCCTCTCTGTTTCAGTCTGTTTTCTTTCCGTTTGGTGCCTAATGAACATGACCCAGGGAAAACAAGGTACTCCAAGAATCATCTAAAGTTATCTTCATCCTTTCTTAACCATAGCTATTGGTCATTGGAATGGTAATCTGGGTTAAAAGGCGGCCGGTAGCCTAGCGGTTAGAGTGTTCGGCCAGTAACCGAAAGGTCTCTGGTTTGAATACCCAAGCCGACAAGGTGAATAATCTGTCGTTGTGGCCTTGAGCAAGGCACTTAACCCTAATTTGCTCCAGGAGTGCCATACTGCTATGGCTGACCCTGTAAAACAACACATTTCACTGCACCTATCCGGTGTGTGACAAAAAAAAAGACGTTTTAAAACAACATATGCAGTCAAGCACAAGATGCCCAAAAGGAGAATCCGTCCAGGGGTACTGTGGTGTTAGGGGGCCATAATAATCATGGCGATAAACCATGAAACATTCATCAATACACATTCCTGAAGTACAATGAGGAGTAATATGAAGGCTAGAAAACAGATACATGATGTGCTCCTTTTATAGACTGTACTGTAGAGAAGGAAATACACTAGTCTTGACACACTGTTATTACTGTTATTACACAGTTATGTGATCAGGACAACATAGAAAAACAGGGGAAATAAGATATTGGAGTTAGGTCAATTTCAATGACGTATGAATAGAGGACTTGTGCCTTACTCTATTTTGGAGCGTCGACGGGATCTGGACTTTATAGCACGTTACTAGGTTTACTTCTGTAATTCTAGTTTTTGGTGTCAGTGTTATTGGACTGTGTTATTGGCCTCAGTGTGAGACAACATTAATTTCACAAATTCTTAATCAATCAGGAAAAATGTTTTCCCTGAATATAGCAGCTCTACATTATGTTGATCCAAGGTGTCAACACAAGCTTCCAGGTAACCTCAAGGTAACCTCCAGGTAACTGCACCCTTCCCCCCCTAGAGGGTACACTCGTGCTCAACTGTGAACATTGACCAATACCAGGTTTTCTCCTCTGGCGGAGAGCACACATTAATTAATTTAGTGCCCAGCTACAGTAGTAGTGTGTGGCGGCATCGACAATACTTCACACCTGGTAATGGGAGAGTGGTAGAAGCAATTGCTCACTGTGAGGAGTAGTGTGAGTGCCAATGCCAAGCAGCGGTCTGCTGGTCCTTGCATTCGCTACCAATAGCAGAGACCGTATTTCAAAAAAACTAAGGCCTCAAAGAGAGATTGTTTTTTTATTATACGCGGTTATGCGGTCTGGCAGATTCCAGATAAAATCACAGCAAGCAGATGATTGAGGCTCTAATTAAAACAAAACATTATAATTAATTAAATTGTTGCTCTCAGTCTCCTATGCTACAATTTGGAGCATTTCACTCGTGTTTGGCAACATCCGCTTTGGGGAAAGTTTACTTTCTAATGTAGAAATTTCACAGTCACACTTTTTTACTGTGGAGCTCGGAAATTATGCTCTGCAGAGTAGTGCGGTCGTAGCGTACTTCAGAAAGTATGAGATTTGCAATTAAGCTGCTTTTTCACAGTGTGACATCTCTGTGGGCTCATGGAGATTGTAGAGGGAATTAAAAACACTTTCTGCTACTCTGCATCCTTCAGAGCTCCAACTCTTTCATCAACAGCTGATAATAGGCAAGACCCGACGAGATAGGGTTGCCATGCAAACAGACACGGACAGACGCAATTGCGCAGATTAATGGCCGAGGTGTCTCTGCCTTCCCCACTGCAATTCTTCCGCCATCCATCTTGTTGTGTCGCCTCCGCCATGACGGAATCTGACCGAATTATACATTTAAGTGTCACATTTTGTCTGAGTTATAATTCCACGGATACTGTAGTCAGAATATGGAGACTGAACAAATGTGAACGATAATGAAGGCCAGTGATGAAGATGCATCTAGCGACTTGCTGGTGCCGAGACCCAGCGTGAAGGCTCAATACATTGTCTGTATGGATTGCCATATAAAGTGCCTTCAGAAAGTATTCATACACCTTGACTTACTCCACATTTTTTTGTGTTACAGTTTGAATAAAAAAATTATTTGATTTTTTCTCTCACATATCTACACACAATACCCCATAATGACTAATTGAAAACATGTTATACATTTTTGTTGCACATTTATTGAAAATGAAATACAGAAATATCTCATTTACATAGGTATTCACACCCCTGAGTCAGTACTTTGTAGAAGCACCTTTGGCTGCGATTACAGCTGTGAATCTTTCTGGGTAAGTCTCTAAGAGCTTTCCACACCTGTATTGTGCAACATTTGCACATTATTATTTTCAAAATTCTCCAAGCTCTGTCAAATTGGTTGTTGATCATTGCTAGACAACCATTTTCAGGTCTTGCCATAGATTTTCAAATAGATTTAAATCAACACTGTAACTCGGCCACTCAGGAACATTCACTGTCTTCTTGGTAAGCAACTCCAGCATAGATTTGGCCTTGTGTTTTAGGCTATTGTCCTGCTGAAAGTGGAATTAATCTCCCAGTGTCTGGTGGAAAGCAGACAACCAGGTTTTCCTCTAGGATTTTGCCTGTGCTTAGCTCCATTCCATTTCTTTTTTATCCTGAAAAACTCCCCAGTGCTTAACGATGACAAGCATACCCATAACATGATGCAGCCATCACTATACTTGAAAATATGGAGAGTGGTATTCAGTAATGGGTTGTATTGGATTTTCACTTTGTATTCAGGACAAAACGTTAATTACTGTGCCACATTTCTTTTGCAGTGTTACTTTATTGCCTTGTTGTAAACAGGATCCATGTTTTGGAATATTTTTATTCTATACAGGCTTCCTTCTTTATACTAGTATTCTGGTCTTTGTGGTTGAATCTGTGTTTGAAATTCATTGCTCGACTGAGGGACCTTACAGATAATTGTATGTGTGGGGTAGAGATGAGGTAGTCATTCAAAAATCATGTTAAACTATGTCCATGCAACTTTTATGTGACTTGTTAAGCACATTCTTACTCCTGAACATATTTAGGCTTGCCATTAAAAAAAGGGGTTGAATACTTATTGACTCAAGACATTCAGCTTTTCCTTTTTAATTAATTTGTAAATTCCACTTTGACATTATGGGGTATTGTGTGTAGGCCAGTAACAACAACTCTCAATTTAATGCATTTTAAATTCAGACTTTAACACAACAAAATGTGGAAAAAATCAAGGGGTGTGAAATACTTTCTGAAAGCATTTGCATCTCACAGGAGAGAGCCACACTAGAAGTATTCATGGAATACTCATGACCCGGGTCCGGATCCAGAATTCTAAATAATGTCTCGGGTCTGGGTTGGATCTGATATGATTGTCATGGGTCTTAGGTATGTGTAATTTTAACTGATTTGTCCGTAAGGGCCCGTACAGATCCAAACGCGACTGCTTCAGTAGAGAGAGAGAGACATTTTATAATTGATGCAGATGGTGCCCTAGGAAGGAGACTGACTTTTGAAAGAACAGACATTTCTCCGCCTTGACGTACAGGTCATGTTCCAACAGTCGACCAAGCACCTTGCGCACCAGGGACACATGCTCGGCTCGTGTAGCAGAGTATATGAGAATGTCATCCATATACACCACTACACCCTGTCCATGCAGGTCCCTGAAAATGTCATCAACAAAGGATTGGAAGACTGATGGAGCATTCATCAACCCGTACGGCATGACGAGGTACTCATAGTGCCCAGATGTGGTACTAAATCTCCTTCCCGGATACGCACCAGGTTGTACGCGCTCCTGAGATCCAATTTAGTGAAGAAGCGCGCCCCGTGCAATGACTCCGTCATACTAGCAATGAGAGGTAGTGGATAACTGTACTTAACAGTGATCTGATTGAGACCACGGTAGTCAATGCACGGGCGTAAACCTCCATCCTTCTTCTTCACAAAAAAGAAACTTGAGGAGACAGGTGAAGTGGAAGGCCGAATGTATCCATGTCCCAGAGATTCGGAGACATATGTTTCCATAGCAGTCGTCTCTTCCTGTGACAGAGGATACACGTGACTTCGGGGAAGTGCAGTGCCTACCTGGAGAATGTATCGCACAATCCCCCTGTCGATGGGGTGGTAATTGAGTCGCCTTCTTTTTACAGAAGGCGAGAGCCAAATCCGCATATTCGGGGGGAATGTGCATAGTGGAGACCTGGTTTGGACTTTCCACCGTAGTTGCACCTATGGAAACACCTACACACCTCCCCGAGCACTGACGTGACCATCCCTTGAGAGCCCTCTGTTGCCATGAAATCGTGGGGTCATGAGAGGTTAACCAGGGAAGCCCCAACACCACTGGAAACGCAGGAGAATCAATCAGAAAGAGACTAATTCTCTCCTCATGACCCTCCTGCGTTTTCATCCAGAGTGGAGCTGTGACCTCCCTAATCAGGCCTGACCCTAAAGGGTGACTATCTAAGGCATGTACAGGGAAGGGCACATCAACAGGAACAATAGGAATCCCTAAACTACGGGAAAACTTACGATCAATAAAGTTCCCAGCTGCGCCTGAATCTACGAACGCCTTATGCTGGGAATGCGGGGAAAACTCCGGAAATTCGATGTCAATACACATGTGCGCAACAGGGAGCTCTGGGTGAGTCGGGTGCCTACTCACCTGGGACGGTCCACCAGTGCTCTGCCTGCTGCCTCGACTCCCTGAGGACCCTCCCCAGCACCGACCAGCATTGTGTCCTCTGCGGCCACAGTTGGTGCAGGAGACGGCCCCCCTTCCGGTCTCCCTGAGAGCAGCACCTCCGAGCTCCATCGGTGTAGGGTCGGAGGTGCTGGGGATGGAATGGACGGACCCTGATCCGGACGTCCGCGGGTCGCCAACAGGTTATCCAGCCTTATCGACATCCACCAGCTGGTCCAGGTTAAGGGTGGTGTCCCTGCAGGCCAGCTCCCGAAGAACGTCCTCCCGTAGGCTGCACCGGAAGCGGCGGGTGAAATCTTCATAGCGCATCGACGCCGCGTCTATTCCTCCCCACTCGGCGTTGGCCCACTCGAGCGCTCTCCCCGACAGACAGGAGATGAGGGCGGACACGCTCTCGTATCCCGAGGGAGCCGGGTGGATGGTAGCCAGGTAGAGCTCTACCTGGAGCAGAAAACCCTGGCACCCGTCAGCTGTACCATCATATGCCCTCAGGAGCGAGAGAGACGAATCCCACTGGACCCAGGTGACGAAGGGGTGGACAGCGGCGTGGGTTGCTGTGAAGTTGGATGAGGTGTAGGAAAACCCCCTCTCTCCCATCGCTCCATGGTGTTCAACACGCGCTCAATTGCTGTGCCGAGAGTCTGTATCATGGTCGCCTGCTGTTGGACGCGTTCCTCCACTGATCCGGGTGGAATGAATGTACATGCTGACTCCATTTGAGGTGCGTGTTTCTGTCAGGCGTCAGTGTGTAGCGGTAGGACGGAGTCAAGCGCAGGACACAGAGCTAGTAGACAATGTACTTTACTCGTAAATAACAAGTGAACATAAACTCAGCAACACTCAACTAGCAGCTAGTACTCCGGTGACGATGAACGCCGAAGCCTGCCCGAGCAAGGAGGAGGAGCAGCCTCGGCATAATCCGTGACAGGGCCATGCAAAGTTATGTTAATTAGACGATGGGAGATACTGGGATTTGGCGCTGTGTTGAAACTTTGTTCATGGAGTCATTGGTAAACCGATCTCCTGATATATGTTTGTATGTCATAGTGGTGTATGTTTTATGCTGTTAAGACTTATAATATTTTGTATTCTTTTTACCGTGAATACTTCTTGTATGCACCATTTGATAATTGTATTCTTATTGCATAACTGTAATAAATCTGATTACTTTGAAATGAATACAAACAGTAGTCCTCATATTTCTGAGTAATATTCCTTGAATTATTATTTGGTGAATGGTTTAATGGTAAATGTTATTCACGCTACACATAGCATATATGCTTGGCCTCTTAACTGTGCACCTCTGAGCTACGGTTAACTCAATCATTTAATGCCAGGACATGGATCGCAAGACATTAGCTCTTTGTCTTTCAGCCTCTTAATAATGTCATGAGCCCTCTCACTCCACCGGGTTACCACCTTAATGTGTTTCCACTATCTTCCACTCTGCTCATCTCTCTCTCTCTACTCAGCCTAACGAGCTCCACCTGTCCCTGCTCTGCTCGGCTCTAATTACTCTGCCAGCTGCGCTGCATTACCCACTAACCTCTCCCAGTATTTAAAGTCCCGTCTTTCAGCTCTCCTTTGTCAGATCGTCTGCAAAGCTCACACCCGGAACCTGTGTGCTCGCGCTTCTGGCTCACCCTTGTTTTGTGACCCCGGACCTGCCTGATTCTTGGATACTCTTCTGCCCCAGGAAAACCAGACCTGCTCTCTGCCATTACGACTCCTGACTACTCTTCGACCCCGGTAACTCTGACCAGCCTTCTGCCTTGCTACAACGTATTTGGATTTCCCTTGAACGGTACTTCTGCCTTGTTTCATCCGCCCCGTTGTGTCTGTGTTTCCTCCCCCCCCAGGACTTCTGGACCACCAACCACCGGCGTCATCGGACGCATCGCTGCCACTGGGGGGGGGGCACAGACCCAGCACATTGGACGGGATAACCCCTGGAGCCTTCACTCACTCCCTACTTCCCTTTTCCCTTAAGTTTTAATAAACTTTCTGGTGTGACGCAATTGTGGTCCTCTTGTCGTCTGTCTGAACCGTGACAAATAATTGCACAAAGGTAAACCTAAACACGTGTAACTTATAGTATTCCGAGTGGTGATGCGAGGCTCGCTACCTTGACTAGTCCCATCAAATACGCTTATGGGCCTATACCATCCACATGATAATGGAGTCAGATTGAAGATTATGGTCAAATTCCTTCTTCTAGACTTACTCATCCCCAGTCGAAGTGGATTTTCACTCATCTACAATATTATATAGTGAAGACATTCAGACTGAGGAATGGTCTACGTATTAAGTAAATGTCTGGGATTGATAACAAAAGGCTATCGGGATGGCCATTCTGTGAACCCTTCGTTATGCTCTTTCAGTGTGTTCCCGCAAGCCAATTCTCCTATGATTGATAATGGTCCCTCACTAGGGCCTGAGATGTAGGCTAAGGCTACATGATATGACAAGTAATGACAGTCACAACAAACGACCCGGCGCTGAACTACAACGGTAAACAGCTTAATCATACAAATTAATGTGCTATAATAACCATGATTATCATTAGGATCATCTGATTATGACCAGTGTAATAGTAATTCGGGGTGACATCGACAACAGCACTTTTCACCCTTCTGAGTCATATTTAATTCCACACAATTTAATCACCCTTGCAGTGCAGAGTGTTGGATCTAGGTGAACCATCCTCCCTGTGAAATGGAAGCAGGGGTGTATTCAGTGATGTGAAACCTTCTAAACATTGATAGAAATATGAATAAAGACGATTCCCTAATCTACATTAATCATATCATGACAATCATATCTGTTCTACACAAGTACATGTCTACCTGAACGTTATGTAACATTGAGCAGCTGGAGGAGGCCCAGGCCTGTCTCGTGTTGGGCTGCTGCTATAAGCCGTCTGTGGTGAGTAAAGAGAGTGCCAGAGGGCTCAATTCTACTAGATTAATTGAGCTCATCGTTGTAGTTGGACTGCATCACAATGGCCCTCGCTACTCTTTGCTCCATAGGCACTGTGTATGACTAAGTATAGAAATAGAATCACTTGAAAGGGCAAAGCCACTCAGACACAGCAATTTGATGCACCCTTACGGGGACTTTGTTGTCCTTAAGCCATTTTGCCACAACTTTGGAAGTATGCTTGGGGTCATTGTCAATTTGGAAGACACATTTGCGACCAAGCTTTAACTTCCTGACTGATGTCTTGAGATGTTGCTTCAATATATCCACATCATTTTCCTTCCTCATGATGCCAGCTATTTTGTGAAGTGCACCAGTCACTCTTGCAGCAAAGCACCCCCACAGCATGATGCTTCTACCCCCGTGCTTCACAGTTGGGATGGTGTTCTTCGGCTTGCAAGAATTTTGGAATTTCTCCAAAAAGTACGATCTTTGTCCCCATGTGCAGTTGCAAACCGTAGTCTGTCTTTTTTATGGCGGTTTTGGAGCAGTGGCTTCTTCCTTGCTGAGCGGCCTTTCAGGTTATGTCAATATAGGACTTGTTTTACTGTGGATATAGATACTTTTGTACCTGTTTCCTCCAGCATCTTCACAAGGACCTTTGCTGTTGTTCTGGGATTAATTTGCACTTTTCGCACCAAAGTACGTTCATCTCTAGGAGACAGAACGTGTCTCCTTCCTGTGCGGTATGACGGCTGCGTGGTCCCATGGTGTTTATACTTGCGTACTATTGTTTGTACAGATGGACATGGTACCTTCAGGCATTTGGAAATTGCTCCCAAGGATGAACCAGACTTGTGGAGGTCTACAATTTATTTTCTGAGGTCTTGGCTGATTTCTTTTGATTTTCCCATGATGTCAAGCAAAGAGGCACTGAGTTTGAAAGTAGGCCTTGAAATACACGTACGTTAAGGAACGGGACGGACCAAGGTGCAGCGTGAACGGCGAACATGTTTATTAACTAATAAACACACGAAACAGAAACCAAAACAACAAACTTAACCGTGACGGTCCAAAGGCTAACACACAAGCCTAAACATGAACATAACAAAATCCCACAACGCAGGCAGGAAAACTGGCTGCCTAAGTATGATCCCCAATCAGAGACAACGAGCGACAGCTGCCTCTGATTGGGAACCACACCCAGCCAAACATAGAAATACAAAACCTAGAATATATTCACACCCTGACCAAACTAGCTAGAGTTCTATAGGCCAGGGCGTGACAATACATCCACAGGTACACCTCCAATTGACTCAAATTATGTCAATTAGCCTATCAGAAGCTTCTAAAGACATGAAATCATTTTCTGGAATTTTCCAAGCTGTTTAAAGGCACAGTCATCTTAGTTTATGTAAACTTCTGACCCACTGGAATTGTGATACAGTGAATTATAAGTGAAATAATCTGTCTGTAAACAATTGTTGGAAAAATTACTTGTGTCATGCACAAAGTAGATGTCCTAACTGACTTGCCAAAACTATAGTTTGTTAACAAGAAATGTGTTGAGTGGTTGAAAAATGAGTTTTAATGACTCCAACCTAAGTGTATGTAAACTTCCAACTTCAACTGTACAATACTCTGAAACATTTGTATCTGTGCCCTTTAGGGAATGCGCACTTAATTCACCTTACAAATATTTTGGGGAGGAGACATTTCCTACGTGTTTGCTCCAGTGTGTTGGTTTTGGGAGGAGTTCAGGAGGCCTTTCTCGCTCTCTCATGCTGCAGTCCTGCCAGGGCGTATCGGTCTGCTGCAGATGAGTGTTGAAAAGGCCTGGAGATGGACCTAATAACTCTTCTCTTCCAATTTGGCCACATACTTTTCCCCGTGTGGGAAAAGTCACATACCTTCATAACTTCCACCATTTTATAAAATTCCAATAGAGCTGCGCACTTTTGGTCTTTCAGTAAACTAATAATAGTTTTGTGAATGATTGAGTAGACCTAATAGCATACATAATTACATTTTACATTTTAGTAAACACTCTTATCCAGAGCGACTTACAGTTAGTGCATACATTTTTCATACTGGCCCCCCGTGGGAATCGAACCCACAACCCTGGCGTTGCAAGCTCCATGCTCTACCAACTGAGCTACAGGAGGCCTAATTACTATTTAATTAATAACACGTCAATCCATGCTCGCGATAATTAAAAGGGATATCATTTGATATTTTATATATTTTTCATTGGAGAATGACTCTGCCAGTCACTCTGTTTCCAATAAAGGCCAACTCTGATGACTTCCCATCGAGCTGTTTGAAAGACATGATTAATTGCATGCATGAATGAAAGCCATAAAATTAGAACAAAGAGACAGCCGCTTAACTAACCAGTGACTTTCGGAAGCATACAGGAATGTAGACATTTTGATTTACCAAAATCCAGATGATACACAACATAGCATGGGTGTCAGGCTGTTTCTGCTCTCTAGCCAACTCCTTATGGAATTCTCATGCCATGTTTGGCTTGACAATGACAGCAATAGAGTTAGCAATAGCAAACAGATCTGGAACCAGGCTACATACAACACAGGTACTACCAATCATCATATGATGTAACAATACAGCTACTGATAACCAATCCCCAACAAAACAACTAAGAATTTAAAATGCCAAAGCAAAGCCATAACTGATTCACACACACACACCTCTCTCAACTTTTTGTTCTTCTCTCTCTCTCCACCTCCTCTATCTTTCTTTGTCTCTCTTTCTTTCTCTCTCTTTTTCCCTCTCTCCCTCTCCAGTGCCTCTCTCTCTTAGTCTCTCTGTTCTCTCTCTTCCACTCAGAGAATCCCCCCATCGTTGAGGGGTACTGTGCAGAGAGAGAGTGAAGCCCACCAGAGCCCCTTACAAAACAGAACACTCTCCACTACATCCATCTGTCTTGGCACTAGGTACATTCCAGCAGCTCTTCTTCAAACACGCTAATGACCATCTCTCACAGAGGAACAAATAAGATGAGAGATTCATTAAGGCTTTTTGAAAGCCAACAGAAGGAGCGAGGGAGGGGGAGTGGGGGAGGGAGGTAGAGAGATGGAAAGAGAGAGAGTTAGAGAGGGAGAGAGAGCTAGAGAGAGAGAGAGAGAGAGAGAGAGAGAGAGAGAGAGAGAGAGAGAGAGAGATGGAGGTGCTCGGTGTGCACAGGGCTGATTCATGGGCACCCTCGTCTGTTAATTGATTCCAACTGTCGGCTGATGGGAGACAGAGCCGGGCCTGATGGATATCTAAGTCTTGATTGGAATTTACATGCCAGACGTTTCCAATTTCTCACTGCGCTCTCACCCTGCTTTAGGAGATAAGCAGGGAGGAAGCGAGTCGTATAGGTACCACAATTTAAACTGTCGGAAAATTGGGCTTTTTGAGCCCCGACAGTGATATATACTGTTTATGAGTGCGTATTATTTATTCCGATGATGAACGGCAAAACTAGCAACAGCTGCCGTGACACTGTGGGTCGTGGAGTTAAACACTCCAATTGGATAACTGCTTGACGCACAGATGTCACATCCCAAAACCAGTGTAAGTCGAGCACATAGAGTACAACACTCTGACCCAATGTCACCGAAGTACACAGTGTAATGTAGTGTGCTCTCCCCTATCCCTTTCCAATATTATCTTGGTACACAGTGTCAATGTGCTCTTCCTAAAACTCAGCAAACCATGTATTGAAGGTAAAAGAGAGTTCTGCTCGCCTGAGTTAGAATACCTTAAGAGAGTTTTCATCTATATTTTTCGTAGCTGTCTATTTACCACCACAAACTGATGCTGGCACTAAGACTGCACTCAACGAGCTGTATAGAGCCATTAGCAAACAAGAAAATGCTCATCCAGAGGCGGCGCTCCTAATAGCCAGTGATTTTAATGCAGGGAAACTGAAATCCGTTTTACATTATTTCTACCAGCACGTCACCTGTGCAACTAGATGTGACAAAACTCTAGATCACCTTTACTCCACACACAGAAATGCATACAAAGCTCTTCCTCGCCCTCCATTTGGCAAATCTGACCATAACTCTATCCTCCTGATTCCTGCTTACAAGTAAAAACTCAAACAGGAAGTACCACTGACAAGCTCAATACGGACGTGGTCCGATGAAGCGGATGCTAAGCTACAGGACTGTTTTGCTAGCACAGACTGGAATGTGTTGCGGGATTCATCCGATGGCATTGAGGAGTCTACCACATCAGTCCTCGGCTTCATTAATAAGTGCGTCGATGATGTCATCCCCACAGTGACCGTATGTACATATCCCAACCAGAAGCCATGGATTACAGGCAACATCCACACTGAGCTAAAGGCTAGAGCTGCCGCTTTCAAGTAGCGTGACACTAATCCGGACGCTTAAAATAAATCCCGCTATGACCTCTGACAACGCGTTAATACAGGGCTGTGATCGTATCCTACTACGCCAGCTCTGACGCTCGTCGGATGTGGCAGGGCTTGCAAACTATAACGGATTACAAAGGGAAACCCAGCTGTGAGCTGCCCAGTGACGCAAGCCTACCAGACGAGCAAAATGCTTTCTATGCTCGCTTCGAGGCAAGCAACACTGAACCATCCATGAGAGCACCAGTTGTTCCGGACGACTGTGTGATCTTGCTGCCCGTAGCCGATGTGAGTAAGACCTTTAAACAGGTTAACATTAACACGCGGATTACCAGGATGCGTACTCAGAGCATGTGCTGACCAGCTGGCAAGTGTCTTCACTGACATATTCAACCTCTCCTTGACCCAGTCTGTAATACCTACATGTTTCAAGCAGACCACCATAGTCCCTATGCCCAAGAACGCCAAGGTAACCTGTCTAAAGGACTATCGCCTGTCATGACGTGACTTTCATTAATGTGATGACTGCTATTTATCGAATCAACTAACTATGTTTAATTGTTACTTGGTTAAATTAATCATGTAACAATGAACTCCTTAGGAATTTGGGGCACCACGGAATAAGTTGTTTATAGAGTTACCATCTCCTGAATTTAACTCTAAAAGATACAGTGGGGAGAACAAGTATTTGATACACTGCCGATTTTGCAGGTTTTCCTACTTACAAAGCATGTAGAGGTCTGTAATTTTTATCATAGGTACACTTCAACTGTGAGAGACGGAATCTAAAACAAAAATCCAGAAAATCACATTGTATTATTTGTAAGTAATTAATTTGCATGTTATTGCATGACATAAGTATTTGATACATCAGAAAAGCAGAACTTAATATTTGGTACAGAAACCTTTGTTTGCAATTACAGAGATCATACATTTCCTGTAGGTCTTGACCAGGTTTGCACACACTGCAGCAGGGATTTTGGCCCACTCCTCCATACAGACCTTCAGGTTTCGGGGCTGTCGCTGGGCAATACGGACTTTCAGCTCCCTCCAAAGATTTTCTATTGGGTTCAGGTCTGGAGACTGGCTAGGCCACTCCAGGACCTTGAGATGCTTCTTACGGAGCCACTCCTTAGTTGCCCTGGCTGTGTGTTTCGGGTCATTGTCATGCTGGAAGACCCAGCCACGACCCATCTTCAATGCTCTTACTGAGGGAAGGAGGTTGTTGGCCAAGATCTCACGATACATGGCCCCATCCATCCTCTCCTCAATACGGTGCAGTCGTCCTGTCCCCTTTGCAGAAAACCATCCCCAAAGAATGATGTTTCCACCTCCATGCTTCACGGTTGGGATGGTGTTCTTGGGGTTGTACTCATCCTTCTTCTTCCTCCAAACACGGCGAGTGGAGTTTAGACCAAAAAGCTCTATTTTTGTCTCATCAGACCACATTACCTTCACCCATTCCTCCTCTGGATCATCCAGATGGTCATTGGCAAACTTCAGACGGGCCTGGACATGCGCTGACTTGAGCAGGGGGACCTTGCGTGCGCTGCAGGATTTTAATCCATGACGGCGTAGTGTGTTACTAATGGTTTTCTTTGAGACTGTGGTCCCAGCTCTCTTCAGGTCATTGACCAGGTCCTGCCGTGTAGTTCTGGGCTGATCCCGCACCTTCCTCATGATCATTGATGCCCCACGAGGTGAGATCTTGCATGGAGCCCCAGACCGAGGGTGATTGACCGTCATCTTGAACTTTTTCAATTTTCTAATAATTGCGCCAACAGTTGTTGCCTTCTCACCAAGCTGCTTGCCTATTGTCCTGTAGCCCATCCCAACCTTGTGCAGGTCTACAATTTTATCCCTGATGTCCTTACACAGCTCTCTGGTCTTGGCTATTGTGGCGAGGTTGGAGTCTGTTTGATTGAGTGTGTGGACAGGTGTCTTTTATACAAGTAACGAGTTCAAACAGGTGCAGTTAATACAGGTAATGAGTGGAGAACAGGAGGGCTTCTTAAAGAAAAACTAACAGGTCTGTGAGAGCCGGAATTCTTACTGGTTGGTAGGTGATCAAATACTTATGTCATGCAATAAAATGCAAATTAATTACTTAAAAATCATACAATGTGATTTTCTGGATTTTTGTTTTAGATTCCGTCTCTCACAGTTGAAGTGTACCTATGATAAAAATTACAAACCTCTACATGTAGGAAAACCTGCAAAATCGGCAGTGTATCAAATACTTGTTCTCCCCACTGTATATGTGTTATGTATCGATAACAGTCACTTATTAATCATTACCTCATATCAGTCTCATTCTGAACATCGCATACTCCATGGATCCGCAAGAACCCCAGCTTTACTTATGATTCAGCACTACACAAATTGGCTTAATTATTAATTTACTAGCTAACTAAATAATAACACAGAATACATACAGTGGGGAAAAAAAGTATTTAGTCAGCCACCAATTGTGCAAGTTCTCCCACTTAAAAATATGAGAGAGGCCTGTAATTTTTATCATAGGTACACGTCAACTATGACAGACAAAATGAGAAAAGAAAAATCCAGAACATCACATTGTAGGATTTTTAATGAATTTATTTGCAAATTATGGTGGAAAATAAGTATTTGGTCAATAACAAAAGTTTCTCAATACTTTGTTATATACCCTTTGTTGGTAATGACACAGGTCAAACGTTTTCTGTAAGTCTTCACAAGGTTTTCACACACTGTTGCTGGTATTTTGGCCCATTCCTCCATGCAGATCTCCTCTAGAGCAGTGATGTTTTGGGGCTGTCGCTGGGAAACACAGACTTTCAACTCCCCTCCAAAGATTTTCTATGGGGTTGAGATCTGGAGACTGGCTAGGCCACTCCAGGACCTTGAAATGCTTCTTACGAAGCCACTCCTTCGTTGCCCGGGCGGTGTGTTTGGGATCATTGTCATGCTGAAAGACCCAGCCACATTTCATCTTCAATGCCCTTGCTGATGGAAGGAGGTTTTCACTCAAAATCTCACGATACATGGCCCCATTCATTCTTTCCTTTACACGGATCAGTCGTCCTGGTCCCTTTGCAGAAAAACAGCCCCAAAGCATGATGTTTCCACCCCCATGCTTCACAGTAGGTATGGTGTTCTTTGGATGCAACTCAGCATTCTTTGTCCTCCAAACACGACGAGTTGAGTTTTTACCAAAAAGTTATATTTTGGTTTCATCTGACCATATGACATTCTCCCAATCCTCTTCTGGATCATCCAAATGCACTCTAGCAAACTTCAGACGGGCCTGGACATGTACTGGCTTAAGCAGGGGGACACGTCTGGCACTGCAGGATTTGAGTCCCTGGCGGCGTAGTGTGTTACTGATGGTAGGCTTTGTTACTTTGGTCCCAGCTCTCTGCAGGTCATTGACTAGGTCCCACTGTGTGGTTCTGGGATTTTTGCTCACCGTTCTTGTGATCATTTTGACCCAACGGGGTGAGATCTTGCGTGAAGCCCCAGATCGAGGGAGATTATCAGTGGTCTTGTATGTCTTCCATTTCCTAATAATTGCTCCCACAGTTGATTTCTTCAAACCAAGCTGCTTACCTATTGCAGATTCAGTCTTCCCAGCCTGGTGCAGGTCTATAATTTTGTTTCTGGTGTCCTTTGACAGCTCTTTGGTCTTGGCCATAGTTGAGTTTGGAGTGTGACTGTTTGAGGTTGTGGACAGGTGTCTTTTATACTGATAACAAGTTCAAACAGATGCCATTAATACAGGTAACGAGTGGAGGACAGAGGAGCCTCTTAAAGTAGAAGTTACAGGTCTGTGAGAGCCAGAAATCTTGCTTGTTTATAGGTGACCAAATACTTATTTTCCACCATAATTTGCAAATAAATTCATTAAAAATCCTACAATGTGATTTTCTGGAAAAAAAATTCTCAATTTGTCTGTCATAGTTGACGTGTACCTATGATGAAAATTACAGGCCTCTCTCATCTTTTTAAGTGGGAGAACTTGCACAATTGGTGGCTGACTAAATACTTTTTTTCCCCACTGTACATACGTAATACATGAGAAAAAGTCCCTAGCAGACTAACAAGAGCATGACTGCTTGGTTATCAAAAGAGGGAGGGGTAAAGGAAGAGGGAGAGGGAGAGACAAAGAGAGAGAAACTTATCTTGATACATTTGGAAACTACCCTCAAAGTAATCATCATACTTTGCTCACGAACTACCACCCGTTTTGGAGTAAGAAACCAATGAATGTATTTACGTGTTTGCCGCTCGTCTTTCTTTGTTGACCCAAGCCCATCTTGGAAAGGAGGTTTTGGCTGGGTCTTCGCTCAAGCTCACTTGTAAGGGTCTGATTGTCCACCAGAGGTCACAATGTCCTTCTTCTTTGTTCTGGCTTGTAGTGGAGTGTACTCAGTGCAGATACTCAGATGCACCAGTGATTGTCTGAGATAGGATTTTCTCCTATACCCCTTGTGTGGTTAGTCAAAGTTCTAGATCACTTTACATGCGCAGCTACAGACTGGAAATGTGCTGGTCTAGTGAGTTTATCTTTTTCACCTCGTGTTGAGGTTCAACGTACCAACCATTTTCAGACGTGTAGACCACCATCTCACGTCTTTCTGGTCTAACCATTTTAAGCTGTGTTGCCACAGCTCCGCCCTTTCTGGTCTGATGGTATTTGATACCAAGGCTTTTTATGCACTCTGGTAAAAAGGGGGCATTCCAACACGCCGACACGATGTCTGTGCTCACTTGGGGCGTAGCTAGTCACTGTGCTGAGTTTACATGAAAAACATTTATCTCATTAGAAAACTAAAATCACATTCCTATCTTAACAAAAATACTCTCATCTTTAATCATATATTTTATACAACATTTGGGTGTAAACTTGACAGATAGAATGTGTACACTTTCCGAGTTACAGTTATTTCTTAATACCATCCTTAATGACATCACAAAATAATAAACAATATGACATGATTATTCTTTAGGTCCCCACTGACCATTCTTAACATTCGGATGATAGAAATAATGTTCCAATGTTCACTTTTTGGACAAAAAGGTTTTGGCTACAAAAAGTATCTGGAACAAAGCAAGCCTTTGGTAATACTGCAGAGCAGGAGGGAGATTACCCTCCTCCTTAATTTACGAGTTTTAAGGTGTCAAAAACCGGCCCAGTTCCCCCTCCCCTCTTCTATGGGTGAGAGGGTCTGTTTGTTGTCAGCCATTTGCCAAGCTGATCAGAGTCCTTTGATCCTCAGCCAGGAGAGTCAAGACAGTCCCATAGCACTCACATCTGTAGCCATGAAATTCTTTGAGAGGCTGGTCATGGCTCACATCAACACAATCATCACAGACACCCAGGACCCACTCCAATTTGCATACCACCCCCAACAGATCCACAGATGACGCAATGTGTATTGCACTCCACACTGCCCTCTCCCACCTGGACAAAAGGAACACCTATGTGAGAATGCTGTTAATTGACTACAGCGCAGCGTTCAACACCATAGTGCCCTTCAAGCTCATCACTAAGCTAAGTACCCTGGGATGGAACAGGCCCCCAGGTGGTGAGGGTAGGAAACAACACATCTGCCATGCTGACCCTCAACACGAGGCCCCCTCAGGGGTGCGTAATTAGTCCCCTCCTGTACTCCCTGTTCATCCACAACTGCGTGGCCACGCACAACTCCAATACCATCATTAAGTTTGCCAACGACACGACGGTTGTAGGCCTGATCACCGACGACGATGAGACAGCCTACAGGAAGTGTGGTGCCAGGACAACAACCTTTCCCTCAACGTCAGCAAGACAAAGGAGCTGATCATGGACTACAGGAAACGGAGGGCCGAACACGCCCCCATTCACATCAACGGGGCTGTAGTGGAGCGGGTCGAGAGCTTCAAATTCCTCACTAAAGATCTATCATGGTCCACACACACCAACACAGTCTTAAAGAGGGAACGACAACTCCTCTTCCCCCTCAGGAGGCTGAAAAGATTTGGCATGGGCCCTCAGATCCTCAAAAAGCTCTACAGCTGAACCATTGAGAGCATCTTGACTGGCTGCATCACCGCTTGGTATCGCAACTACTTGGCATCCGACCACAAGGCGCTACAGAGGGTAGTGCGTACGGCCCAGTACATCACTGGGGCCGAGCTCCCTGCCATCCAGGACCTCTATACCAAGCGGTGTCAGAGGAAGGCCCTAAAATTGTCAAATACCTCAGCCACCCAAGTCATAGACTGTTCTCTCTGCTACCGCACAGCAAGCGGTACCGATGCACCAAGTCTGGAACCAGACTATCTATCCTGTTGCCTAGTCCCTTTAGTTTTAGTTATATGTCCATATCAAACTCAATTACCTCTTACCCCTACACATCGACTCAGTACTGGTACTGTGTATTGATTGTTACTTTTATTATTACTTTCCTATTTTCTTTCTCTGCATGGTGGGAAGGGCCCGTAAGTAAGCATTTCACTGTTGGTCTACAGTATGTGACGAATAACATTTGATTTGATTGATTCGACTTACTTAAAAATATATATATATATTTAACCAGGAAAGTCAGTTAAGAACAAATTCTTATTTACAATGACGGCCTACCCCGGCGACAATTGTGCGCCGCCCTATGGGACTCCCAATCACATCCGAGCCTGGAATCAAACCAGAGTCTGTAGTGATGCCTCTAGCAATGAGCTGCAATGCCTTAGACCGCTGTGCCACTCGGGAGCCCTACTTAGGCTACTTCACTTATACTTTCTTCACTCTCAGGCGGCCCTAACGCATCATATGCTGCATGAAGACAGAGACACAGGTGCGCATTCAGAGACACAACAAGACAAGGGTACGTTCAAAGAGACAACACCAAAAAAACTACCGCAACATATGCTGTGCGGAGACAGGAGCGCGTTCAGAGGCACAACACAAGGCAAACTAGCAAACAAACAGACAGAAGATGCAGGGGTGTGTTCAGAGACAACAACACAACACAAGCTAGAAAACAAACAGACAGAAGAAGCAGAGGCGTGTTCAGAGACACAACATCAGCCAACTACTGATGAAACATATGCTTCACAGAGACAGGAGAGGCAGGGGCAGCTTCAGAGACACAACACAAACTATCAAACAGAGACACAACACAAGCTAGCAAACAAACAGGCCCAGACTGGACTGTCACTGAGGCTCTTGCCATAAATATTACAATTTAAAAAACTTTATCGCACAAGGGGCAATAGTAGGTCTGGACAAAATCATTACTAATGAGGACACCCTATTGCTTACATACAGGTAGGGCACTACTATATGGATAATAGGGTTAGTTTGGCCAAAAGTAGTGCACTATGTGGCAAATAGGGTGTCATGTAAAACAAACAGAGTATTCCCAGTCAGAGTGTGCTGACCATAGAGATACATTATATTACTGCTACTATTACTGTGTTCTATTTAGCTAATTATATGGTGCTGACCATGTGAGGTGAGGCTAATGGGCTTTGACCTTTGACCTCTAAGACAGACCGCTGTACCTTGAGCTCCAGGTTCTGTGGAAACGATGAGCAGCATCAAGTTGCTGTCCCACACATCTACCAGCAGGGTGTGTAGAGCCAGGTAGTGCAAGAACCACAACCTCTCGCCCATTCGCAGGAATGCCCCGTCTGCACGGAACTGCTGCTGGAGCCACGGGGAGCCTGGAAAGAGGTAAATTATATCATAGAGATAAAATTACTAGAACGACATCCCCATTCAAGTTAAGGGGTCTGTGATGGGTGGACCGGAGGACAAATTGAATGTACCCATAGTAGTTATTATATTTCTACAGCAGAATGAGGAGGGGGAGGGGCACATGGATATGTACACATTCACGCATTTAAACACAAACAAAGCATACACACTCGTATAGACTCATACTAACTCACACTTGCGTGTCCGTACACACACATACATACACATCAATTCATCAAAAGTATGTATGTGTGTGTGTGTGTGTGTGGGTGCTCGTGTTTGCCTGTGTATAATGAAGGAAGGAGTGAACGTCCTGTACACGGTGCCTCGTTAGTACATAACACATCACCAAAGCAAAGCTTCAAACCCCCCCATCGACAATCCAGGTTATACCAAGGTTACACCAAGGTTTCATTGAAGGTTAAGAAATCATCAAAAGAGACGACGCAGAGGTAAGAACATGTTCTTATTCCCACAAGTCTGATCACAAGAGAGTGCGATGAGTACAATCCGACCGTGTAGAACATAGCCCCTGGCTGCATCCCGAATGGCACCCTATTATCTACAGTGGGGAAAAAAAGTATTTAGTCAGCCACCAATTGTGCAAGTTCTCCCACTTAAAAAGATGAGAGAGGCCTGTAATTTTCATCATAGGTACACGTCAACTATGACAGACAAAATGAGAAAAAAATATCCAGAAAATCACATTGTAGGATTTTTTATGAATTTATTTGCAAATTATGGTGGAAAATAAGTATTTGGTCAATAACAAAAGTTTCTCAATACTTTGTAATATACCCTTTGTTGGTAATGACACAGGTCAAACATTTTCTGTAAGTCTTCACAAGGTTTTCACACACTGTTGCTGGTATTTTGGCCCATTCCTCCATGCAGATCTCCTTTAGAGCAGTGATGTTTTGGGGCTGTCGCTGGGCAACACGGACTTTCAACTCCCTCCAATGATTTTCTATGGGGTTGAGATCTGGAGACTGGCTAGGCCACTCCAGGACCTTGAAATGCTTCTTACGAAGCCACTCCTTCGTTGCCCTGGCGGTGTGTTTGGGATCATTGTCATGCTGAAAGACCCAGCCACGTTTCATCTTCAATGCCCTTGCTGATGGAAGGAGGTTTTCACTCAAAATCTCACGATACATGGCCCCATTCATTCTTTCCTTTACATGGATCAGTCGTCCTTGTCCCTTTGCAGAAAAACAGCCCCAAAGCATGATGTCTCCACCCCCATGCTTCACAGTAGGTATGGTGTTCTTTGGATGCAACTCAGCATTCTTTGTCCTCCAAACACGACGAGTTGAGTTTTTACCAAAAAGTTATATTTTGGTTTCATCTGACCATATGACATTCTCCCAATCCTCTTCTGGATCATCCAAATGCACTCTAGCAAACTTCAGACGGGCCTGGACATGTACTGGCTTAAGCAGGGGGACACGTCTGGCACTGCAGGATTTGAGTCCCTGGCGGCGTAGTGTGTTACTGATGGTAGGCTTTGTTACTTTGGTCCCAGCTCTCTGCAGGTCATTCACTAGGTCCCCCGTGTGGTTCTGGGATTTCTGCTCACCGTTCTTGTGATCATTTTGACCCCACGGGGTGAGATCTTGCGTGGAGCCCCAGATCGAGGGAGATTATCAGTGGTCTTGTATGTCTTCCATTTCCTAATAATTGCTCCCACAGTTGATTTCTTCAAACCAAGCGGCTTACCTATTGCAGATTCAGTCTTCCCAGCCTGGTGCAGGTCTACAATTTTGTTTCTGGTGTCCTTTGACAGCTCTTTGGTCTTGGCCATAGTGGAGTTTGGAGTGTGACTGTTTGAGGTTGTGGACAGGTGTCTTTTATACTGATAACAAGTTCAAACAGGTGCCATTAATACAGGTAACGAGTGGAGGACAGAGGAGCCTCTTAAAGAAGAAGTTACAGGTCTGTGAGAGCCAGAAATCTTGCTTGTTTGTAGGTGACCAAATACTTATTTTCCACCATAATTTGCAAATAAATTCATTAAAAGTCCTACAATGTGATTTTCTGGATTTTTTTTCTCAATTTGTCTGTCATAGTTGACGTATATCTATGATGAAAATTACAGGCCTCTCTCATCTTTTTAAGTGGGAGAACTTGCACAATTGGTGGCTGACTAAATACTTTTTTCCCCCACTGTATGTAGTGCACTGATTTTGACCAGGGCCATATAGGGAGTAAGGGAAAGGGAAAGGGGGATACCTAGTCAGTTGTACAACTGAATGCATTCAACTGAAATGTGTCTTCCGCATTTAACCATGCCATTTGGGAAGCACCGCCTTTTATCCCTATGACACATTTCCTTAGACAGCCCCTGTGGCCTGCTGGGTAGTGGCCACCTAGGTGCAGACTCGTCACCCCTGACTACACCAGCAGTGATACTAGGGCGGCAGGTAGCTTAGTGGTTAAGAGCGTTGTGCCAGTAACCGAAAGGTCGCTGGTTCTAATCCCCCCGAGCCGACTAGGTGAAAAATCTGTCGATGTGCCCTTGAGCAAGGCACTTAACCCTAATTGCTCATGTAAGTCGCTCTGGATAAGAGCGTCTGCTAAATGACTAAAATGTAAATGTAGCTTGCCGTATATCTCTCTCTTCACATCTTTAACGCTACCACGGTACAGTACATCATGTCTGGTCTAAGAGCTTCCGAAAGAGGCAACTTTTTTGATACACTACATGACCAAAAGTATGTGGACACCTGCTCATCGAACATCTCATTCCAAAATCATGGGCAATAATATGGAGTTGGTCCCCCCTTTGCTGCTATAACAGCCTCCACTCTTCTGGGAAGGTTTTCCACTAGATGTTGGAACATTGCTGTGGGGACTTGCTTCCATTCAGCCACAAGAGCATTAGTGAGGTCGGGCACTGATGTTGGGCGATTAGGCCTGGCTCGCAGTCGGCGTCCCAATTCATCCCAAAGGTGTTCGATGGGGTTGAGGTCAGGGCTCTGTGCAAGCCAGTCAAGTTCTTCCACACCGATCTCGACAAACCATTTCTGCTTTGTGCACGAGGGCATTGTCATGCTAAAACAGGAAAGGGCCTTCCCCAAACTGTTGCCAAAAAGTTGGAAGCACAGAATCATCTAGAATGTCATTGTATGCTGTAGCGTTAAGATTTCCCTTCACTAGAACTAAGGGGCCTAGCCCGAACCATTAAAAACAGCCCCAGACCATTATTCCTCCTCCACCAAACTTTACAGTTGGCACTATGTATTTGGGCAGGTGGCGTTCTCCTGGCATCCGCCAAACCAGATTCGTCAGACTGCCAGATGGTGAAGCGTGATTAATCACTCCAGAGAACGCGTTTCCACTGCTGCAGAGTCCAATGGCGGCAAGCTTTACACCACTCCAGCCAACACTTGGCATTGCGCATGGTGATCTTAGGCTTGTGTGTGGCTGCTTGGCCATGAAGCTCCCGACGAACAAATCTTGTGCTTCCAGAGTCCGTTTGGAACTCGGTAGTGAGTGTTGCAACCAAGGACAGACAATTTTTAAGCGCTATGCGCTTCATCACTTGCCGGTACCGTTCTGTGAACTTGTGTGACCTACGACTTCACGGCTGAGTCATTGTTGCTCCTAGACGTTTCCACTTCACAATAACAGCACTTACTGTTGACCGGGGCAGCTCTAGCAGGGCAGAAACTGACTTGTTGGAAATGTGACGGTGCCACGTCGAAAGTCACTGAGCTCTTCAGTAAGGCCATTCTACTGCCAATGTTTGTCTATGGAGATTGCATGGCTGTGTGCTCGATTTTATACACCTGTCAGCAACGGGTGTGGCTGAAATAGCCGAATCCACTAATTTTAAGGGGTGTCCACATACTTTTGTATATATAGTGTATCTTGAAGAGGCTTGAAGATCTGTACCCCCCATCCTCCCACTTTTCCCCTCCTCCCTCCCTCCCTCCCCCAGCTGACTCTCCGCTCAGCCCATTAATTTTCCCAGCAGGCCCAGAGGCTTGTGCGGGGCTGACGAGCGGGGAAGCTGACAGGAGGCCCTGGGCTGCAGGGGAGGGGCGGCTCCGGCGCTGCAGCCGCAAACAGAGCCGAGCCAAGCTGAGTCAAGCAGAGGAAAACATAGGAGCTGCTGACTACCTTGTTTACAGTACAGTACATACAGATTCATACAGACAACATCATACAGCATGTACTGTCGTGGTCAAAAGTTTTGAGAATGACACAAATACTAATTTTCACAAAGTCTGTTATGATGATGGCAATTTGCATATACTCCAGAATGTCATGAAGAGTGATCAGATGAATTGCAATGAATTGCAAAGTCCCTCTTTGCCATGAAAATGACCTTAATCCCCCAAAAACATTTTCACTTCATTTCAACCCTGCCACAAAAGGACCAGCTGCCATCATGTCAGTGATTCTCTCGTTAACACAGGTGAGAGTGTTGACGAGGACAAGGCTGGAGAACACTCTGTCATGCTGATTGAATTAGAATATCAGACAGCTTTAAAAGGAGGGTGGTGCTTGAAATCATTGTTCTTCCTCTGTTAACCATGGTTACCTGCAAGGAAACACGTGCCGTCATCATTACTTTGCACAAAAAGGGCTTCACAGGCAAAGATATTGCTGCTAGTAAGATTGCACCTAAATCAACCATTTATCGGATCATCAAGAACTTCAAGGAGAGAGGTTCAATTGTTGTGAAGAAGGCGTCAGGGCGCCCAAGAAAGTCCAGCAAGTGCCATGACCGTCTCCTAAAGATGATTCAGCTGCGGGATCGGGGCACCACCAGTGCAGAGCTTGCTCAGGAATGGCAGCAGGCAGGTGTGAGTGCATCTGCACGCAGACTTTTGGAGGATGGCCTGGTGTCAAAAAGGGCAGCAAAGAAGCCACTTCTCTCCAGGAAAAACATCAGGGACAGACTGATATTCTGCAAAAGGTGCAGGGATTGGACTGCTGAGGACTGGGGTAAAGTCATTTTCTCTGATGAATCCCCTTTCCGATTGTTTGGGGCATCCAGAAAACAACTTGTCCGGAGAAGACAAGGTGGGCGCTACCATCAGTCCTGTGTCATGCCAACAGTAAAGCATCCTGAGACCATTCATGTGTGGGGTTGCTTCTCAGCCAAGGGAGTGGGCTCACTCACAATTTTGCCTAAGAACACAGCCATGAATAAAGAATGGTACCAACACATCCTCCGAGAGCAACTTCTCCCAACCATCCAAGAACAGTTTGGTGACGAACAATGCTTTTTCCAGCATGATGGAGCACCTTGCCATAAGGCAAAAGTGATAACTAAGTGGCTCGGGGAACAAAACATCGACATTTTGGGTCCATGGCCAGGAAACTCCCCAGACCTTGAGAACTTGTGGTCGATCCTCAAGAGGCGGGTGGACAAACAAAACCCCACAAATTCTGACAAACTCCAAGCATTGATTATGCAAGAATGGGCTGCCATCATTCAGGATGTGGCCCAGAAGTTAATTGACAGCATGCCAGGGCGGATTGCAGAGGTCTTGAAAAAGACCTCCCGAGTGGCGCAGTGGTCTAAGGCACTGCATCGCAGTGCTAGCTGTGCCACTAGAGATCCTGGTTCAAATCCAGGCTCTGTTGTAACCGGCCACGACTGGGAGACCCATGGGGCGGCACACAATTGGCCCAGGGTAGGGGAGGGAATGGCCGGTAGGGATGTAGCTCAGTTGGTAGAGCATGGTGTTTGCAACGCCAGGGTTGTGGGTTTGATTCCCATGTGGGGCCAGTATGAAAAAAATAATGTATGCACTCACTAACTGTAAGTCGCTCTGGATAAGAGTGTCTGCTAAATGACTGAAATGTAAGTTTAGAGAGACTAGTTAACACCCAGGCACGTGCACAGTTTGGGGTCTACCTGTGCCCTTGTGTGGTGGTATAAATAGCTGTCATTGTTGTTCTGAACCCACTGCACACAAGTCGTCATGATGTCGTCAAATTCTTGGGCAGCATGTGCGCCAAATATTGAACAGCTTGTTGAGTTGTGGCCATAGAAGGGTTTTTTAACCTTGGCAATTTGACTTTTAAACTCATGGGTACACTAGCAATGGCTGTCAGTCCTGACTTGAATGGGAACTGCCATCTATGGATTATATTTCTATGGTTGGTTAATGGCTGTCAGTTTGCCTTTCACAAATTTCAAAATAGCCTACAATTGCGAGAAAAACGTACAGTTTAGAAAGCAAATGCCTTCTGCTGACAAGAGAAGACTAATCTGTCTGTAGATGCTAACAATGGTACAGTACAGTTTCTCAAAAATGTTGAGTGTGTCATGATTTAACTGGATTAGAACCCAAATGCAGACAAGTACACCAAGCCAGAGAAGGTTTAACAGGTTTATTTACAATGTTCAATAGTCCAGGTTTCCAATAGTAGGGGAAGAGCAAGTCCAGGTTACAGGGAGGGTAACAGATCCAGGTCAGGGCAGGTGTGGTACCGTAATGTCCTAGTGTCCGTGGTGAGTCCAAAAGGGAGGTCCGGTAGTGGAGAGCAGGATGGTGGTGGCAGGAGTGAAGCGGAGGCAGGAGTCAGGTTCCAATAATCTGTGGCACAGGAGAAAAGTAAATAGAACAGGCCAAAAACACAAAGAGCGAAAAACAAACAGGTTGAGTCGGCAGCGAGACTAACATGGTCGTCTTGACTATGATCTGACGATGAGTGGTAAGTTTGACCGGGTCTTAAAGGCTGAGGTGATTATGGTGAATGAGCTGCAGCTGGAACCCTGACTCCCGCACACCAGACTTCACTCCTGCAATCAAGGAAAGACAGAGGGGAGGGAGAGAGCAGAGAGAGAGCTACCTAGCAGCAGTAGGCCTAACAGAGTGATTCTGAGCAAACAGTACTGTTTTTCAAAGTAGCTTATCTTGAGGCAATCGGCCATCACCGGTGAGTAGCCTAGCCTTCACCTTCATCTTTGGGTGAGTCAGTGCCATTGGAACGTTTATTTAGTAGCCTACTGTAGCCTATAATATAGACTCACCGGCCAGTTTATTAGACACACCACCTCGTTCACGAAAATGGCACGCTCCTACAGACAGTGAGTCACGTGGCCGTGGCTTGCTATATAAAGCAGGCAAACAGGCATCGAGACTGTTTGCAGTTATTGTTCGATTTAACGTTAGAAGGGAGAAAACGAGTGACCTTAGTGACTTTGAGTGTGATATGTCCGATCCAGTATCTCAGAAACGGCCGCCCTTCTGGGCTTTTCACGCATGACAGTGTCTAGGGTTTCCCGAGAATGGTGCATAAAAAACAAAAAACATCCAGTCAGCAGCAGTCCTGTGGGTGAAAACAGCTCGTTGATGAGGGAGGGCAAAGGAGAATGGCAAGAATCGTACAAGATAACAGGTGGGCCACAAACAGACAAATATGTCACAGCCTGATCTGCGGATGATTTTCGCACGTTAGCGGCTGAGAGTGTCTGGAACCCGGAAGCCCTGTTCGACACGTTCCTTCATGGATTATCGGAGGTGATTAAAGACGAGCTCACAGCCTGGGAGCTGCCCATGGACCTCGACTCCCTCATAGCTTTGATCATCCGGATTGATGGGTGGCTACGGGAACGTAGGAGGGAGAGGGGGTCTGTTCCCTGTCGCTCGTCCTCGAATTCCACCTCGTCTCCGAGGAATCCCGGAAATCTCCAAAGTCTACATTTCCGAGGGCTGCCGACTCGCCTCCTCCAGAGCCCATGCAACTGGGCAGAGCTAGATTGTCTCCTGCTGAGCGCATACACAGACTAAACACTAAGAGCTGTCTGTATTGTGGAGCTACGGGACATTTCTTATGTATCTGCCAATTAAAATACCAGGCTCATCAGTAGGTACGAGTACACTTTCCAATCTCTCTGTACTAGTAACCCCCTCTATGCTAGCCTGTTGTGGGGAGACCGGTCCAAATCCTTCCGGGTGCTCATTGACTCTGGGGTCGATGAGAGCTTTATAGATACTACCTTGGTGTTGGAGCTGAGTATCTCCACTCAACCCCTTTCCATCCCGATGGATGTCAGAGCGCTGGATGGGCGCTCTATGGGCAGAGTCACCGGCGCAGGGTTCTTCTTTGTGGAGAAGAAGGACAAGACCCTGTGTCCGTGTATCGACTCCGGTGTCTTAATGACATGATGGTTAAAAACCGTTACCCGCTACCACACATCTCCTCAGCTTTCGAGCCTCTCCAGGGGGCGGTCATCTTCACCAAGTTGGATCTTCGGAACACCTACCATCTGGTTCAGATACAGGAAGGAGACGAGTGGAAGATAGCCTTCAACACGGCTAGCGGGCACTACGAGTACCTAGTGATGCCGTTCGGACTGACCAACGCTCCCGCAGTGTTCCAGGCCCTGGTTAATGATGTGCTCTGTGACATGTTGAACCGATTTGTGTTGGTCTACCTCGATGACATCCTCATTTATTCCCGGTCAGCACAAGAGCACGTTCTCCATGTCTGACAGGTTCTCCAGGGTCTCCTGGAGAACCAGCTAATCGTGAAGGCGGAGAAATGTGAGTTCCATCGCTCCACCATCTCCTTCCTAGGATACGTCATCGCTGCAGAGAATATTCAGATGGACCCTGAAAATGGGCCTCAACCCACATCCAGAGTGCAGCTGCAACGTTTCCTGGGGTTTTCTAATTTCTACCGTTGTTTAATCTGGGGTTACAGCACCCTTGCTTCCCCCCTCTCTGCACTCACCTCTCCCAAGGTTCCGTTCATATTGTCTCCAGCAGCTGACCGGGCCTCAAGCAGCGATTCACCTCAGCTCCCATCCTAATCCATCCGGACCCATCCTGTCAGTTCGTAGTGGAGGTCGATGCCTCGGACGTCGGAGTGGGGGCTGTCCTTTCCCAGCGTTCTGCCCTGGACCAGAAGCTGCATCCCTGTGCCTTCCTTTCCCATCGTCTTAACCCAGCTGAGAGGAACTATGTGGGAAATTGAGAATTACTCGCAGTCAAGATGGCGTTGGAGAAGTGGAGGCACTGGTTAGAAGGGGCGGAACACCCATTCTTGGTGTGGACGGACCATAAGAACCTGGAATATCTCCGCACCGCCAAGCACCTCAACTCCAGGCAGGCGAGATGGGCCCTGTTATTCACTCGTTTCCATTTCACGATCTCCTACCTCCCGGGGTCCAAGAATGTGAAGCCTGATGCTACTACACCATCGGACCCCGAGACCATCCTCCTTACTTCCTGGCTAGCGGCTGCTATCATCTGGGGAATAGAGAGTCTTGTCCGCAAGGCCTGGGGGGGGGCCCGACTAACTGGATGTTTGTCCCGGACTCTGCCCATACTCCGGTCCTGGAATGGGCACATTCCTCAAGACTCACCGGTCATCCTGGCTCCCGTCGGACCTTGGCTTTCGTCCGACAACGTTTTTGGTGGCCCACCATAGTTCCTGATGTCTCCGTGTTCATTACCACCTGCACTGTGTGTGCGTAGACCAAGACTCCGCGGCAAGCTCTGGCTGGCCTCCTTCAACCACTCCCTGTTCCTCACCGCCCCTGGTCCCATATACAGTGGGGGGGAAAAGTATTTAGTAGGGGTGTAACGATTCGTTTTAACAACGATTCGATTTGTATCACGATTCGTGGTTGTCGATACGATTCAAGGACGATATTGGTTCATTTAGAACGATACGATCCGAAACGATTCAGTGACTTGAAATCGATTCAGTAACCTTTTAGCCAAAAATTCAACCAGTGTGACTGAAATAAATACCTGGATACTGGACAGTGCAGGTGAAGTTTCCTAGATTCCTGTTTCTTGTAATGGAATCAGGTATCCATTAATTATGAATATAAATAAACAAGTAAACAACAATGAATGGCAAATGCATTCACATTTTATTTGAATAAAGTGCAAACAACACTTTAGGTTGAATTAACAGGAAGTTAAAATTGTCTGATCGCATTTTCATTATTCAATACATTTTCAATAGAAGTACAGTAAGTGCAACCAACATTTCAACAGTAGGTTTACCTGCTACTTCTGCTTTTGTTTTTCAACATAAAAATATTACAATATTAATATCAAAAATAAAGTGCAACCAACATCTCTTCAGGTTGAATTAACAGTAGGTTTACCTGCTACTTCTGCTTTTGTTTTTCAACATAAAAATATTACAATATTAATATCAAAAATAAAGTGCAACCAACATCTCTTCAGGTTGAATAAAGAGTAGGTTTACCTGCTACTTCTGCTTTTGTTTTTCAACATGAAAATATTCCATATTAATATCAAAAATAAAGTGCAACCAACATCTCTTCAGGTTGAATTAACAGTAGGTTTACCTGCTACTTCTGCTTTTGTTTTTCAACATTACAATACAAATACAGTATTAATATCAAAAATAAAGTGCAACCAACATTTCTTCAGGTTGAATGAGCAGTGGATGAACCTGCTACTACTCTCATTTTAATAAACAAACAATATTCAACAAAAGATCAAGTGTAACCTACTAGGCTACTCTTCAATGACTACAGATTTTTTTTCTAAAATATCAACTGATCAACATGATCTGGCCGCAGAACACTTCTCTGTGCGTTCACTATGTCACCAGCAGTACTAAAAACTCGTTCTGCTGGCACACTGGTGCCTGGAATGCACAGGTACCGTTTAGCAAGGGTGGAAAGTACAGGTAGCTCTTTCTCCTGAGATCTCCACCACTTCATGGCATTTTCAGTCAAAGGCAACGCATCTTTTGCTCGGTACCTTAACACCTCTGCTCTGGCTGTCTCGCGTGGATTTTCTTTCTCTTTGGGTGAAGGAATCGCCAAACAGCGCATCTAAGGCTTTCTTCTTACAAGGAGGTGACTCATTTGGAGCTACAATATAAGAAATATATTTCAAAATATAGTCATGTTTCTCATTAATACAAAACAACAACAATCTTTTATTGGTATCACATGAAACACACCTGTGGTCTCTTCATTGAATCCTGACAGCTTTGTGCTTGAGCTTCCCTCGTCTTCCTCCTGATTTCCCATTGCTTGCATCTATTGATGTAAGAATGTGTGAACTGTTCAAATTTCTGCTCTGTAATACTGCACACATAAATTTAGAGGAAGATAAAGAACAGATGAGATTTGAGAGAGGACAAATGAAAGGGGAGAAGAGAAAAGAGTAGAGGAAAGAGGAGAGAAGAGTTACCTGGTGGGACACTTCTGCCTCAAAAACCAGTTTTGTGTAGACCTGTTCTCTGTCCTCTTTTTCCAGGTAGGGCAGTTCTTTAAATCGCGGGTCCAACGCTGATGCTGTTTAAAGAAGGGTATTGCATTCATTGCATAATTAAATTAAGTTGACCTGAAATTGCAAGTGATGACCACCTCCTCATACACAAAATAATCAGAAGATTAAACTTTAGTATGTTTAAAAGAAATGTGGCACAGTGATGATGTAAAGCCACCATGAACTAAGAATTGTATTGCAGATATCTTGTTTACTTTTCCATATGAAAAAACAACTCAAATTCAAACTTGAAAACGCAAAGGTGTGGCATTTTACAAATTAATACAGTCTAATAACCTAAAATATTAACCAAGTTGATTTTAATTAAGACTCCAAATTAATTACCTATGTTGAGAGCATCTTGGGTGCCTCTGTAGCGTGTGGAGAGGTCACTGGCCATCACCCTCTTAATCTCTGCAACCAGGGTTGAGTCGTCTTCGCATGGCTGTAGGTGTTTCAGCAGTTTTGCTTGAAGAGGAGCAATTACAGAGAGAGTTGGCTGGTCTTCTTCACACATCACAGTGGTTGCCATTTTGACAGGACCCATCAACTGAACAATGTCATCCATGTTGGCAATATCATTCTCACTCAGCGTGCCTACATCTGTGACCCCCTTTCGTAGATCCTTGGACATCAGAGTTGCCATTATAGCTGGCTGTTGTTCCAAAAAACGTTCAAGCATTTCGAATGAACTATTCCATCTGGTGATTATGTCTTGGATCAGTTTATGTTTTGGTAAATCCATCAGAGTTTGTTTTTCCTGTAGGGCGTGACATGCAATCGGGCTGCGGTGAAAATATCCAACAATTTTTCGCACTTTCCCCAACAACCTGGAAGCACGGTCCACCCCCAAACCCTTCTGCGAGGCAAGGTTGAGTGTATGTGCGAAGCAGGTAATGTGTGGACTGAACTGGGCTTCTGCACCGGCCACAATCATATTCCTGGCGTTATCTGTGACGATGGCAGGGTTCTTGTCGTAGATTTTCCACTCCATGCTGGCTTCACGCAGTAACGCGCCAATATTTTTACCAGTATGGGCTTCATTTAAAACTCTGGTTAGCAGAACAAAGGTCTTCATTTTCCACTCCGGATCAATGTGATGAGAAGTAATTGTCACATACCCTTGATTTGAGCATGACGTCCAGCCATCTGTCGTTATCGCTACTCGTTCAGCTTGAGAAAGCGACAGCTTCACATCATTCTTAGTACTTTCGTACAATGCAAGAATAACCTTTTCTGAGAAGTGTGGTCGGCTTGGTATTGTGTACCTTGGCTCCAATGTTTGAATCATTTCACGGAATCCCGGATTTTCAACCACACTGTAGGGTCGCATGTCTTTGCAGATAAACTTGGCAATTGTTGCCGTGATGTTTTTCGCCCGAGCTGAGTTTTGGCCTAGTCTCTGACTAAACATGCAGGCGAGACCTGAGGCTTCTGCAGAGTTGACTTTACCTTTCATGCTGTAGCAGCGGGAACGCTGCAAGAGGTGCCTGGACGGTCGGTGTTGTGTGAAATCCCATGGCGCCTTAGTAGGTGGTTGGAGAGATTTGTCGTGTTGCCGTTGTACTTTACTTGACCTTTAAATATCATACAAACAGCGAGCGACTTATTTAGAACATCTCCGTCTTTGCAAAAGCCAAAGTGTTTCCACACACTGGACCGTAATGGTGGCTTGATAATTTCTCGCTCGTCGGCTTCTCCTCTGTCATCCGCCATGCTATGTTTTGTTGTCTTTGCGCCTTTGCGCTGCTGCTGGCGCGGGGCGATGACGTCACGGATAGGCAGACTGAATCGAGTAATGTTTAAAGCCTTTATCATTAAAAGTGCTAAGAAAAAACATCCATATAAAGTCTGACGTGCTTAAATCCAATGGGTTATTTCCTAGTATCGATACAATCGATTTATTACATTTTAAAACGATGTTAGATTGATATATGTTGTCCAAAAGGCCAACTCACCGAGCACAGATCGATGTAGTTGGATCATAGGAATATAAATCGATACATCGATGTAGTAGATGGATCGTTACACCCCTAGTATTTAGTCATCCACCAATTGTGCAAGTTCTCCCACTTAAAAAGATTAGAGACGCCTGTAATTTTCATCATAGGTACACGTCAACTATGACAGACAAAATGAGAAAAGAAAATCCAGAAAATCACATTGTAGGATTTTTAATGAATTTATTTGCAAATGATGGTGGAAAATAAGTATTTGGTCAATAACAAAAGTTTCTCAATACTTTGTTATATACCCTTTGTTGGCAATTACATTTACATTTACATTTACGTCATTTAGCAGACGCTCTTATCCAGAGCGACTTACAGTTAGTGCATACATTATTATTTTCATACTGGCCCCCCGTGGGAATTGAACCCACAACCCTGGCGTTGCAAACGCCATGCTCTATCAACTGAGCTACCTCCCTGCCTGCCATTCCCTCCCCTACCCTGGACGACGCTGGGCCAATTGTGCGCCGCGCCATTGGTCCTGGTTTGACACAGGTCAAACATTTTCTGTAAGTCTTCACAAGGTTTTCACACACTGTTGCTGGTATTTTGGCCCATTCCTCCATGCAGATCTCCTTTAGAGCAGTGATGTTTTGGGGCTGTCGCTGGGCAACACGGACTTTCAACTCCCTCCAAAGATTTTCTATGGGGTTGAGATCTGGAGACTGGCTAGGCCACTCCAGGACCTTGAAATGCTTCTTACGAAGCCACTCCTTCGTTGCCCGGCCGGTGTGTTTGGGATCATTGTCATGCTGAAAGACCCAGTCACGTTTCATCTCCAATGCCCTTGCTGATGGAAGGAGGTTTTCACTCAAAATCTCACGATACATGGCCCCATTCATTCTGGTCCCGTTGCAGAAAAACAGCCCCAAAGCATGATGTTTCCACCCCCATGCTTCACAGTAGGTATGGTGTTCTTTGGATGCAACTCAGCATTCTTCGTCCTCCAAACACGACGAGTTGAGTTTTTACCAAAAAGTTATATTTTGGTTTCATCTGACCATATGACATTCTCCCAATCCTCTTCTGGATCATACAAATGCACTCTAGCAAACTTCAGACAGGCCTGGACATGTACTGGCTTAAGCAGGGGGACACGTCTGGCACTGCAGGATTTGAGTCCCTGGCAGCGTAGTGTGTTACTGATGGTAGGCTTTGTTACTTTGGTCCCAGCTCTCTGCAGGTCATTCACTAGGTCCCACTGTGTGGTTCTGGGATTTTTGCTCACCGTTCTTGTGATCATTTTTACCCCACGGGGTGAGATCTTGCGTGGAGCCCCAGATCGAGGGAGATTATCAGTGGTCTTGTATGTCTTCCATTTCCTAATAATTGCTCCCACAGTTGATTTCTTCAAACCAAGCTGCTTACCTATTGCAGATTCAGTCTTCCCAGCCTGGTGCAGGTCTACAATTTTGTTTCTGGTGTCCTTTGACAGCTCTTTGGTCTTGGCCATAGTGGAGTTTGGAGTGTGACTGTTTGAGGTTATGGACAGGTGTCTTTTATACTGATAACAAGTTCAAACAGGTGCCATTAATACAGGTAACGAGTGGAGGACAGAGGAGCCTCTTAAAGAAGAAGTTACAGGTCTGTGAGAGCCAGAAATCTTGCTTGTTTGTAGGTGACCAAATACTTATTTTCCACCATAATTTGCAAATAAATTCATTAAAAATCCTACAATGTGATCTTCTGGAAAGAAAATGCTCAATTTGTCTGTCATAGTTGACGTGTACCTATGATGAAAATTACAGGCCTCTCTAATTTTTTTAAGTGGGAGAACTTGCACAATTGGTGCCTGACTAAATACTTTTTTTCCCCACTGTATCCTTCTTTTCACTCTGTCATTTAGGTTAGTATTGTGAAGTAACTACAATGTTGTTGATCCATCCTAAGTTTTGTCCTATCAGAGCCATTCCATAATTGTTTTAAAGTCACTATTGGCCTCATGGTGATGTCCCTGAGTGGTTTCCTTCCTCTCCGGCAACTGAGTTAGGAAGGACGCTACTATCTTTGTAGTTGTCACGTCTACTCCCGCTCCCCCGCTCCGGCGCTTGACGTCGCCGGTTTCCGGTCCTGGCAACCCATCATTACGCACACCTGGACTCTATCACTACCCTGATTACTCCCGCTTTATCTAGCACTCCCTAGCATCACTCTTCAGGCAGTATTGATTCTGTATTCATGTCCAGACGCTTCTCTTGTTTTGTATCACTATGTTCATTATTATTAAACTCACAACCTACACCTGCTTCCTGACTCCCAGCGTCATCGTTACAGAATACTGCCTCAACAAATAGAAGCAGCAGGGAATCAGGGCATCTCCCAGATGGTCGGCGAACAGGGACACCTATTTCGTCAACACCACAACCAGCTGGCGCAACTGGGGACGGCTATGGATGAGGTCCTCCGCGTTCTTCAACGTCTCAACATTACCCGAGGGGCGTTACCTCCAACTAGCAGAGGATTCTCTACCACAAGTCGACCCAGCACCCCAGCCCATCCAGCAGTCTGCCCAGGACAGCGATGCCCATTTGTCCCTCTCGGACAAATATGACGGGGCTCCATCCAAATGCCGTGGCTTCCCACTCCAGTGCTCCCTCTATTTCGCTCATCAGATGGGAGCCCCCACCACTCAGAGGTCCAAGGTTGCCACGGTTATTTCACTGCTGACCAGACGGGCGTTGGAGTGGGCTACGGCCATCTGGGAGAGAGGAGAGGCGGAGCTGGCTTCCTATGTGGGGTTCATGGCTCTGTTCAGAGGAGTCTTCGATCATACACCGGAGGGCAGAGAGGGGGGTGAGTGCCTACTCCAACTACGGCAGGATGGCCAGACCGCTGCGGAGTACGCACTCACCTTCCGTACAGTGGCAGTATCCAGCGGATGGAATGAGCTGGCGCTCCACACCTTATTCAGAAGAGGACTGCGCGAAGAGGTCTTGATGGAATTGGCATGCCGAGATGACACCCTCTCCTTGGACACACTCATCACGGTGGCCATCTGTCTGGATGACCTACTTCGGGAGCGTCGGCAGCCACATCGCCTCTCTCCCTCCTTCCTTGACCATTCTGTATCAGAGCCTGAACCCATGGAGTTAGGAGCCACACGCCTCCCCACGGCTGAGCGAAGCCATCAGAAACAGCTGGGGCTCTGTCCCTATTGTGATCAAGAGGGGCACCAGCTTCAACGGTGTCCGGTACATTCCAACTCGGGGTCCATGAGAGCAGAGGGATGGCCCTGTGATCATCCGTCTCCTGGTGTAGGCGTGAGTATTCCATCATCATCACTTTCCGCCAAACCCTTTTTAGTATCGATTTCACTAGCTGGCTGTCCCTCATGTACTGTTTAGACAGCTCTAGTGGATTCCAGTGCCACTGGAATTTTATTGACCAGGCACTTACCTCCATACCCGCTCTCCTCTCCGTTTCCGGTTCAAGCGCTAGATAATCGACCACTGGGATCTGGGACTATCACACACATCACAACATCACTCACCATCACAGTGGAGTCCATACATCAAGAAAGATTTCCCTTCTTCATCATCAGTGCACCCGTACACAAGATCATCCTCGGCCTCCCATGGCTCCAACGCCATAACCCCACCATCTCATGGTCGAGGATGACAATCACGGACTGGGCACATGAATGCCGAAGGACCTGCTTTCCCTTTCCCTGTGGTTCCACGTTGGTTGAGAGTCCTGTGGTTGCCCTTCAGCCCAACATCCCAGAGGTATACCAAGACCTGTGGGAGGTTCTTTCCAAAACCTGCACCACCTGTCTCCCTCCTCATCGCCCCTGGGACTGTGCCACCGACCTGCTTGCAGGCTCTGCATCCCAGCGCAGCCGCATCTACCCTCTATCGGTGGCTGAAACCAAGGCTATGGTGGAGTACATCCATGAGGCGCTCCAACAAGGATTCATCCGCACGTCCACCTACCCTGCGTCGGCAGGTTGCTTCTTCACGGCAAAGAAGGATGGAGGGTTACGCCCGTGCATTGATTACAGAGGTCTAAATGCCATCACCACTAAATACCATTACCCTCTCCCGTTGGTGCTGGCAGCAATCGAACAGCTTCGCAGGGCCCTGTTCTTTACCAGTGCCAACAATCTTATCCGCATCCGGGATGTGGATGAATGGAAGACAGCTTTCAGCACAGTGTCTGGTCACCACGAGTACTTGGTGATGCCTTATGGTTTAGCCAATGCTCCGTCAGTGTTCCAGTCATTCGTTTATGAGGTGTTCTGGGACATGCTCGGACGCCAGGTGTTCGTGTATATCGACGACATCCTGGTCTACTCGGCTACCTTGGATGATCACATTGCTCACGTCCGAGTAGTCCTGGAACGCCTCCTGGCTAACCACCTAAATGTCAAAGCGGAGAAATTCCAATTCCATCAGGAAGCTGTCTCCTTTCTGGGTTACCAGATCGGCCCGCAAGGTGTGACGATGGACGGTAAGAAGGTAGATGCTGTCAGGTCATGGCCAGTCCCAACCACCATAAAGGGGTTACAATGGTTTTTGGGGTTTACCAACTTCTACCGGCGTTTCAACAAGAACTTTAGCTCTATCGCCTCTCCTCTCCTCAAGGGTGGTCCCCGTAAGTTGGGGTGGAGTCCTGTAGCTGACGAAGCCTTCCGCCTACGTTTCACCTTCACCCTGTTGCTCAAACACCCAGATCCTACGCTGCCCTTCGTGGTGGAGGTGGACGCTTCAGAAGTGGGTGGGGGTTGTCCTATCCCAACGACAAGGTAATCCACAAAAATTTTATCCATGTGCATATTACTCAAAGAAACTGTATCCTGCAGAGAGGAACTGTTCCAGCAGGTCTTCCGGCACAATGACTTTCCGGAGGACATCGGCCCCAATTCACGTCACGGGTATGGAAAGCCTTCATGGAGAAGCTGGAGGTCACGGTCAGCCTCCCGTACAGGTACTGGCCTCAGTACTGTCACGTCTACTCCCACTGATCCTGGCAACCCATCATTACGCACACCTGGCAACCCTCATTACGCACACTTGCACCCCATCATGAGGCACACCTGGACTCTATCACTACCCTGATTACTCCCCCTTTATCTTACAGCCCTAGCATCACTCTGCAGGCAGTATTGGTTCTGTGTTCATGTCCAGATGCTTCTCTTGTTTTGTATCGCTCTATGTTCATTATTATTATTAAACTCACCACCTGCTTCCGGACGATACTCCATCCAAAGTGTAATTAATAACTACACCATGCTCAAAAGGATATTCTATGTCTGCTTTATTGTTTTTTTACCCATCTACCAATAGGTGCCCTTTTCTTTGTGAGGCATTAGAAAACCTCCTGGGGCTTTGTGGTTGAATCTGTGTTTCAAATTCACTGCTAAACTGAGATTATTATATGTGTGGGTTACAGAGATGAGGTAGTCATTAAAAAATAATGTTAAACACTATTATTGCACACAGATTGAGTCCATGCAACTTATTATGTGACTTGATAAGCACATTTTTACTCCTGAACTTATTTAGGCTTGCCATAACAACGGGGTTGAATACCTATTGACTCAAGACATTTCAGCTTTTCATTTTTAATTAATTTGTAAAAATGACTAAAAACATAATTCCACTTTGACATTATGGGGTATTGTGTGTAGGCCAGTGACACAAAATCTATATTTAATCCATTTTAAATTCAGGCTGTAACACAATTAAATGTGGATAAAGTCAAGGGGTGTGAATTCTTTCTGGAGGCCCTGTAACAGCTATCAATGTGCACAATTTCATAAAAAGGTATATGGTACTCGAGACATTGGAAGAATTTCAATAGCATTAATGAAAATAAATGTCACAATATCCTTTCAAGTACATGTGATGGTAAATGCATACTAAAAAGATTTACATCAAGTGTGATGTTTAATTTTTAACTCATAATGAATAGATAAGTGTTACAGTCAAACAACAATCAATTGTGAATTTTTCACTATCAACTATGTTACGAGTATGCAAATCAGACATATTTCACCATGGAATTAAATTGCCTTCAAATGTTGATATTTCTTGCATTTTAGCTAACCCTAACCCTTTTCCTAACTTAACCTATTCCTCATTACCGCCTTCATTAATTATCCTAACCTGCTACACTAAGTCAATTTTTGGACAAAAGCTGTATCCCTTCTAGACAAAACCGGATTTACCCTCCCCTCCATTATCCTTCTCTTCTGAACCTCTCCTTTCCACTTTGAAGAGTAACTTATTTTCTTGGCTGGCCCATGCTCCTCCCCCTTGGTTGTGCCGCTAGAAGGTGTAAATAAAAATACATACAAAAATTGTTTATATACTATGTGGCACAAAAAGCTTACTGAGATGATACACTGACTGTATGACAGAGGTGTGAATGACATTTAGACACACACATACACACACACACAGAGAGAGAGAGTGAGAGAGAATGCATAGGAGGATGATGCGGTGGATGGACCCGTTGATCTAGCTAACATTAGCTAGCTGCATGGTTGACACTGCAGCTAGCTAGCTAGTTTAGCCACCTTATCTAGTGGCAACCTATAGTGATAGCTAGTTAGCTATTGCAACACACATCACATTAATCTGTTCACTCTTTATGCCAATGACAAGGTGGCTAGTTGGCCAACAAACATAGATCACATGGGGAGCTAAAAACAGGATATTCAACTTTTTCTGTCAGATTCTGGGTTAGACAAAACTAGCTAACTAGAGTTGCATGTGTCCTCAAAACACAATTTCAACAGCAGAATTATATTTTAGAAACACTTATCTTACTCCAGAAATATATATTATTACAACGGCAGAAGGTACACTATACTGTATACACAAAAGTATGTGGACACCCCTTCAAATTAGTGGATTCGGCTATTTCAGCCACACCTGTTGCTGAAAGGTGTATAAAATTGAGCACACAGCCATGTAATCTCCATAGACAAACATTGGCAGTAGGATGGCCTTCCTGAAGAGCTCAGTGACTTTCAACATGGCACCGTCATAAAATGCCATCTTTCCAACAAGTCAGTTCGTCAAATTCCTGCCCTGCTAGAGCTTCCCCGGTCAACTGTAAGTGCTGTTATTGTGAAGTGGAAACGTCTAGGAGCAACAACGGCTCAGCCGCGAAGTGGTAGGCCACACAAGCTCACAGAACAGGACCGCCGAGTGCTGAAGCGCGTAGCACGTAAAAATCGTCTGTCCTCGGCTGCAACACTCACTAGTGAGTTCCAAACTGCCTCTTGAAGCAACGTCAGCAAAATAACTACTCGTCGGGAGCTTCATGAAATGGGTTTCCATGGCCGAGCAGCTGCACACAAGCCTAAGATTGCCATGCGCAATTCCAAGTGTCAACTTGAGTGGTGTAAAGCTTGCCGCCATTGGGCTCTGCAGCAGTGGAAACACGTTCTCTGGAGTGATGAATCACGCTTCACCATCTGGCAGTCCAACAGACAAATCTGGGTTTGGCGGATGCCAGAAGAGGGTTACCTGCCCCAATGCATAGTGCCAACTGCAAAGTTTGGTGGAGGAGGAATAATGGTCTGGGGCTGTTTTTCATGGTTTGGGCTAGGCCCCTTAGTTCCAGTGAAGGGAAATCTTAACGCTACAGCATACAATGACATTGTAGACAATTCTGTGCTTCCAACTTTGTGGCAACAGTTTGGGGAAGGCCCTTTCCTGTCTCAGCATGACAATGCTCCCGTGCACAAAGCGAGGTCTGTACAGAAATGGTTTGTCGAGATTGGTGTGGAAGAAATTGACTGGCCTGCACAGAGCCCTGACCTCAACCCCTTCAAACACCTTTGGGATGAATTGGAACGCCAACTGCAAGCCAGCCCTAATCGCCCAGCATCAGTGCCCGACCTCACTAATGCTTGTGTCCCCACAGCAATGTTCCAAGATCTAGTGGAAAGCCTTCCCAGAAGAGTGGAGGCTGTCATAGCAGCAAACGGGAGACCAACTCCATATTAATGCCCATGATTTTGGAATGAGATGTTCGACGAGCACTCTTGGTCATGTAGTGTAATTCAAATGCAACTTACTTCTGATTGTGTCTGGCTAAAAACCCAATAACAAAATAATCCTCAGGAGTGAAGTTCTCTTCACTTCAAGAGCCGTGGTGGAGATAAAGCTGGGTGTGACCGACAACTTTGAGAGCCAATGGACTTTTTGATGACAAGCTATTTTGAATACATTTCATTGGTCAAGGGGTTGTGAAACGTTTATACAGACGTAAATGGGAACCAATTGTATCGATTAGTTAGAAGGTTTTTATCCTACAGCGACGATATAATAATATAAATCTATGTAACTGAAGTGATTTGGTCAAATGTAATGGAGTAAAAAGTATGTTACTTCATTCAGAAATTAAGAGTACAAGTACAGCCCACACGGAGTAAATAGAAAAGTACTTGTTCCTTCCAAAATTCAAAGGCCAGTAGTGAGCCGGATTCGAACCCATGCCTAATTTGTCATATGTGTGCTGTTGTCAGCAGCTACAGTGGGGATAAAAAGTATTTAGTCAGCCACCAATTGTGCAAGTTCTCCCACTTAAAAAGATGAGAGAGGCCTGTAATTTTCATCATAGGTAAACGTCAACTATGACAGACAAAATGAGAAAAAAAATCCAGAAAATCACATTGTAGGATTTTTAATGAATTTATTTGCAAATTATGGTGGAAAATAAGTATTTGGTAAATAACAAAAGTTACTCAATACTTTGTTATATACCCTTTGTTGGCAATGACACAGGTCAAATGTTTTCTGTAAGTCTTCACAAGGTTTTCACACATTGTTGCTGGTATTTTGGCCCATTCCTCCATGCAGATCTCCTCTAGAGCAGTGATGTTTTGGGGCTGTCGCTGGGCAACACGGACTTTCAACTCCCTCCAAAGATTTTCTATGGGGTTGAGATCTGGAGACTGGCTAGGCCACTCCAGGACCTTGAAATGCTTCTTACGAAGCCACTCCTTCGTTGCCCGGGCGGTGTGTTTGGGATCATTGTCATGCTGAAAGACCCAGCCACGTTTCATCTTCAATGCCCTTGCTGATGGAAGGAGGTTTTCACTCAAAAACTCACGATACATGGCCCCATTCATTCTTTCCTTTACATGGATCAGTCGTCCTGGTCCCTTTGTAGAAAAACTGCCCCAAAGCATGATGTTTCCACCCCCATGCTTCACAGTAGGTATGGTGTTCTTTGGATGCAACTCAGCATTCTTTGTCCTCCAAACACGACGAGTTGAGTTTTTACCAAAAAGTTATATTTTGGTTTCATCTGACCATATGACATTCTCCCAATCCTCTTCTGGATCATCCAAATGCTCTCTAGCAATCTTCAGACGGGCCTGGACATGTACTGGCTTAAGCAGGGGGACACGTCTGGTACTGCAGGATTTGAGTCCCTGGCGGCGTAGTGTGTTACTGATGGTAGGCTTTGTTACTTTGGTCCCAGCTCTCTGCAGGTCATTCACTAGGTCCCCCCGTGTGGTTCTGGGATTTTTGCTCACCGTTCTTCTGATCATTTTGACCCCACGGGGTGAGATCTTGCGTGGAGCCCCAGATCGAGGGAGATTATCAGTGGTCTTGTATGTCTTCCATTTCCTAATAATTGCTCCCACAGTTGATTTCTTCAAACCAAGCTGCTTACCTATTGCAGATTCAGTCTTCCCAGCCTGGTGCAGGTCTACAATTTTGTTTCTGGTGTCCTTTGACAGTTCTTTGGTCTTGGCCATAGTGGAGTTTGGAGTGTGACTGTTTGAGGTTGTGGACAGGTGTCTTTTATACTGATAACAAGTTCAAACAGGTGCCATTAATACAGGTAACGAGTGGAGGACAGAGGAGCCTCTTACATAAGAAGTTACAGGTCTGTGAGAGCCAGAAATCTTGCTTGTTTGTAGGTGACCAAATACTTATTTTCCACCATAATTTGCAAATAAATTCATTAAAAGTCCTACAATGTGATTTTCTGGAATTTTTTTCTTCTCAATTTGTCCGTCATAGTTGACGTGTACCTATGATGAAACTTACAGGCCTCTCTCATCTTTTTAAGTGGGAGAACTTGCACAATTTGTGGCTGACTAAATACTTGTTTTCCCCACTGTATACCCGCCGGACCACACATGCTCTGAGATGATCATTCATTTATTTAGTCTATTACTTACCTTGAACATATAATAAAACAATTGATCTAAAAAAAACGGATTTTCCCTTACGAAAAATATATCTACCCCCTACACATTTTGTCAATTTATTATAATACACATAAGAATTCACGCGAGACGCGCTGTAGCCTGCACATAGCCTACTTAGGCTACTTGAACTGATGCCAAGTGGACCTGCAGTCTAAGTTATTGTACAGCCTACAAACACCGCTTCCAGCGAATCTAAATATTAAACATCCATTCAAATCCTCCTGCTGGAGGAAATGGGTTATATTAATGGGTCATATTAAGATCCGACATCTGTAGTATACCATATTCACACATTACTTCATACACTACAACTTAGCTTCTATTTACAGTATTTAATAAGTTAACCCTGACTTTACATTACATTAGATTACATTGAAGACTATAACAGTTTATGAATTGTTTACACTTTTGCTTGGCTATATTTATAGTCTTTAAGTTGTACATATTATATATGTTGTCTGTGTACAGAACTTGTCTACTTTCTGCATAGCAAATTGCCCTTTGGCATCACACCTTTTCCAACCAAGACTGGATGGATTCATCTTTGGTGATAAAATCAATGTCCCTACTCTATTTAAACCTGTTGTAGTTCTGTAACTGGGGGTAAAATACAAACGTTTGCTGTGCAATGAGAAAGCATGCTTGTAATGATAGGCAGTGATATTTATTTTTGTTTCAGCATAGCAGCGTTTTGATGATGGGTCCAAATCTACATTCTTCCAGAGCAAGAGGAATGTAGCTTTTGTCCTAGTTTGGAAACCAACTATAGGTGGTAGAGTGATTAAATCAGCCCTCAAGTTTCTTCTATTTTTACACAACCTAAAACGACCACCCTCTGAGCATATTAGCACTAAATACACACACAATCTCCACACACATACTTTACTTTCCAAACCGCGGGTGGGCCCAAAATCTCGTCTGCCGTCATCTCATTCTCGGCGCTAGGAATAAATTAGCCGTGAGTGAGATTAGAGACGGAAACGATTGCTTCTCTATTTCCCTGCAAGAAGATTAGCAATCCATCATTGGCCATTAGAAAAGAGGAGGAGAACCGTTTAGGGAGAAGCAGCCATTGTGAGGCCCACCGAGCACGAACAGTATCAAAACCACCAAGTTGGAGTGGAATTTAATAAGAGCAAAGTCTGACCCTGGAGTCAATCATGTGGGCTGAGATTCCTGTGTTAAAGAGGCCGGCGCAAGCTAATGTATCTACGTGGCTCCAGAGATTGGGGCTTTGTCCCAAATGGCACCGTATTCCCTATATAGGGCACAGTGCACTATACAGGGCAGTTCCCAACTCCAGTCCTCAAGTACCACCAACAGCACACATTTTTGTTGTAGCCCCGGACAAACAGACGTGATTCAACTCATCACAGTCTTGATGATTAGTTGACAAGTTGAATCAGGTGTGCTTGTTGAGGCTACAATAAAAATGTGTACTGTTGGGCGTACTTGAGGAATGGAGTTAGGAAACACTGTAATAGGGAATAGGGTGCCATTTTGCAGCCTGGCATTAATATTCTTAAAGTAAACAGTCAGGATTGATAATTGCAGCGTCGTGGAGAAACACATAAATTATATATGGTGCCGTAGAGCCACAAACATGACGACCGTGGGTTCACCTGGAAAATGCCAGAAACTGCAGCAGGAGCACATTGCCCTGCAGGGGATCCGTCTCTGGGGATCAAAGTTGACTGGTTCCGTCAGGTCCAGCACTTCAGCCACCAGCCTACTGGGGTCTGTGATGTGAGGGTAGCCGGCCGAGTAGAGGTGGGCCAGGGAGCTCCTGGAACTCACAGAGGAAGAGCTTCAAAATAGGAGGAAAGAGGGGGGACTTGGAGAAGAATCTAGGCTGCGTCTGAAATTGCATCCTATTTCCTATAGTGCACTACTTTTGGCCAGAGCCCATGAGGAAGCACATGAGTACTAGGGAATAGGGTCTAATTACAGATACAGCCCTAGAAAGTACTGAGCAATTTGTATTAGCAACCAAACTTAAAACACGCTGACATGGGAATTAGCCAGTACAAGGCAGGGGTTGGCATCAATTCCATTTCAAAAAGTGAAATAGTCATCATACTTTATTCAAAGAGGGTTTGTTTTCAATTCACAAAGTTAACTTCAATTCATTTCCTGTCGAAGAGAGTAATCGACCACAACCCTGGTACTCAGGTTGGCATTCAAAATATGGAGGGAGAACGATTAAGATGTTGGTCCCGTCCTGTTCAGCGGTAGTAGTGAAGAGAGAATGCAATTAAAGAGGAGGGCCAGTGCCAAAACACTCCCTTAGGATTTCAAACATAATCTGTAGTTATCTCTAATAACAGCGGCCACATAGTTTTTCGGAAACCATGGTAACATCCATACTTTCTACACTGCTCAAAAAAATAAAGGGAACACTTAAACAACACAATGTAACTCCAAGTCAATCACACTTCTGTGAAATCAAACTGTCCACCTAGGAAGCAACACTGATTGACAATACATTTCACATGCTGTTGTGCAAATGGAATAGACAACAGGTGGAAATTATAGGCAATTAGCAAGACACCCCCAATAAAGAAGTGGTTCTGCAGGTGGTGACCACAGACCACTTCTCAGTTCCTATGCTTCCTGGCTGATGTTTTGGTCACTTTTGAATGCTGGCGGTGCTTTCACTCTAGTGGTAGCATGAGACGGAGTCTACAACCCACACAAGTGGCTCAGGTAGTGCAGCTCATCCAGGATGGCACATCAATGCGAGCTGTGGCAAGAAGGTTTGCTGTGTCTGTCAGCGTAGTGTCCAGAGCATGGAGGCGCTACCAGGAGACAGGCCAGTACATCAGGAGACGTGGAGGAGGCCGTAGGAGGGCAACAACCCAGCAGCAGGACCGCTACCTCCGCCTTTGTGCAAGGAGGAGCAGGAGGAGCACTGCCAGAGCCCTGCAAAATGACCTCCAGCAGGCCACAAATGTGCATGTGTCTGCTCAAACGGTCAGAAACAGACTCCATGAGGGTGGTAAGAGGGCCCGACGTCCACAGGTGGGGGTTGTGCTTACAGCCCAACACCGTGCAGGACGTTTGGCATTTGCCAGAGAACACCAAGATTGGCAAATTCGCCACTGGCGCCCTGTGCTCTTCACAGATGAAAGCAGGTTCACACTGAGCACATGTGACAGACGTGACAGAGTCTGGAGACGCCGTGGAGAACGTTCTGCTGCCTGCAACATCCTCCAGCATGACCGGTTTGGCGGTGGGTCAGTCATGGTGTGGGGTGGCATTTCTTTGGGGGGCCGCAAAGCCCTCCATGTGCTCGCCAGAGGTAGCCTGACTGCCATTAGGTACCGAGATGAGATCCTCAGACCCCTTGTGAGACCATATGCTGGTGCGGTTGGCCCTGGGTTCCTCCTAATGCAAGACAATGCTAGACCTCATGTGGCTGGAGTGTGTCAGCAGTTCCTGCAAGAGGAAGGCATTGATGCTATGGACTGGCCCGCCCGTTACCCAGACCTGAATCCAATTGAGCACATCTGGGACATCATGTCTCGCTCCATCCACCAACGCCACGTTGCACCACAGACTGTCCAGGAGTTGGCGGATGCTTTAGTCCAGGTCTGGGAGGAGATCCCTCAGGAGACCATCCGCCACCTCATCAGGAGCATGCCCAGGCGTTGTAGGGAGGTCATACAGGCACGTGGAGGCCACACACACTACTGAGCCTCATTTTGACTTGTTTTAAGGACATTACATCAAAGTTGGATCAGCCTGTAGTGTGGTTTTCCACTTTAATTTTGAGGGTGACTCCAAATCCAGACCTCCATGGGTTGATACATTTGATTTCCATTGATAATTTTTGTGTGATTTTGTTGTCAGCACATTCAACTATGAAAAGAAAAAAGTATTTAATAAGATTATTTCATTCATTCAGATCTAGGATGGGTTGTTTAAGTGTTCCCTTTATTTTTTTGAGCAGTGTACTTTCGATATTGACATGGACTACTTGGTGCATGATAAGCAGCAGAGCAGTGGACACAGATGGCTGGTTAAAGTGCACGTTTAGGGAAAGGAAAAAGAACAATGTGTTGTTTACCACGACATACTTCTCAACGTCAGTTGGACGAATGAGAAAATCATATCAGTAAATTAAATGTACTTGAAAATATCATATGAAAAAAACAGCTCTCATGTAACTAATTTGAGTTTGGGCTTATTCGGAGGAGAATGCCGAAGACACTATGAAATGAGACCGTTTGCCGCGGCTATGTTAATTTCACACTTCCGTCTCCCCCTCCAAAGTAATATCTTCATTCACAGCCGTTTGGATTAATATTCGAGCCACTGCCTTCATTTCAAAGGGGTTCAATCTGATACGCGGTTGCAATTATTGAAATAAAATTAAAGTTATTTGGAGTTCATTGTGATCCTTCTCAAATAAGTGGGTCATTCCCTTCAGAAGATATTTAGACAAAAAAACAAAAACAAAAATAACCATTTGGACTTGGAACATGCTAGCGGAGTCCCAGATATTATGTCCCAGCGAACAGCACCACGTCTGTCTGTGTTCCAGACACTGTGTCTGCATCCCGAATGGCACCCTATTACCTATACTGTACAGTGCACTACTTTTAAACAGAGCCTTATGCGTCCTGGTCAAAGGTAATGCACTATTAAGGGAAAATGGGTGCCATTTGGGACTTTGTGCTAATGCAATCGTTTGCTTTTCCTTAGGGTGCTTTTTAGTTGTTCAGTTTGTGTCATTCTTTAGTTTTTTATCTTATGTTTGTTGTGTAGTAAATATGTCAGCTTTTATTTTCATTGTTTTGTATTCGTTTTTTTCCTGTAAAGCACATTGTGTTGCATTCCATGTCTGAAATGTGCTGTATAAATAAAGGTTGATTTGTTTGAGCACCAGCCGCCGCGTCTGTTATTTGCAGGGCATCATTTCTCATGTGGTATTCCTCTTCTCATGTGGTATCCCAATTCTCAAAACCTTCTCAATTAAATGTTAACTAGAAAGTAGCCTATGCCTACCTGGCAGAATTACAGTGGGGGAAAAAAGTATTTAGTCAGCCACCAATTGTGCAAGTTCTCCCACTTAAAAAGATGAGAGAGGCCTGTAATTTTCATCATAGGTACACGTCAACTATGACAGACAAATTGAGAATTTTTTTTCCAGAAAATCACATTGTAGGATTTTTTATGAATTTATTTGCAAATTATGGTGGAAAATAAGTATTTGGTCACCTACAAACAAGCAAGATTTCTGGCTCTCACAGACCTATAACTTCTTCTTTAAGAGGCCCCTCTGTCCTCCACTCGTTACCTGTATTAATGGCACCTGTTTGAACTTGTTATCAGTATAAAAGACACCTGTCCACAACCTCAAACAGTCACACTCCAAACTCCACTATGGCGAAGACCAAAGAACTGTCAAAGGACACCAGAAACAAAATTGTAGACCTGCACCAGGCTGGGAAGACTGAATCTGCAATAGGTAAGCAGCTTGGTTTGAAGAAATCAACTGTGGGAGCAATTATTAGGAAATGGAAGACATACAAGACCACTGATAATCTCCCTCGATCTGGGGCTCCACGCAAGATCTCACCCCGTGGGGTCAAAATGATCACAAGAACGGTGAGCAAAAATCCCAGAACCACACGGGGGGGACCTAGTGAATGACCTGCAGAGAGCTGGGACCAAAGTAACAAAGCCTACCATCAGTAACACACTACGCCGCCAGGGACTCAAATCCAGCAGTGCCAGACGTGTCCCCCTGCTTAAGCCAGTACATGTCCAGGCCCGTCTGAAGTTTGCTAGAGTGCATTTGGATGATCCAGAAGAGGATTGGGAGAATGTCATATGGTCAGATGAAACCAAAATATAACTTTTTGGTAAAAACTCAACTCGTCGTGTTTGGAGGACAAAGAATGCTGAGTTGCATCCAAAGAACACCATACCTACTGTGAAGCATGGGGGTGGAAACATCATGCTTTGGGGCTGTTTTTCTGCAAAGGGACCAGGACGACTGATCCGTGTAAAGGAAAGAATGAATGGGGCCATGTATCGTGAGATTTTGAGTGAAAACCTCCTTCCATCAGCAAGGGCATTGAAGATGAAACGTGGCTGGGTCTTTTAGCATGACAATGATCCCAAACACACCGCCCGGGCAACGAAGGAGTGGCTTCGTAAGAAGCATTTCAAGGTCCTGGAGTGGCCTAGCCAGTCTCCAGATCTCAACCCCATAGAAAATCTTTGGAGGGAGTTGAAAGTCCGTGTTGCCCAGCGACAGCCCCAAAACATCACTGCTCTAGAGGAGATCTGCATGGAGGAATGGGCCAAAATACCAGCAACAGTGTGTGAAAACCTTGTGAAGACTTACAGAAAACGTTTGACCTGTGTCATTGCCAACAAAGGGTATATAACAAAGTATTGAGAAACTGTTGTTATTGACCAAATACTTATTTTCCACCATAATTTGCAAATAAATTCATAAAAAATCCTACAATGTGATTTTCTGGAATTTTTTTCCTCATTTTGTCTGTCACAGTTGACGTGTACCTATGATAAAAATTACAGGCCTCTCTCATCTTTTTAAGTGGGAGAACTTGCACAATTGGTGGCTGACTAAATACTTTTTTTCCCCACTGTATATCATAATTATTTTCATTAATCCTGTGGCTATTTGTTTAGCATACTCTGCAATCACATGAGCGCTACAGAAACATTGCTAACCAAACAATTGTCTCTTGCTGTTGCCCAGACCTTAAAAGAGGTCTCCTGATCTGGTTTAAGCATTGTTGTGGACTTATAACATCCAATTTTGTTGTTTTTCTATTATTTGTTTGGGGGGGGGGGAAAGCCTGAAAAAAACTGGGAAAAACTGAAACCTGGAGAAATTAAACGGAGAAAACGGAATAAAAATTAAATAAATAAATAAGGCCCAAACACTGCAGAAAAAACAAGATGTGTTCAAAGCTACGGTGCAACGCCGGTTGGCATTCCATAGCCTTCTACCACACGAGTTACAACTGCAAATGTTAACCACAAACGTAATCCGAGCCTGACCGCTTAGATGCGAGTGACTTATCATGGTTGTAAAGTACCAGGGTGGAGAGACTAGTCTAGAACTGCATTAGCGGCGATACAGCCCTTTCAATGACACAACACAACACTACTTGAGGTACAGTACTAATACAACTGTAGTTAGCTTTGAAGGGACACAGTTATCTCTCATTTTGTCCTGCCGTTTATGCCATTTATTCTGGGACACCTCCTTGTAACGTTGATATCAAGGACCTCAAGGAACCTATCCTTCCTTTAACCATTAACCTGCACGCGTTCTGAGAGACATGTAAAGCGGCAAGGGACTGATGTGTGAAACCGCTGGCTGTGCTCACCAACAAAATCAATGGGGGGCCTCTGGAGGTCGTGGGCAGTAGGTAATTCAGCCATGAATGTTTGGATAGCTGGCTAGACTTACCTAGCAATCTTATAAAATGTTGGCTGACATGGGTTAATTGAGTGACTGTCAGTGACTGACATAACAAGAGAAAAACTGAGTTCCTAAAATGTTTTGTTTATTTTTTGTGTGTAGGGCCCCCTATCGGCCGCGGGGCTCTACGTGCAGCACGTAGTCTGCGTATAGGCAGAGGCGGAATTATAATGACATTGATTTGAGGATACAAGTTGGTGTCTATGCGGTAACACTGGCAGCTATGCAGATCATGTTTATGAGGATGTAACAATAGCAGCTATGCATATATTTAGGTCTGTGAGAAGAAAGATGCTATTGTTGGCGTCTAAATTAAAGAGAGATATAGGAGCACATTTGTGTCAGTTCAAACAGATTGTAATGAGCATGAAACATATCCAAAAGGTAAACTCAGAGACCCCGCGATTAAGCTCAAACTGTACTTTTTTCACCCCATTTTTGGGGGAAGAAAAAGAGCACATTGAATGAATTCCCAAATGTATGCATCCTTGTGGGTGTGTAGGCGGCAGGAAGCCTAGCGGTTAGAGCGTTGGGCCAGTAACTGAAAGGTTGCTGGTTTGAATCCCCAAGCTGGCAAGGTGAAAAAATCAGATGTGCCCTTGAGCAAGGCACTTAACCCTAATTTCTCCTGTAAGTCGCTCTGGATAAGAGCATCTGCTAAATGACGAATGTAAAATGTAAATATAAAATGATGTGAGGCAAGGACTAGCTGGTTTTCAAAGGCAAAACAACTACCCTTGCTGTTTTGCATGAAGTTATTTAACACGACTAGTACACCAGTTCCTGTTCCTGCACCCTCAGCTTCACAATGGACTTCTTTAAATGTTAAATGCTGCAAAAACATTTTATCAAAACCCCTGAGAACCAGTGAGGCACCAAACAGAAGAAAACTGACTGAAACAGGGAGGGACTACCTGAATTGTCCACTAATTTTCATTCTTCGTTGAAAAATATTTTGCTACAGTGTGCACAACCCTGAAATGCTTATACAGTATATGGTGGCTGCTGAAACAAAATGATGCATCTGTTCCTTCATGTTTAACAGACTTCATAAATAGATCAAAATGGCTGGTGTGTTCTGTATCCTCAACATGAAAAGACATCCGAATTATCTAGGACAGGTGAATAACTTTTCATTGAATATTGCATTGGGTTCAATGTCAAAACGGGAATTCAAAGTGTGAATGGAATGCTTTTGTAATGTGCTCAGGTAGTGTTTAATAGAAAAATCCCTGAAGAGACTGATTAAATATTTTTCCGGGAGGAAAATCCAGCTTGTAAAGAGTTGGATACCTTGAGAAAATTGGACCAGCCTTTGTACATTGATGTGAGAGCAGAGTCAAAGAGTGGGTTTCTTTTTATTTAAAAGATGAAAAACCTTGTGTAGCCCTAAAGACAAAGAGCATGCCGGAGTTCAGCAAAAAGTGTACTCTCAAGGTTGTGTGTGTGTGTGTGTGTTTGTTGCCCTGTCTGCAGATATGTGTCTGTACATAGCTTTGGTTTAGAAAGGCGATTGCGCCTTTGAATTCTAAATCCGTCTGTGTATCCATGGAAATGTTTAAACATGTATGTGAGTGTAACAGAGACCTATAAAGTGCCCATATTCATGTGTGCATGTGTCAGTGTGTCTGTGTGTGTGTATGTATCTGTGTGTCTTCATGTGTCTGCGTGTGAGTACCACTGAGTATCCCCGTGCGTGTTTGTGTCTGTGCACGTGTGGGAGAGGGTACGGGGGTGGAATCTTATGACATGTGACAGCTTGTGGGGCGATGCCAATGGGGAAGGATAGAGCTGAGAGGGAACTGGCTGTTTCCATGGCGACGTGGCAGAGTGGTTCATGGTCGGGTAGCGTGAAGTAGCTGCCAGCTGAGACACAGAGAGCTAGGAGAAACAAGAGGAATTCACATTAACTATTTACGCCTTATTAAAACAATATGACAACATACATCATTGCTGCATAATAAAGCAAGATTAGAGCCCTATGTTGCTTTGGTGGTCAAAAGTAGTGCACTATGTAGGGAGAGTGATGTCATTTTTGAGAGGGTCTCCTAATTCTCTATGGCTGGCATAACAGCATTGCGATAGATTGGCTTCTCTAGCTGCAGCATACAAAAAGATGGGTGTTGTTTCAGGAATGTGTGTGTCAAATCAAATCCACCTGTCATTTCAGTTTCAGAGTTCCGACGAGACAAGTTATGATAATAGGACGATATCAAAATAACAGCGACATCAACGGTGATATAAGCGAGAGGTATATTATATTGTTTACATGAGCTATACAAGCTACCCTTATATTCTCGATCCTAATGATATAAGCCTATGTGTAAATTAGCCAAAGTGATAGAGCAATGACCCTGGACTAAAAACAAAAACGTGTGTGGGTGGAGAGAAGGTTGGTTTTACAGGTTTACTCGCTCTAGATTGTCAAAACTGCATGTCTTCTTTGCTATCATGCCATGGCTGTGTCAGGGTCGATTGTAAGTTAAACTTATGCATCCCTTAATGGGTAGTGTGATGCCTAAGACACATTTTTACTGGCAGTCATTAGCGGCTGTTAAAATGTATGCTCCTTTATCTTTCTTCCTTTTTGCCGGAATATAACAGGATATCATAAGGACTACATGAAATATGTCTCTCTGCTGATAGGAATATAACAGGATATACAGTGGCTTGCGAAAGTATTCACCCCCTTTGGCATTTTTCCTATTTTGTTGCCTTACAACCTGGAATTAAAATGGATTTTTTGGGGGTTGTATCATTTGATTTACACAACATGCCTACCACTTTGAAGATGCAAAATATTTTTTCATGTGAAACAAACAAGACAAAAAAACAGAAAACTTGAGCGTGCATAAATATTCACCCCCCAAAGTAAATAGTCGCCTCTTCACTGTTGACGTTGAGACTGCTGTTTTGCTGGTACTATTTAATGAAGCTGCCAGTTGAAGACCTGTGAGGTGTCTGTTTCTCAAACTAGACACTCTATGGGATTTGTCCTCTTGCTCAGTTGTGCACAGGGGCCTCCCACTCCTCTTTCTATTCTGGTTAGAGCCAGTTTACGCTGTTCTGTGAAGGGAGTAGTACACAGCGTTGTACGAGATCTTCAGTTTCTTGGCAATTTCTCACATGGAATAGCCTTCATTTCTCAGAACAAGAATAGACAGACGAGTTTCAGAAGAAAGTTATTTGTTTCTGGACATTTTGAGCCTGTAATCGAACCCACAATTGCTGATGCTCCAGATACTCAACTAGTCTCAAGAAGGCCAGTTTTATTGCTTCTTTAATCAGCACAATTTTCAGCTGTGCTAACATAATTGCAAAAGGGTTTTCTAATGATCAATTAGCCTTTTAAAATTATAGACTTGAATTAGCAAACAACGTGTCATTGGAACACAGGACTGATGGTTGCTGATAATGGACCTCTGTACGCCTATGTTGTCACGCTCGTTGATATACGGATCAGACCAAGGTGCAGCGTGGTATGCGTACATATTCCTTTATTAACTGAATACAGATCAGAACAACAAAATACAAACGACCGTGAAGTTCAACAGGCTACACAAGCCCAAACAGAAACAAGATCCCACAACTAAGGTAGGCAAAATGGCTGCCTAAGTATGATCCCCAATCAGAGACAATGATCGACAGCTGCCTCTGATTGGGAACCACACCCGGCCAACATAGAAATACAAAATCTAGAATTCACACCCTGACCAAACCAACTAGAGAAAACAGGGCTCTCAAGGTCAGGGCGTGACATATGTAGATATTCCAATAAAAATCTGCAGTTTCCAGCTACAATAGCCATTTACAACATTAACAATGTCTACACTGTATTTCTGATCAATTTGATGTTATTTTAATGGACAAAGAATTTGCTCTTTTTTTTCGAAAACAAGGACATTTCTAAGTGACCCCAAACTTTTGAACAGTAGTGTACATGACTACTTCCTTGTCTCTTTCTTGCTGGCATCAAAAGTAAAAAAAATAAAAAGTATTCATTGGAGATAGAATGCGGTCTGACCATCATCTAATTCAGTGGTTCCCAAACTCCTGGAAGTTGTAATAGTAGACTGCACAAGGTGCAATTTCGAAATTGGGTAGTGCATCATCAGTTCCTCTTGTCATGTTAGTCATTGCATACCTTAGAGAGCTATTTGTAACTTGTAGAAATGTCCAGATCAACTAGCCCATGTCAGCTAACGTTTCTTTATTCAGGTTTTATTTTTTAACTACTCCTATAAAAACGGTAGACTTTTAGGTACTCAACAAGAAGGTCTGATATAATTACTACTGAAACAGGACCCAGATGGTAAGTATAAAGATCCAGTCCATTTGAAAAACTGGAGGCCTATTACACTTCAATGTTGTGATGTGAAAATCCTGACGAAATGCATAGCATATAGAATAAAATATGTTTTACCAGGTACCACTCCTGCGTTGTCTTGGCTGTGTGCTTAGGGTCGATGTCCTGTTGGAAGGTGAACCTTCGCCCCAGTCTGATGTCCTGAGTGCTCTGGAGCAGGTTTTCATCAAGGATCTCTCTGTACTTTGTTCTGTTCATCTTTCCCTCGATCCTGACTAGTCTCCCAGTCCCTGCCGCTGAAAAACATCCCCACAGCATGATGCTGCCACCACCATGCTTCACCATAGGGGATGGTGCCAGGTTTCCTCCAGACGTGACGCTTGGCATTCAGCCTAAAGAGTTCAATCTTGGTTTAATCAGACCAGAGAATCTTGTTTCTCATGGTCTGAGAGTACTTTAGGTGCCTTTTGGCAAACTCCAAGAGGGCTGTCATGTGCCTTTTACTGAGGACTGGCTTCCGTCTGGCCACTCTACCATAAAGGCCTGATTGGTGGAGTGCTGCAGAGATGGTTGGCCTTCTGGAAGGTTCTCCAAACTCCACAGAGGAACTCTGGAGCTCTGTCAGAGTAAGCATCGGGTTCTTGGTCATCTCCCTGACCAAGGCTCTTCTCCCCCGATTGCTCAGTTTGGCCGGGCGGCCAGCTCTAGGAAGAGTCTTGGTGGTTCCAAACTTCTTCCATTTAATGATGGAGGCCACTGTGTTCTTGGGGACTTTCAATGCTGCAGACATTTTTTGTTACTCTTCCCCAGATCTGTGCCTCGACACAATCCTGTCTCGGAGCTCTACGGACAATTCCTTCGACATCATGGCTTGGTTTTCGCTCTGACATGCACTATCAACTGTGGGACCTTATATAGACAGGTGTGTGCCTTTCCAAATCATGTCCAATCAATTGAATTTACCACAGGTGTACTCCAATGAAGTTGTAGAAACATCTCAAGAATTATCAATGGAAACAGGATGCACCTGAGCTCAATTTCGAGTCTCATAGCAAAGGTTCTGAATACTTATGTAAATAAGGTATATTTTTTTAAATGTTGGATTATAAATTAAGCAAACATTTCTTAAACCAGTTTTTGCTTTGTCATTATGTGGTATTGTGTGTAGATTGCTGAGAATAAGGCTGTAATATAACAAAATGTGGAAAAAGGGAAGGGGTCTGAATACTTTCCGAATGCACTGTTTATGTAGCAAAAAAGCTGTCAACATTTTTTTGAAGAAAATGTGCGCTCCGAAGAGGGATGGGTTAATAAATAAAAATAAATACAAAAAATAAAAACAGTGATATCAAACGGGGATGGTACAAAGGCGTTCATTTCAGTAGAACAGTGAAATGAGCCCCAGCCATCTCAGTGAGCAGCTGACTGCTCTGTGTTTGTCGTCTCTCCCATTATGTGTCAGGGCAAACAGGCTTGGTGGAGAATGTTGGCAGTACAGCTCGCATCCAAGCCCAACGCCACCACTAATTGCCTTCTTCTCTGCCTGTTCCTCTCCTCCTGTGTGTGTGTGTGTGTGTGTGTGTGTGTGTGTGTGTGTGTGTGTGTGTATACATGTGTTTGTGTGTGTGTTTGTGTGTGAGTACGTGTTCTCATGCACAGAGGCGCCTATATGGAGCGATTTCAGTGTATTTGAATTTCATAATTTTGAATTTGTATTAGGATATAGAATTTGAATTTAATATTTTTGAATATACAATGCACCAATTGAATCATTTAATTCATAAACTGAACTTGATTTGAAACTGAATTGAATGAATACTGCATTCAGTTTTTTAAATTATATTTCAATTTAATTGAATACTCAAATTCAATATTTATATATTAAGTTTCTTTATGGTAGATATTGCATTCATAGTCTGTGTATCAAGTTTACAAAAAATAATTTAAAGTTATTCAGTTTCATATATTCAACTTCATTCAGATTCAGTTCTCAAATTCAGTTCTCTAAATTCAGATTCAAAACCAGAGACAACATCCTGGTACTTTGCCAGCCAGGAAAGGTAGAGGAGAACAGATAGAATCAAACGCTTTGTGTGGTAAACAGAAGTTTCTGCCATTTTCTGAAGCCAATGAGGCATGTTTAATTTATTTTCTTCCTATGAATTTGGCTCTAGCGTTTGAACTGCTTTGACTATACGCTATTATGACCCCATTCCTGAAAGCAAAGACTCTCTGGAGCATGAATGTGCTTTCTGTTCTCCTCTATGACGATCACAGGCTGCATTAGAAGGGAATGTCACAAAAACTGCAATTTGGCCCCATAAGAATATAGTTGAATAGCCCTGTCATAGCCCTTCCACTCCCTATTTAATTTTGCTCTTGTGATTGACTGAGTTCGAACCAGGTCTTGTGCATGTCACAAGACTGTGTTAGCCCACTTAGATAAAGCCCATAGGGATTAGTTCAGGAAGCTAACACAAGTCTTTAAGTCTCCAGCAAGGTTCATTGAACCACCTCGGTTACATTTCACCCCCCTTTGACGTCATACTCAGAGATCACGGCACCAATATAACTGAATGGGTTCGAAATCAGGCCTACTGCACAACAACACTTTCTGTGGCAAACAGAAGCAGACCCATTTAATGAGAGTGCAACAGAGGTGGTTTGGTGATCCATCCATGTGATAAGTAGCCTCGTAATTACCATTACTGCGTGTAGCGAACCATTCATGTAAGCTTGCGGGATCAGGCCACTCGCAAGGCTATGTGATGAGCAACCTTGGCTGAGACTTGAAGACATGTTAGTTTGACTGATGGGGTTCTAACCCAGGTCTCCTGTGCACCAGACAATGCAACTTTTCAGGTCTCAGACAAGTTACTCATCACACAAGCGTGGTCACCGAACCACCTGAGTAACACTTCACCCCCCTTTGACCTCCTCCTCGATGAGACATTTACATTTACATTTACATTTACGTCATTTAGCAGACGCTCTTATCCAGAGCGACTTACAAATTGGTGCATTCACCTTATAGCCAGTGGGATAAGCACTTTACAATGTTATCTTTTTTATTGGGGTAAGGGGGGGGGGTAGAAGGATTACTTTATCCTATCCCAGGTATTCCTATCCAAGTCACAGGACCAATGTCTAGGCTTTAGCTCAACAGGCTAACACAGTCTTAACCCATATCAGTCACATGGTCACCTTATAATGACTACCCTTGCTGGAGACTTGAAACCAGGGGTGCATTGGGACCAAAAATCAGCCCTGACATTTCTAACACACCGGCCCATTCTTTTCCTCCAGGCCCCCACACTGGCCCATTATTTTCCTTGAGGCCCCCATTATTCGCATAAAAGCGTCTGCTAAATGGCATATTATTATTATTATAAATCGCTCCATCCGCCTTGTTCGTGTCTGGTGTGTTTCACACCTACAGTGGCAGGCCTTGGTGACTCTCAATGTGGGATCGTATGTGTGTGTGTGTTTGTTCTCACACACAGAGGCGTCTCGCTCTTGTCTGGTGTGTTTCACACCCACAGTGGCAGGCCATGGTGACTCGCAATGTGGGATAATGTGTGTGTGTGTGTGTGTGTGTCTCTCACCGGTGTGAAGTCAACCTCTCAGCTGACGCTCGTTGTCATATGTCTCTCAGTAAGTGAGAGGAAGAGAGGAGGGGGGAGACAGACGGAAACAGAGAAAGAGAAAGGTAGAGCACATTTGAAGATAGAGGAGGAGAGGAAAAGAGAATTTGATAGAAAGCGTGATAAAAAAAATTTTTGAAAAGAGAAAGATAATCTAGCGGTTAAGAGCCCTGAAATCCAAACAACAATATGTTGAGCAAGATGAAAATGGGGGGAAAACGCTTGCATGGCAAATTAAGAAAGAAGATGAGGAACGTACAGTTGAAGACACGAATGATCTGTTTAGTGTGTTATCACACTATTGGTGGTTTGTTGTGACCAAGTGTTGGTGCTAAACGGTGTGTTATTGTCATTGGATGCTAGCTTGCTAGTTAGCTATGGTGTCATAGTTAGCTAGCTGAATAAAGTGGGTTGAGTCTATTCCTTTAAACATTGAACCGCTGTGGTTCACAACAATTCTGATTTCTAAAGGTGGAAGTTGGGAGAGTTTTTGTTCGGGTGGTTCAGTGAAACAATTTTAGTTTCTGAGGTAGAAGTTTTTGGTGAGGGAGGCCCTGCTCTCTCCTCTCCCAGATGCTTAGCTCATTTCATTCCGATCTCCTCTGCATTTTTGTAGCCATTTGCTACAGCCTGTCAACTATGCCTCTGCCTATCCCTGTTCTCTCCTCTCTGCACAGGCTACACAAACGCACCACACCGCGTGGCTGCTGCCTCTCTAACCTGGTGGTCCCTGCACGCACCACCCACGTGGAGTTCCAGGTCGCAGGCAGCCTCTGGAACTGCCGTTCTGCTGCCAACAAAGCTGACTTCATCCCAGCCTATGCCAACCTCCAGTCCCTCGACTTCCTGGCGCTGACGGAAACATGGATCACCACTGAAAACACTGCTACTCCTACTGCTCTCTCCTCGTCTGACCATGTGTTCTCGCATACCCCGAGAGCATCTGGTCAGAGGGGTGGTGGTACAGGAATCCTCATCTCTCCCAAGTGGACATTCTCAATTTTTCCCCTAACCCATCTGTCTATCTCCTCATTTGAATTCCATGCTGTCACAGTCACTAGCCCATTTAAGCTTAATATCCTTGTCATCTATCGCCCTCCAGGTTCCCTTGGAGAGTTCATCAATGAGCTTGACGCCTTGATAAGTTCCTTCCCTGAGGATGGCTCACCCCTCACAGTTTTGGGGGATTTCAACCTCCCTATGTCCACATTTGACTCATTTCTCTCTGCCTCCTTCTTTCCACTCCTCTCCTCTTTTGACCTCACCCTCTCACCGTCCCCCTACTCACAAGGCAGGCAATACGCTTGACCTCATCTTCACTAGATGCTGCTCCTCTACTAATCTCACTGCAACTCCCCTCCATGTCTCCGACCACTACTTTGTTTCCTTTTCTCTCTCGCTCTCCTCCCACACTACTCACTCTGCCCCTACACAGATGGTAATGCGCCGCCGCAACCTTCGCTCTCTCTCTTCCACTACTCTCTCCTCTTCCATCCTATCATCTCTTCCCTCTGCTCAATCCTTCTCCCTCCAATCTCCTGATTCTGCCTCCTCAACCCTCCTCTCCTCCCCTTTCTGCATCCTTTGACTCTCTGTGTCCCCTATCCTCCCGGCCGGCTCGGTCCTCCCCTCCAGCTCCGTGGCTTGATGACTCATTGCGAGCTCACAGAACAGAGCTCCGGGCAGCGGAGCGGAAATGGAAGAAAACTAAACTCCCTGCCGACCTGGCATCTTTTCACTCCCTCCTCTCTACATTTTCTTCATCTGTTTCTGCTGCTAAGGCCACCTTCTACCACTCTAAATTCCAAGCATCTGCCTCTAACCCTAGGATGCTCTTTGCCACATTTTCCTCCCTCCTGAATCCTCCCCCCCTCCTCTCTATCTGTGGATGACTTCGTCAACCACTTTGAAAAGAAGGTTGACGACATCCGATCCTCGTTTGTTAAGTCTAATGACACTGCTGGTCCTGCTCACACTGCCCTACCCTATGCTTTGACTTCTTTCTCCCCTCTCTCTCCAGATAAAATCCTGCGACTTGTGACTGCAGGCCGCCCAACAACCTGCCCGCTTGACCCCATCCCCTCCTCCCTTCTCCAGACCATCTCCGGTGACCTTCTCCCCTACCTCACCTCGCTGATCAACTCATCCTTGACCGCTGGCCATGTCCCTTCCGTCTTCAAGAGAGCGAGAGTTGCTCCCCTTCTCAAAAAACCAACACTCGACCCCACTGATGTCAACAACTACAGACCAGTATCGCTTCTTTCTTTTCTTTCCAAAACTATTGAGCGTGCCGTCTTTAGCCAACTCTCTTGCTATCTCTCTCAGAATGACCTTCTTGATCCAAACCAATCAGGTTTCAGGACTGGTCATTCAACTGAGACTGCTCTTCTCTGTGTCACGGAGACTCTCCGCACTGCTAAAGCTAACTCTCTCTCCTCTGCTCTTGTCCTTCTAGACCTGTCTGCTGCCTTTGATACTGTGAACCATCAGATCCTCCTCTCCACCCTCTCCGAGCTGGGCATCTCCGGCGCGGCTCACTCCTGGATTGCGTCCTACCTGACCGGTCGCTCCTACCAAGTGGCGTGGCGAGAAGCTGTCTCCGCACCACGTGCTCTCACCACTGGTGTCCCCCAGGGCTCAGTTCTAGGCCCTCTCCTTTTCTCCCTATACACCAAGTCACTTGGCTCTGTCATATCCTCACATGGCCTTTCCTATCATTGCTACGCTGACGATACACAACTAATCTTCTCCTTTCCCCCTTCTGATAACCAGGTGGCGAATCGCATCTCTGCATGTCTGGCAGACATATCAGTATGGATGACGGATCACCACCTCAAGCTGAACCCTGGCAAGACGGAGCTGCTCTTCCTCCCGGGGAAGGACTGCCCGTTCCATGATCTCGCCATCACGGTTGACAACTCCGCTGTGTCCTCCTCCCAGAGTGCGAAGAGCCTAGGCGTGACCCTGGACAACACCCTGTCGTTCTCCGCCAACATCAAGGCGGTGACCCGCTCCTGCAGGTTCATGCTCTACAACATTCGGAGAGTACGACCCTGCCTTACACAGGAAGCGGCACAGGTCCTAATCCAGGCACTTGTCATCTCCCGTCTGGACTACTGCAACTCGCTGTTGGCTGGCCTCCCTGCCTGTGCCATTAAACCCCTACAACTCATCCAGAATGCCGCAGCCCGTCTGGTGTTCAACCTTCCCAAGTTCTCTCACGTCACCCCCCTCATCCGCACACTCCACTGGCTTCCAGTTGAAGCTCGCATCCGCTACAAGACCATGGTGCTTGCCTATGGAGCAGTGAGGGGAACGGCACCTCTGTACCTTCAGGCTCTGATCAGTCCCTACACCCAAACGAGGGCATTGCGTTCATCCACCTCTGGCCTGCTGGCTCCCCTTCCTCTGCGGAAGCATAGCTCCCGCTCAGCCCAGTCAAAACTGTTCGCTGCTCTGGCACCCCAATGGTGGAACAAGCTCCCTCACGACGCCAGGACAGCGGAGTCACTCACCACCTTCCGGAGACATTTGAAACCCCACCTCTTTAAGGAATACCTGGGATAGGATAAAGTAATCCTTCTAACGTGGCCAGTTAGCCAGTGGTTATCCCACTGGCTATAGGGTGAACGCACCAATTTGCTCTGGCTAAGAGCGTCTGCTAAATGACGTTAATGTGCCCTTGAGCAAGGCACTTAACCCTAATTGCTCCTGTAAGTCGCTCTGGATAAGAGCGTCTGCTAAATGACTAAAATGTAAATGTAAATGTAAGTCGGAAGTTTACATACAGTTAGGTTGGAGTCATTAAAACTTGTTTTTCAACCACTCCACAAATTTCTTGTTAACAAACTATAGTTTTGGCAAGTCGGTTAGGACATCTACTTTGTGCATGACACAAGTCATTTTTCCAACAATTGTTTACATATAGATTATTTCACTTATAATTCACTGTATCACAATTCCAGTGGGTCAGAAGTTTACATACACTAAGTTGACTGTGCCTTTAAACAGCTTGGAAAATTCCAGAAAATGATGTAATGGCTTTAGAAGCTTCTGATATAATTGGAGGTGTACCTGTGAGTGTATTTCAAGGTCTACCTTCAAACTCAGTGCCTCTTTGCTTGACGTCATGGGAAAATCAAAAGAAATCAGCCAAGACCTCCGAAAAAAATTGTAGACCTCCACAAGTCTGCAATAAAATGCAAATTAATTACTTAAAAATCATACAATGTGATTTTCTGGATGTTTGTTTTAGATTCTCTCTCACAGTTGAAGTGTACCTATGATAAAAATTACAGACCTCTACATGCTTTGTAAGTAGGAAAACCTGCAAAATCGGCAGTGTATCAAATACTTGTTCTCCCCACTGTACATCCCTGATTAATGGAAATGCATGGACTGTGTGATAGAGCATCCGTCATACAGTACATACGGAACCCTGTTTAATGCCCATCAGAAATTACTCATGGATACATCTGAAACGGTATGAATCGCTAAGTGTCTTACTTTATAAATGTACAAATGACTAGCTGAAGGCGTAGGAATGCAACATCGAATGTTTGATCCTCCTCACTTGTCGGATGCGTCGAATGCAGCCACGGGGCATCAAAGACGTGAATTACACATCTCGGCTTGTAAATGAGCTGATGTTTCTATCAGCCTTCTAGAGAAACAAACATACCCACACACGAAAACATATACATACAAACACACACACACAAGCACACACACGGATGATGCACACATACACACACGGCCAAGCATGCGCAAACATACAAACACACATACACACAGATAAAAAAGCACACACATTCACTCAAGCATGCACACAGACACACAAACCCCTCCGTCTAATCAGACAACAGTCAGCACTGTTCAAACCACCAAATTAAAAGAATGACAGAGATTCATGATATTGTACTTTCTTAAGAGCAGCCAACACAAAATAATTTAGGTAGCTTTTTCAGAGAAAGCTTTTCGAGGACACTTCAACTGCTGATTAAACTGTCATTAAACAGACTTTGCATAGAAGCAGCACCCCCAACTGACCCTCAATCAACCCCATTCTCCTTGTAGGAAGATAAGCTGGCTAGCGAAAACATTAGGATGGAAATCATTGGCTATATAGAGTCCACTCAGAGCCAAGATATACCCTCTGTCAACGAGGATTGAATGTCTGTGTGACGAGTTTACCAGGCTTTTAATCAATTCCGATGGATGCTCAGAGTTTCAATAGGCGAAACACAGGTTGGGATTCTTCCCTTGTTGTACACGTGTATGTAAGATTCACCTATTTTGTTGTCTTCTTTTCTTTCTTTTTATTTAAATAAAATGAAAAATAATCACTTTATCTTTCTGAAGCTCAGTATGGTAGATAAATAATGCAATTCATCTAACCTTTATTTTACCAGGAAGTCTCTCGAAGTTTCAACCACTTTTCTGGGAAAGAGCTGAAATAATATACAGGTAACTAATAGAATAAGAGATCTAATAACAATGCCTTCAACATAGGTTGCAACTATACCCTAATACAATACAGTTATATCATACCAAATATTCTCAAGTCTGATGGGAAATGTCGCAACTTAGCTTCTGCTCCGGAAAAGAGTTAGCACGAGATACCATGTCAGGCTTGTTCAAGAACAAGGTGCCATATCGGGCCCTGGCCAAAGTCTCTTCCAGATATTCTGCTTCTTTGTGTTGATCCCCCCTTTATCCCCTGTTTTTTGCCAAACAAAAACCATTTATTTAAAAGTTTAACAAACCATACAACTCTATGCACATGGACTACCTTTAACTATTTCCACAGAAACATTTACAAAAACTAATTTAGTGGAAGAACTGTGCAAATTCAGACTTTGGTAACGGAATTACGGTAAAATCTCACTCAGATTTTTATGTGGCCATGTTTTCCAAAAACTCTTAAATATCTGCTCCGAATTAACATTCAGATTTCGGCAGAAAGAGTGAGGTGTCTGCTATGACATGGCACCTTGAGTTTATAAAAATCTATTTTGGTTATGGAACTACAGTAAGTGAAGTGGATTTACATAATGATGGATATTTATGTAATTCTCTTCATGTTTCACACGTTTTTGTACATCACAGCGCAGTAGAAGTAAAGTAGCGTATAGTTCAGTACAGTACAATATAATATACTGTTCTCTACTGCGCTCTACTCACTGTATAGCACTGTGCTATTCAAACTTGTGAAATATGTCTATGATAGGTTCAGATTTAATGTATCTATGCCTTAATTTCCCCCCAAAATAGGCTCAGCTTTCATTTGACACCCAATTTGATATGCTCCTATGAACTTCACATGTTGGTGCTCATGGGTCCTTTTTGATGGAAATGTCCACGGTAGTCAGAACTTTGAGCCCTTCTCCAAGGAAGAAGCCACTGCTCCAAAACACTGCTCCAAAACCACCATAAAAAAGCCAGACTATGGTTTGCAACTTCACATGGGGTCAAAGATTGTACTTTTTGGAGAAATGTATTCTGGTCTGATTAAACAAAAATAGAACTGTTTGGCCATAATGACTATTGTTATGTTTGGAGGAAAAAGGGGGTAGCTTGCAAGCCGAAGAACACCCTCCCAACCGTGAAGCACGGGGGTGGCAGCATCATGCTGTGGGGGTGCTTTGCTGCAGGAGGGACTGGTGCACTTCACAAAATAGATGGCATCATGAGGAAGGAAAATTATGTGGATATATTGAAGCAACATCTCAAGACATCAGTCAGGAAGTTAAAGATTGGTCGCAAATAGGGCTTCCAAATGGACAATGACCCCAAGCATACTTCCAAAGTTGTGGCAAAATGGCTTAAGGACAACATGGTCAAGGTATTGGAGTGGCCATCACAAAGCCCTGACCTCAATCCTATAGGAAATTAGTGGGCAGAACTGAAAAGGCGTGTGCGAGCAAGGAGGCCTACAAACCTGACTCCGTTACACCAGCTCTGTCAGGAGGAATGGACCAATATTCACCCAACTTATTGTAGGAAGCTTGTTGAAGGCTACCTGAAACGTTTGACCCAAGTTAAACAATTTAAAGGCTATGCTACCAAATTCTAATTGAGTGTATGTAAAGTTCTGACCCACTGGGAATGTGATGAAAGAAATAAAAACTGAAATAAATCATTCTCTCTACTATTATTCTGACATTTCATATTCTTAAAATAAAGTGGTGATCCTAACTGACCTAAGACAGGGAATTTTTACTAGGATTAAATGTCAGGAATTGTGAAAAACTGAGTTTAAATACATTTGGCTAAGGTGTACAGTGAGGGAAAATATTATTTGATCCCCTGCTGATTTTGTACGTTTGCCCACTGACAAAGAAATGGTCAGTCTATAATTGTAATGGTAGGTTTATTTGAACAGTGAGAGACAGAATAACAACAAAAAAATCCAGAAAAACGCATGTCAAAAATGTTATAAATTGATTTGCATTTTAATGAGGGAAATAAGTATTTGACCCCTCTGCAAAACCCTTGTTGGCAATCACAGAGGTCAGGCGTTTCTTGTAGTTGGCCACCAGGTTTGCACACATCTCAGGAGGGATTTTGTCCCACTCCTCTTTGCAGATCTTCTCCAAGTCATTAAGGTTTCGAGGCTGACGTTCAGCTCCCTCCACAGATTTTCTATAGGATTAAGGTCTGGAGACTGGCTAGGCCACTCCAGGACCTTAATGTGCTTCTTCTTGAGCCACTCCTTTGTTGCCTTGGCCGTGTGTTTTGGGTCATTGTCATGCTGGAATACCCATCCACGACCCATTTTCAATGCCCTGGCTGAGGGAAGGAGGTTCTCACCCAAGATTTGACGGTACATGGCCCCGTCCATCGTCCCTTTGATGCGGTGAAGTTGTCCTGTCCCCTTAGCAGAAAAACACCCCCAAAGCATAATGTTTCCACCTCCATGTTTGACGGTGGGGATGGTGTTCTTGGGGTCATAGGCAGCATTCCTCCTCCTCCAAACACGGCGAGTTGAGTTACATTTACATTTACGTCATTTAGCAGACGCTCTTATCCAGAGCGACTTACAGTTAGTGCATACATTATTCTTTTTTATTTTCATACTGCCCCCCCGTGGGAATTGAACTCACAACCCTGGCATTGCAAACGCCATGCTCTACCAACTGAGCTACCTCCCTGCCGGCCATTCCCTCCCCTACCCTGGACGACGCTGGGCCAATTGTGCGCCGCCCCATTGGTCTCCCGGTTGCGGCCGGCTACAGCAGAGCCCAATTTTGGTCTCATCTGACCACAACACTTTCACCCAGTTCTCCTCTGAATCATTCAGATGTTCATTGGCAAACTTCAGATGGGCATGTATATGTGCTTTCTTGAGCAGGGGGACCTTGCGGGCGCTGCAGGATTTCAGTCCTTCACGGCGTAGTGTGTTACCAGTTGTTTTCTTGGTGACTATGGTCCCAGCTGCCTTGAGATCATTGACAAGATCCTCCCGCGTAGTTCTGGGCTGATTCCTCACCGTTCTCATGATCATTGCAACTCCACGAGGTGAGATCTTGCATGGAGCCCCAGGCCGAGGGAGATTGACAGTTCTTTTGTGTTTCTTCCATTTGCGAATAATCGCACTAACTGTTGTCACCTGTCTCACCAAGCTGCTTGGCGATGGTCTTGTAGCCCATTCCAGCCTTGTGTAGGTCTACAATCTTGTCCCTGACATCCTTGGAGAGCTCTTTGGTCTTGGCCATGGTGGAGAGTTTGGAAACTGATTAAATGATTGATTCTGTGGACAGGTGTCTTTTATACAGGTAACAAGCTGAGATCAGGAGAACTCCCTTTAAGTGTGTGCTCCTAATCTCAGCTCGTTACCTGTATAAAAGACACCTGGGAGCCAGAAATCTTTTTGATTGAGAGGGGGTCAAATACGTATTTCCCTCATTAAAATGCAAATCAATTTATAACATTTTTGACATGCGTTTTTCTGGATTTTTTTGTTGTTATTCTGTCTCTCACTGTTCAAATACACCTACCATTAAAATTATAGACTGATCATTTCTTTGTCAGTGGGCAAACGTACAAAATCAGCAGGGGATCAAATACCTTTTTTCCCTCACTGTATGTAAACTTCAACTGTAATTGTTTCTCCTCCACATTGTGGTCCCGTCCCCCTGCTCAGACATTGCATGCATCAACCAGTTGTTGCGTACCACGTCATCGACTGTGTCATCGACTGACAGATTGCTATAACATATGATGTGGTTAGCTGATACTGAAAATACCTATCCAGGCAATGTAAAATCTGGCAAGCGTCAGCAACGCTTGGGAAGAAGAACGTGCCCTATATCTTACACCCTGATGAAGGCATTAGCTGATACGCATTGGTGTATTTTAATCAGGACTTAGCTCACACATGAAATATTTTTTAACATGCAAACCCACACAAGTGCCTGGACTTGGGAATTATTATGCCACTTAACACCCATTTGTGGTTAGAATTTTTCCTTTTGCTTTTCCAGCCTATCTGGCATTCCATGCTTTCCCCGTTACAATAAACAAAACCTGTTTTCGTGAGGAAACAAACGCAGGCAGGCACATATACTAGTTGAAGTGATTTCAAAGTCCAATTCAAACAAGAAATAACCTTTTCTCTATTAGCCATTCTCAAAGGGAATCTCTCTGCTACTTAGGAGTTCAGAGTATGTCAGTCGTTTGTAAAAAATAATAAAAGTGGAAAAAAAGACTAAAGCCATTATGAGAAATAAAAGGGCATTGTGCCTGAGGCTACTGATACATGTCAGCTATGTGATCAGGAAAACATAGAAAAGCAGGATTTTGGTTAGAGGATTGCTCAGTTTCAATTAGAATTTAATGGAGGATAATGTCCCATCCATGACTGATACAGATAGAGATATCCCCCCATGATGATATGTACCTGGGACCCTGCTCCTCCTCAGAGACACAACCTTGTGCACTGAGCTAGATGACAGACGGAACCTGACCACGTCCCTCTCATCCCCCTCCTCCGAGACAGGACCAGAGAGAGAGAGAGCTAAATGATCAGCTGATCCATCATCTCATCTAATACATTTGTTTACATCACACATTATGAGAAATATTTGCTTTGCTCTCTTCCCTCCTTTAACCCAATTGAGCTCCTTTAACCAAATTGAGCTACAGGCTTATGGGTTGTACACTTGGTTTCGTCTATTTCTTCTGCATCCGTAGATACCAACCATGAGCTAGAGGGGTGTTTGTGAGACAAGGGCTGATCCTGAAGGGGCCCGGTGCTGGGCCTTTTTACAAAAATGTCTGTAGAGTCCGAATGGTTTGAGCTACAAACTAGCTACAGTGGGGAGAACAAGTATTTGATACACTGCTGATTTTGCAGGTTTTCCTACTTACAAAGCATGTAGAGGTCTGTCATATTTATCATAGGTACACTTCAACTGTGAGAGACGGAATCTAAAACAAAAATCCAGAAAATCACATTGTATGATTTTTAAGTAATTAATTTGCATTTTATTGCATGACATAAGTATTTGATCACCTACCAACTAGTAAGAATTCCGGCTCTCACAGACCTGTTAGTTTTTCTTTAAGAAGCCCTCCTGTTCTCCACTCATTACCTGTATTAACTGCACCTGTTTGAACTCGTTACCTGTATAAAAGACACCTGTCCACACACTCAATCAAACAGACTCCAACCTCTCCACAATGGCCAAGACCAGAGAGCTGTGTAAGGACATCAGGGATAAAATTGTAGACCTGCACAAGGCTGGGATGGGCTACAGGACAATAGGCAAGAAGCTTGGTGAGAAGGCAACAACTGAGAAGGCAATTATTAGAAAATGGAAGAAGTTCAAGATGACGGTCAATCACCCTCGGTCTGGGGCTCCATGCAAGATCTCACCTCGTGGGGCATCAATGATCATGAGGAAGGTGAGGGATCAGCCCAGAACTACACAGCAGGACCTGGTCAATGACCTGAAGAGAGCTGGGACCACAGTCTCAAAGAAAACCATTAGTAACACACTACGCCGTCATGGATTAAAATCCTGCAGCGCACGCAAGGTCCCCCTGCTCAAGCCAGCGCATGTCCAGGCCCGTCTGAAGTTTGTCAATGACCATCTGGATGATCCAGAGGAGGAATGGGAGGTCATGTGGTCTGATGAGACAAAAATATAGCTTTTTGGTCTAAACTCCACTCGCCGTGTTTGGAGGAAGAAGAAGGATGAGTACAACCCCAAGAACACCATCCCAACCATGAAGCATGGAGGTGGAAACATCATTCTTTGGGGATGCTTTTTCTGCAAAGGGGACAGGACGACTGCACCGTATTGAGGGGAGGATGGATGGGGCCATGTATCGCGAGATCTTGGCCAACAACCTCCTTCCCTCAGTAAGAGCATTGAAGATGGGTCGTGGCTGGGTCTTCCAGCATGACAACGACCCGAAACACACAGCCAGGGCAACTAAGGAGTGGCTCCGTAAGAAGCATCTCAAGGTCCTGGAGTGGCCTAGCCAGTCTCCAGACCTGAACCCAATAGAAAATCTTTGGAGGGAGCTGAAAGTCCGTATTGCCCAGCGACAGCCCCGAAACCTGAAGGATCTGGAGAAGGTCTGTATGGAGGAGTGGGCCAAAATCCCTGCTGCAGTGTGTGCAAACCTGGTCAAGACGTACAGGAAACGTATGATCTCTGTAATTGCAAACAAAGGTTTCTGTACCAAATATTAAGTTCTGCTTTTCTGATGTATCAAATACTTATGTCATGTAATAAAATGCAAATTAATTACTTAAAAATCATACAATGTGATTTTCTGGATTTTTGTTTTAGATTCCGTCTTTCACAGTTGAAGTGTACTTATGATAAAAATTACAGACCTCTACATGCTTTGTAAGTAGGAAAACCTGCAAAATCAGCAGTGTATCAAATATTTGTTCTCCCCACTGTATCTACTCTCACAAACACCCACATGTAACATGTTTTGCTCCATGACGCTCACAAGCTACACAATAATCGTTAGAAGGTAAGGGGCTCTTCTACATAGAAGATAATGGAAATCCCAGGACATAGTGTCCGGGAGATAAGCGCACATAGTTGCTGTCACAAACTCCACACAGTTGTCACTAACTAGTTAGTTATTGATTTCCCACTGCGCAAACAATTTCTGTACTTACAGCATTCATATAAATTCCATTTTATGAGGATGTTGCTTTGGTGGGCCTAATTTTTTTGCGCTTAGGCCTCGGAGGTGTAGGTTCAGGCTGAGTCTCAGAATCAGAAGAATATTAATCAGAGATGTCATTAATTTCTTCCCAACCATCTGAGTTGTTTTCATTCCGATTTTGTAGCATCCATTCGTCTTGGTCTTCTTGCCATTGTAAATTACGCACGCTTTCACTGTGTACTCCAACTAGGCCAGAGTACACCTGTACGCCAGCAGCATACCACCCTGCATCCTACTGCTGGCTTGCCACTAAAGCTAAGCAGGGTTGGTCCTGGTCGGTCCCTGGATAAGAGACCAGAGGTTGCTGGAAGTGGTGTTGGAGGGCCAGTACGAGGCACTCTTTCCTCTGGTCTAAAAAAAGATCCCAATGCCCCAGGGCAGTTATTGGGGACATTGTCTTGTGTAAGGTGCCATCTTTCGGATGGGATGTTAAACGGGTGTCCTGAGTCTCTGTGGTCACTAAAGATCCCATGGCACTTATTGTAAGAGTAGGGGTGTTAACCCCGGTGTCCTGGCTAAATTCCCAATCTGGCCCTCATACCATCATGGCCACCTAATAATCCCCAGCTTCTAATTGGCTCATTCATCCCCCCTCCTCTCCCCTGTAACACCACACCCCCCAGGGCAGGAACTGCATGAAGGCTATCTGGGAAATCATGGAGGTCGAGGAGCGCTGTGGAGCCCAAAAACACCCAGAGTCAGTACAACCTTTAGAGAAGTTAAGACTTAAAGCGCCACCTGGTTCTGATAACCAGGTGGCGAATCGCATCTCTGCATGTCTGGCAGACATACCAGTGTGGATGACGGATCACCACCTCAAGCTGAACCTCGGCAAGAAGGAGCTGCTCTTCCTCCTGGGGAAGGACTGCCCGTTCCATGATCTCGCCATCACGGTTGACAACTCCGTTGTGTCCTCCTCCCAGAGTGCGAAGAGCCTTGGCGTGACCCTGGACAACACCCTGTCATTCTCCACTAACATCAAGGCGGTGACCCGATCCTGTAGGTTCATGCTCTACAACATTCGGAGAGTACGACCCTGCCTTACACAGGAAGCGGCACAGGTCCTAATCCAGGCACTTGTCATCTCCCATCTGGATTACTGCAACTCGCTGTTGGCTGGGCTCCCTGCCTGTGCCATCAAACCCCTACAACTCATCCAGAATACGGCACCTCCGTACCTTCAGGCTCTGATCAGTCCCTACACCCAAACGAGGGCATTGCGTTCATCCACCTCTGGCCTGCTGGCCCCCCTACCTCTGCGGAAGCACAGTTGCCGCTCAGCCCAGTCAAAACTGTTTGCTGCTCTGGCACCCCAATGGTGGAACAAGCTCCCTCACGACGCCAGGACAGCGGAGTCACTCACCACCTTCTGGAGACACTTGAAACCCCACCTCTTTAAGGAATACCTGGGATAGGATAAAGTAATCCTTCTACCCCCCCTTACCCCACCTCAAAGAAATTAAAAATATATATATATATAGTAAAGTGGTTATACCACTGGCTATAAGGTGAATGCACCAATTTGTAAGTCGCTCTGGATAAGAGCGTCTGCTAAATGACGTAAATATGTACATGTAAATATGTAGTCTGAGACAAAACATGATGCCATACAGGAAGAAGTGGAGAGGTGGCCTTGTGTCCCGAAGGCGATGAAGAGGATTAAGTAAGTAACTATCTGTAGTCTCAGTCTGTATTTTATAACTGCTGTTACACAATTAAAAGTAGAAAAATAACCATGTTTGTGAATACTGGCCATCTTTATTTGTGAGGGTTTATGCCGCTTATGGTACAGCTGAGCAGGTTCAACCAATCCTGTTAGTATGAAACAGAGACTACTGTTTTTAGTCCATAAGAAGCAGAGGAAGCAGTTTCGATATCTGAATACTGCCAGAGGTCACTATTTTTAAACGGTCTTACAGACAGTCGAAAAAAGTTAAATTTCCCCCAAAAGCTTTCTACCCAAATATTGTATCGCGGGTGAAAGAGACTAAATTGAAACAGCTGAGGAAAATCAATAGCGTGCAGCAATTCCAATTGAAGGGCACTGTCCTTCACTTCGGAGAAGGCTGGAGTCCCAGTGCACCTCCAGTCTATAGGACATTGGTCTATAGGCCATAGTAATCTTTGGGAAACGTGGTCATGATCAGGGGTTCTGTAACTGAGGGTCGATAGAAACTACAATTTGATTTCAGTTTATCTCCTGGGATTCCGCTTGTTCGCCTTTTTTGTTGTTGTTGTACTTTTACCCCTTTTTTTTCTCCCCAATTTCATGATATCCATTTGGTAGTTACAGTCTTGTCCCATCGCTGCAACTCCCCTACGGACTTGGGAGAGGCGAAGGTCGAGAGCCATGCGTCCTCCGAAACACGACCCTGCCAAGCCACACTGCTTCTTGAGACACTGCTCGCTTAACCCGGAAGCCAGCCGCACCAATGTGTCGGAGGAAACACTGTCCAGCTGGCGACCGAAGTCAGCTTGCAGGTGCCCGGCCCACCACAAGGAGTCACTAGAGCATGATGGTACAAGGAAATCCCGGCCAGCCAAACCCTCCCCTAACCCGGACGATGCTGGGCCAATTGTGCACCGCCTCATGGGTCTCCCGGTCACGGCCAGCTGTGACACAGCCTGGGATAGAACCCGGGTCTGTAGTGGCACCTCAAGCACTGCAAAGCAGTGCCTTAGACCGCTGTGCCACTCGGGAGGCCCCTGTTCGCCTTGTTAACCACCTTAATTGCATTCAGGGATAGTTTTGGTATTCCAAATGAAGAGGGTTGCTTCGCAAAGAAACTGAGAGGGGATGAAATCTTCGCAGGCAAACTGAGGGGGAAAGAGGAGTATGTAGACAACAATATATATAATTTAATGTTAATGCTGTGATGTACAGCACTTGTAATATTTATTGATATATACTTCATATTAAATCACTGACATTGCACAGCTACTCAAATATCATATGAGCTCTCTGCAATGCACACACACACACACACACACATACCCTTCCTAGTCAGCCGTGTTCTACAGTAGGCCAATGCGAGTGATAAATCTCCCCCATCACCTGAGAACAGTCACATATGCAGTTTAGGAGCAGATTTGTTGTGCTTAAACATGATTTACAATGAGTCCCGTGGCGCCTCTATTTCATTCTGAAAACAGCCATCTCTGGAAAAGTAAAAACCCATGGTTCTTTAAATCAACCACGGTAACCCACCACACGGTTTCGCTGAATCAATTAATAAACCGATCAGCCTCAGACCAAAGTAATCAATCACAGGTAGGGAGGATAGAATACACAACAAATCCTGCTTGTGCCGAGGCCTTGTCAGGTATGTTCTTCTGGAGAAATAAAAGCATTCTAAATGTTCTGTTCAACAAGAGATGAATGAAGCCCCTCAAGGTAGCATCTTGTCATGTAATACCAGCATTTAATTGGTTGTCATTCAGGTATACTGTGTCGTTGGCAGCCAGTCAAAAGCGTGTTCTCATTTTCCAGATGGTCATTTCCGTGATCACTTCTGAACACAAAGTGTGGAAGTCACGCACCGGTCAACTCTATTTTGACAGTCGCTCTTGTTATTCCCACATTATTTCCATTAGGCCCCTGGTGACCAGATGTAGAGACCCTGTTAAATCCACAACAGAAAGGGTCAGACACGTGTTGCCTCCCTGTGAGGGAGCCGAGAGAGACGTCTGAACCATGTATAACAGACATAAATCCTATCATTGGCTCATTATGTACATCATGGAAGACCTCTCTAAAGCTACACACATTTCACCTTGGAGGGCCTTCGCTCTGCGGCAGATTGTTATGCAACTAGACCCATGCAGATCCATTCCTCTCAAGAGGGACTTCATATAATATACAGTATATATTCTCCCCGCAAGTGCAGACATTAATTGCTATTTCTCAGAATTGTAACCCAAAAATATATGGCGGCTGTAAAACAGATTGCAGATAGCAGTTTTTCCATTTCACGAGGTCGAAATTTATAAGATGCTTCATACGAAGCATTAAATCAAGCGAGTCCATTTTGAAACTGATGATGAGAGGGAAGACATTGTCTAGCACACGGTCGAACACTTGGTTCTGTAATGTTTAATGAATATTCTCGGTTTGGGTATGATCAGAGAGAAGAAATGCTGGTTGGAGTTCTGAGGAAACAAAGCACCAATCACAGTTGGCTTTTACAGGGATGCCTACAGCGCAGAGAATGCTCTTATCTGCCCAGTGTTAGCCTCTTATCGCAAACTTCCTAAGTCTTCCAATTGTTGCAAACTGTGCTCAAACTTGAATCAATTACTGTTAGCGGATAATAAAGAGAGGCAGTTTATATCCACACAAGCTGGAGGCAAACAAGCCTTTGAAACAGAGCATGTTTCTACACAGATAGCTCTTCAGCACAGTCTTCAGAATTCAGAACAGCCACGATAGCGTCAACATGAACCCAAACCCATTAACCAGCACAGAGAGGGGTTCTCTCAACAAGATAAATCCCAAGAAACCTTTATTACACAGTTTACCACCACCAAACACAGCCTATGGACAGTACACAAGCAGCAGAACAAAAGGAACCATTTAGGGGACAGTAAAACCGCAATCCCAATTTCCTATGAGAGGTTTTAAAAGAGCCCTCTGTGTAGGCATCAAAGTGGTGTGATCTACACATAAACTGCATACAGCAACAACTCCTTGGCTGAGCAGACAAAAGGTGGAAATTCTCAATACGGCATTCATCATCTGAGTAAACAAACAAACAGCGATATAGGTACGGCTGAAGCAACATTTATTATGCGGCTAATCCTTGAACACAAACATACTGTATACAGACAGTCAACATTGTTCAATAGCAGAGGTAAGATGAAGGATTTTGTTCTCTCACTGTGTGAACATGACAATCATCTAGTAGTGGGAGCAACATTATGCCATGGAGCGTAGCGTGTAGGCAGCTTGATTTTCATGGCTTGAGGGAGGAACTTTGGCTGTTGGTCGATCCAAGCCTCCCTCCTTGGATCTACACAGTGCAAATGAGTAGGTGATACCTCCAAGATCAGGGGAACTGACTCATTCTGTACTCTCATGTTCAGCTACAGTATAATGACCGACTGGTCGTGACAACAGAGCAATGTTGTATCCATGCCATCAGATTCCAGGGCGATAATACCAAACGTTGGTCTTTGTCCCCTACGACTATTTTCAGACGAACATTTGACCTAATCAAAAAATGTCTGTCCTCTAGCTACATTATGTAAATGTATGTGACAGTCATAGCTTTGATAAATGTTCCTTTCAGAAACTAGGGTCAAGAAATCCCTTCAGATACATAAAGTCAAGAAATTGGCTGTATATTTAAAGTGTCATTAAATTGCATTTTGAGCACAAACACGCATATGTTAATGAAACAACAGTGGAGATGAGCGAAAAAAAACAGAAGGGTTGGCCTGAGGCAAAGATGAGCAAGAGGGAAACTTTTCATGAAGTTATACAGAGAACAATAATAGCAAGCGATGTCACTGCACACATAATTGCTGAAAATGGCAAAGCATATTTCTGGGTTAAGAATCCATCAAGCTTGTTTAGTCGCATAAAATGCAATGTTATGGCATCCGCAGACCAAAAAGTATTTCATTGTCAAACGTGAAATTGGGTGTGGCCAATTCAGGGCCTCTCTAATACAAGGTGAATGCATTAACTTTGCCTGAGTTAAGCAGTCAAATATATGGAAACTTAGGATAAAACAGTTATGCATGAATGCATGAAGTCTTTGAGAGATTCCCAAAAAAAGCAGCCAGACTTTCAACGACTCTGGGCTTTTTCTAAATCAGTGGGAATAAATCCCACATTAGAGGGATGTGAGCATTGATGGGAGACGGATTACAGTTATTACAGTTATTACTACTGTATTACTGCAGTCTGTTGGGTGGTTGAAGTCATTATTTCAGCCAAGACCCTGTGACAGGTACCAAACCCAGAGCTCTCCACTACTTATTCTCCACAATGAGCAGCCCTGGGGAAAGTGAGGAAACACGCACCAAGATAGTTAACTTAAAGAACACTAAACCGCTAACATTTTCATCCATCTGCTGGAAGAGTCCAACGGGACTCAGAATATGTGTTCTCTCCATCTCAGCCCCACCAAGGCCAAATAAGGCTTAGAAAAGATGAGTCAGGTCTCAAGATTTGGCCTTCGCTGATTGCAAAATCGTCAAGGAGAGTTCATGAGAGCTGGGAATTTTGCACAAACCAATTTATTGTGGAATAGAATAAATTCCATAATGGAGGGGGTACTCCTATTCTTCTACAGAAACAAGCAAATCACATATTCGCCCAGAGATAGAGGACTTCACAGTGGTGGTGGCTTGCCAAGGCCAGTTATTGTTATTGTCTGGGGATTCTTGTTCAGGCCTGTGGAGTGAACATGGTCCTATTAATCTGTCTGCCATGTGAAGTGTATTTATCTACAATGAAAACAAAATTCCAAAAAGCAACACAGAAAGGAGGGGAAGGCCTTGCCATAGCATAAAGATGGTGATCCCTCTCCTGCACCCTAGCAAATATTAGTATATCAACCACACCCCTTTAAAGCAGTCGGTGGGCACAATCCTACTTTTCTGTCTCATTTATCCCAGCTGCTGGTTCCATTTGCTCAGCTCCTATATATTTAGCTTTGCGGCCTAACATTTTATTTTGGCAGCACCACTGCACCATTTTATTTTTTTACCCAGATAATAATTGTTGTAATGATTAGGCATCGCTGTACCGTTGTTTCCAAGTGCCCCAGACAAAAAAGCGAGTGCAGATTTGTTACTGTCAAGGATTACCATTACTACAGAGAAAACGGATTGTTTCTAGCCCAAAAAGATATGACACATATTCCCAGCACAATGTTTTTTTCTTATTATAGACACTGGATTGGCGGGCAGCATTTTACATTCATAAACCATGTCGCGGGACATTCTAAAAATACTCCTGGGCATTTCTTTAAACCTTGTTCAGTCATGTTACCTCATTAGCCAGCTAGCTGACCTGGTTACTTTACCAGTATATCCAAACATTTGAGGGCACAGAAAGAAAGGAAAGGGGATAGCTTATTCGGGAGATCAATGATCATATCATAGCAGATGATGAATGAATAACAGTCAGATCTCTTGGATGTCATCACTCACAAACTTTACTTTCTTAAAGAGACAGTGTACCATTTTTTATGTAATGCACAATTTTCTACGTAAGCACTGTAGTTCCACACTGAGTTCTGCAAAGTTGGTGTGGAAGAGGTGTTGTCATCTATAAATAAGGAGAAGCCACCTGGTACTTTCAACCTCGATGGTAAATTGCTGAGGTTGGTAGCAGAATACATTGCAACTCCTGTTTGCCACATCTTCAATTTAAGCCTGGAAGACAGTGTGTGCCCTCAGGCCTAGAGGGAGGCAAAGGTCATACCGCTGCCCAAGAATAGCAAAGCATCCTTTAATGGTTCAAACAGCCGACTAATCAGCCTGTTACCGGTGCTTAGCAAACTTTTGGGAAAAATTGTGTTTGAACAAATACAATGTCATTTTACAGAAAACTAATTGGCAGCGGACTTTCTGCACGCTTATAGGGAACAATCTCGGAACTGACACAAATGACTGATGATTGGCTGAAATAAATGGATAATAAGAAGTTAGACTTCAGTGCAGTATTTGATATCATAGATCATAACCTATTGCTGAAAAAACGTAGGTGTTATGGATTTACATCTTCTGCCTTATAATTACATTTACATTACATTTACGTCATTTAGCAGACGCTCTTCTCCAGAGCGACTTACAGTTAGTGCATACATTATTCATTTTTTATTTTTTTTCATACTGGCCCCCCGTGGGAATTGAACCCACAACCCTGGCGTTGCAAACGCCATGCTCTACCAACTGAGCTACCTCCCTGCCGGCCATTCCCTCCCCTACCCTGGACAACGCTGGGCCAATTGTGCGCCGCCCCATTGGTCTCCCGGTTGCGGCCGGCTACAGCAGAGCCTGGATTCGAACCAGGATCTCTAGTGCCTTAGACCACTGCGCCACTCGGGAGACACAACGGATTGAGAGTTCCCTATCAAATAGAACACAGAGGATTGTCATTAATGGAAGCATCTCTAATGGAAATACAGTTGAGTGTGGTGTACCGCAGGGCAGCCGGCTTTGCTATTATTGTTTTCAGTTTTTACTAATGACCTTCCACTGACCTTGAATAAAGCCTGTGCGTCTATGTACGCTGACGACACAACAGTATACACGTTGGCTAAGAAATAACTGACAGCCTTAACATAGAGCTCCAGTCAGTTTTAGAATGGCTAACTAGCAATAGGCTGGTGCTAAATATCTAAAAAACTAAAAGCATAATTTTTGGGACAAATCACACGCTCAACCCTCAACCTCATCTAGATCTATTTAAGTGATAATGCACGAGAAGCCGGTGTTTGGAGGATATATTGGCACGGGTGTTGTTAGGCCAGAGACGAAGTAGAGGGTCAGCAAACAGTGCCAATATATCCTCCAAACACCAGCATCGAGGGCATTATCACTTTTATACAATGGGTTACCAACATATTCAAATAATGATTGACATATTTTCATTAAAAAAAATATTTTTATGAATTTATTCATACTATTTCATCCTTCCACAAGATATAGTCCTGACACAAATCTAGGGTTGCTACCCAAGCCAGCTGGTCGTTCGTTCTATCGGTTCGGTTGCTAGTCATTCAGTCTTTTTGTTCTGTATCTATGGACGCGACGCAGTCATTAGTTCTAAATGTTCAATTGCCATACTGGCTGGCAATGTTCTTATCCCTTGCTTGCTATCTAGCCAACTACGGCTAACTTACAGTCACGTCAAACAGTGCAGCCAGAATAACAACAGTAGCTGCATTTGCATTTGTTTAAGCTGTTTTCTAGTGACATTTATTTGGATACATCCATAACAATGAGCTAATGAGGCACGATTTCGCCTGGCATCGAAAATGTGCTCTCTCGTCAGGACACTGTTGTTCAGAGGAGCTAGCCAACAACACAGCTAACACAATCACTTCAAACTGAAACTGGAAAGACTGCAAACTAGCTGCACTTCGTTTCGTTTTACCTTCTTTCAATTGACATTTCTTTGTATACTGTATATCCATAAAAAGGATGCCAGCTGATTCATGATTTCGACTGGCTGAGAAACGCTGCCTGCCTGTTTTGTCCCGACTCCCGACTTGTTCATTACTATGGGACAGCTGGAGATTGAAATTGAATATTGAAACAATGTTGCAAATGTCGGAGAGACAGACAGCAATGTTTATACAAATATCCGATGTTGAAAACAAAATGTTAGACTAAAAGAAATGTGTGATAATGTCTAGATGCTTTTTATAGTGGAGATCAAGTTTATAAATTGCCTGGCTGGGCTGATGAGACAGTGGATTGCGCAGTCAGATGGAACAGAGTAAATAGGCATTTTAACGTCATAGATTTAGCCGGTGGTAACTTGTGGAATAGACACCTGCTGGAATGGGGTTTTAACCAATCAGCATTCAGGATTAGAACCACCTGTTGCATAATATTGAATAATGTTGCAACTGAGCAAGTTGAGGAGACTAAACTGCTGGGTGTAACCCTAGATAGCAAGCCGTCATGGTCAAAACATACAGTGAGGGAAAAAGGTATTTGATCCCCTGCTGATTTTGTACGTTTGCCCACTGACAAAGAAATGATCAGTCTATAATTTTAATGGTAGGTTTATTTGAACAGTGAGAGACAGAATAACGACAAAAAAATCCAGAAAAACGCATGTCAAAAATGTTATCAATTGATTTGCATTTTAATGAGGGAAATAAGTATTTGACCCCCTCTCAATCAGAAAGATTTCTGGCTCCCAGGTGTCTTTTATACAGGTAATGAGCTGAGATTAGGAGCACACTCTTAAAGGGAGTGCTCCTAATCTCAGCTTGTTACCTGTATAAAAGACACCTGTCCACAGAAGCAATCAATCAATCAGATTCCAAACACTCCACCATGGCCAAGACCAAAGAGCTCTCCAAGGATCTCAGGGACAAGATTGTAGACCTACATAAGGCTGGAATGGGCTATAAGACCATCGCCAAGCAGCTTGGTGAGAAGATGACAACAGTTGGTGCGATTATTCGCAAATGTAAGAAACACAAAAGAACTGTCAATCTACCTCGGCCTGGGGCTCCATGCAAGATCTCACCTCGTGGAGTTACAATGATCATGAGAACGGTGAGGAATCAGCCCAGAACTACACGAGAGGATCTTGTCAATGATCTCAAGGCAGCTGGGACCATAGTCACCAAGGAAACAATTGGTAACACACTACGCCGTGAAGGACTGAAATCCTGCAGCGCCCGCAAGGTCCCCCTGCTCAAGAAAGCACATATACATGCCCGTCTGAAGTTTGCCAATGAACATCTGAATGATTCAGAGGAGAACTGTGTGAAAGGTTTGTGGTCAGATGAGACCAAAATGGAGCTCTTTGGCATCAACTCAACTCGCCATGTTTGGAGGAGGAAGAATGCTGCCTATGACCCCAAGAACACCATCCTCACCGTCAAACATGGAGGTGGAAACATTATGCTTTGGGGGTGTTTTTCTGCTAAGGGGACAGGACAACTTCACCGCATCAAAGGGACGATGGATGGGGCCATGTACCGTCAAATCTTGGGTGAGAACCTCCTTCCCTCAGCCAGGGCATTGAAAATGGGTCGTGGATGGGTATTCCAGCATGACAACGACCCAAATCACACACCAAGGCAACAAAGGAGTGGCTCAAGAAGAAGCACATTAAGATCCTGGAGTGGCCTAGCCAGTCTCCAGACCTTAATCCCATAGAAAATCTGTGGAGTGAGCTGAACGTTCGAGTTGCCAAACGTCAGCCTCGAAACCTTAATGACTTGGAGAAGATCTGCAAAGAGGGGTGGGACAAAATCCCTCCTGAGATGTGTGCAAACCTGGTGGCCAACTACAAGAAACGTCTGACCTCTGTGATTGCCAACAAGGGTTTTGCCACCAAGTACTAAGTCATGTTTTGCAGAGGGGTCAAATACTTATTTCCCTCATTAAATGCAAATCAATTCATAACATTTTTTACATGCGTTTTTCTGGATTATTTTGTTGTTATTCTGTCTCTCACTGTTCAAATAAACCTACCATTTAAATTATAGACTGATCATGTCTTTGTCAGTGGGCAAACGTACAAAATCAGCAGTGGATCAATTACTTTTTTTCCTCACTGTATACACTGAGTGTACAAAACATTAGGAACACCTGCTCTTTCCATGAAAGACTGATCAGGTGAATCCAGGTGAAAGCTATGGTCCCTTATTGATGTCACTTGTTATATCCACTTCAAATCAGTGTATATGAAGGGGAGGAGACAGGTTAAATAAGGATTTTGTGACAATTGAGACATGGATTGTGTATGTGTGCCATTCAAAGGGTGAAGGGTCAAGACAAAAGATTTACAGTAAGTGCCTTTTAAATGGGGTATGGTAGTAGGTGCCAAGCGCACCAGTTTGAGTGTGTCCAGAACTGCAACGCTGCTGGGTTTTTCACGCTCAACAGTTTCCCATGTGTATCAAGAATGGTCCACCACCCAAAGGACATCCAGCCAACTTGAAACAACTGTTGCAAGCATTGGAGTCAACATGGGCCAGCATCCCTGTGGAACGCTTGACACCTTGTAGAGTCCATGCCCCGACGAATCGAGGCTGTTCGAGGGCAAAAGTGGGAGCAACTCAATATTAGGAAGGTGTTGGCTGCCTTGGCAGCGGCTAATTGGGCATCCTAATAAAATACTAAATAGGCAAATCGTGCTTTTACACAATGTAGAAACCTACGATTCCACCAATGACTGTGTAATTTCAATGACAGGTTTTTGTATCAACATTCAAGCTTTTTATAATACACAAATAACTTTACAGGGTTACATATTAGATTCTAGGGTACAACATATGCTTCAAAAGTAAGCTAGAATTCATATAGGTCTAATATAGGCTAAATCACAATCAATTTGGGGGCGGCAGGTAGCCTAGTATTTAAGAGCGTTGGACCAGTAACAACGGTAAATTGTTCTTGCACAAAAAGGGGAAATACCAATGTTTATGGAACTTACATATACAGAAAAGAGTAACACCTGCACACGACCAATACTTGGATAAACTTGCACGTGGACAACGTTTGTTCTCACTGGGTTAATTGTCAGTCGTTTGATAGGCAGTCAACGTCTCCAGGGAGCATTTAGCACTTCTGACGGCTGCCATTCGGACTAAGCAATGTGCCCGCCAGGGCATACCTTGTCTACCCTGGAAGCAGGCTTCAAAACGAGGGCCCGGCCACATGGCGTCCATTAGGCACACAAACATCGGCGCCCTCCTGCTCGCTACCAATGCAGCATGTCCCGGTCTGGAGAAGGATGGCTGTGCTGGCACACTCTGGCAGAGTAAGACTCACTCTGGGCCCATCAGGGGAGATTTATGCACTTCTCAAGGGGGTGGGGGGGGCTGACATTCATTTTAATTAGGCGAAGCATTGTGTCTCCAGCACCGTGGTCTCTGCTGTTCTCTTCCAGCCGCTTCCCTCTGCGTGACGAAGGAGATAAGCCCCAGGGAGAAATGACCTCCAGCATCAGCCAAATCAGCTAAATATATCCTTTCAAAATCCTGATGACATTACTATGCGTATGATGTTTGATTAACATTTAATTAACATTTATGTGACATTTGAGACTAGGAACAAAACAAAAAAACGAACCTGTTTTTTTATTATTATTTTTTTACAAAAGGGCAGACGCTAACCTGAGGACTCTTGAGTCTTGGCGTGCATCTTGTTGAGAAAGCCAGGCAGCCAAACAACCGGAGTAAGGGTGAAAGGGGGGTTATTGTAAGAGGCACTCTTTTAATGAGCATGTGAATGGAGCGAAATCAAGAGGTTTTCATTCAGGAAACATCATTAAAGCCTACAGGGACACACACAACTTCTTTCGAGAAGTCACAGAAAACACACACAACGATCCATACACCGTGTACCTGCACTGCAACCCAATTAAAATCCAAACATGAGTCTAAGGCACAGAGAGCCATAACCCGAACACCTTTTAACAACAAGTCAGTGGTTCCTGATCTAATGTTGTTGTTTACCTTCTATCCCTTGGCAATCATATTAGAAATAGAGATAAATACATTAAAAGTTCCATAAAGAAATACACAAACCTAACTAATGAAAATCTTGCCTGATACAAAAATGGACGCCTGAGTAGAGATCTGAGCTCAAATTACTAAGCCACAGTCAAGTGGAAACCATGCACATACATTCAGCTGGCTACAATTACAACTTTCACTCTCATTTCCTGGGCTTTGTGTTGACGCAGATGTCACTGTCCTTTAGGAGTCCCTCTGCTGTGTGTGTGTGTGTGTGTGGTGCTCGCAGTTGACCAAGTTAACACAGAGTGAGCTGGGTGGTGGCTGTCTGAAATGTGTAATGTGTGTGTGTGTGTGTGTGTGTACAGCCAGGTGCTCGGTAAAGGGCAAATCAGTGCTCATGTTTAAATCGCTTTTGGAGGAATCAGAAAGGTCATGTGTTAATGGTTGCACTTCCTCAGACGCTCTGTAATCAAGCATGCCAGTCTCTGCACCCGGCCCGGGGTCAAAATGGCACCTGGGATCAGATGTGACTACTGGCACATTCATTACCAGAAGCTAACTTTCAGCTTCTCTCAGCCTCCTTAACACAAAGCCGTTTCTCAACAGCCAGTATGTCACAACTGTCTGGCCCCCTTCTTTCCCCCCAACACCCAGTTTACTGCAGCCTTACAGCTTCAGTGAGTCACTAATTATGTTCCCGGGATATGATTTGTGTGTGAGCCTCAAAGTGAGACAACAGTGAGGATGAGAGACAAGGAGGGGAAGATGAAACAGGCCCTCATGGCGGACGCCACCGCCGCTGCTCTCCCTCAGCCTCTGTTTCTGACCTGTCGCAGTCACTCGTTATTCGTGTCAACATCCTGGATGACTGCAGCTGTCGCCCTTTTTCAACAAATTGTTTCCTGGCAAAAGGACAGGAACACATGGCCATCGCGCCTGCCTTCTCCCAGACCAACCTCCATTAGCGATGAGCTAGTGCCTGTCAGGGGGAGGCAGGCAACAATAAGCGCTATCATCTTACATTAGGCTTTATATGACTGTGCTGCATGGCTCAATTGACAAACTGCACCGCAGCTAACTGCGTTTGATAAAGGCGGTGAAGGAAGGGAGCAGAGCGATGGTGGGGAATTACGGCAGGGCTAAATTGGTGTTGACAGAATACAATTAAGAGCCATCAACAGGGCCGGATTTCAGTTGTCAGTCCCCCGTTCTAGTCATATAGTTCTACTGTAGATGGAAACCTACAGCACAGTAGTCCAAAGATGACATCTCTGATTAGCCCACATACAGTATGTGATGTGCTGGCTATTTCCAGGCACTTTTCATGGCTGGTTGGAAGTGAAATGTTTTGATTATTTTGGATAAGATGTATGGTTCACTTCCAATGCATGATTTTTTATGAATTGTATCTTTTTACCACTACTTATATATTTACATGTACTTTTTGATGTGAATGATGTCCAAAAAAGAGAGCATATTGAAATACAACATCTAAATAACGAATGCAGTTAGTCTGCACACAGGCCGACGGCATAAAACGTCGCAATGACTAAGCAAAATCGTAAAGTTACCCACAGCTAAGTAAAAAAGCCTTCTCAAAGAGATTACACATCTATTCACTTAAGAAATGCCCCACTTTGATATTGCAAATTTGGGTACCATAATATTGTGTATAATTAATACCATATTTTATTTCATACAATGCACTACTTAAAGAAGTAATTAGAGTAATAATGTGATACCAGAGACAGAGAATTACCACTGCAATATCACCATAATATAATACACTGGGCAGATGGTAATTACGGAGTATACCAGGTCGGGAAATTGCAAGTTTTCTGCACACGTTTTCCTTGCTCTCCTACAGTCTGTGTCTCAGACCTTCCTCCTTCCTCCTGGGCGATTAAGTAAAGTAGAGGAGTGGGGACCCTCCCTCTGTGTCTGTCTGAAGCCTATGAAGGCCCCTATGAAGGCCTAGTGAGCCAACTGATGATTGCTGAGTAATGCAAGACAGAGAGTGGGCAGTCGATCCGTTTGACCACAGGCAAAGTTGCCTGTTTGAAGTTCGTCAACCTGCTCCACTGCCTCTCATCTCCCCCAATGCCTGTCTCTCTCTTTCTCTCCCTTCCTCTCTCTCTTTCTGTCTTCCTCGCTCTCTCCACTGGTGGAGACATAAAAGACGTGCCCTCAAACACTCTCAGGGAGAGAGGGAGAAACTCTGCAATTAAAAATCTAAAAGGAGAACAACAATGACACAGCAAGGTTTTCCTTCTTGGGGGCGGAGGGAGAAAAGAGGGGGTGACCGAGGCCAAATTAGTTATTGTGAAAGGAAGGATGTCGTCCGCACCCTCGCTACAAAGCGAGACTTTGTCTCACTTTACAGTCTGCGGCTGGTGAGAGATGCAGTGTTGGAGGTGATAAGAGCGTGTGAACTGTGGCAGTCTGGTCGGTGAGACACTGTTGAGCGATTGGTAACCGATTGCCTTGTGTTACTGTCTGAGTGAGAGCATTTCAAAAAAGTGGTTTACTCCTTACTACCACCTCGCTCGCTCCGCAAATCCATCAGAACAGATCAAAGAAAGAATTCCATTACATTTCAGTCGAGAGCAGCTGCAGCAAAAACAGACCAGATACTAAAACACCCACGTAGTGGAAATGCATGCATGAATGAATTTGCACTACACAGCTCCACCTAGTGGCCCGAGCATAAGAGAAAGCCAATGTATGATGGAAGGTAGAAAGAAGAAACATTCATGGACATGAGAGTACTCCATTTTAGGGGAGACTCAAGGAGAATGTCAAGGCATCCATGCATCACTGTTTCAAGGGTGAATCTTCCTGCATGTAGGTAAGGCCCCAATGCCTAACATTATTCTAGTTTTGTCTATGATGCATAGAGTATGCCATAAAAGACAGTGAGGTCCCTTCAATGCCATAGAAATTATGATAAAGTTTGGAAAGAAACATGTCAGCATTAAGACATCATTTGACTGTATATAATCACCAAGGTAAGCAGAACACAGACAGGTTCGTAACAGGAACCATCTTATGAATACAGAACAATTGGGGTTTTGGCAATGTGGTAAAAGAGTACAAATACAATGCACAAGAAAGACATGAATATGGTAAAGCAGCGAATTAACGTGATGGACAGAAGTGGGGCTCGAACTCACAGTGCCAAAAAGCTGAAATGTCGATCATGACAGAAATTGTGGTACTATGAATAAGAGGCGTCAAGCCCATAGGGGGCACAATGGCACTTGACCCCTGAGATTTGTCCTGTTTTCAAATTGTTCAGATGTTAAATTAATTACACATCTTCAATTTTAAGCCCATGGTTTATCATAATTATTTATAAATATTTGTTAGCTGTATTTTGTGGAGGGGGCACAGGGACTTTAGTTCCAGTAAAGGGAAATCTTAACGCTACAGCATACAATGACATTCTAGACGATTCTGTGCTTCCAACTTTGTGGCAACAGTTTGGACAAGGCCCTTTCCTGTTTCAGCATGACAATACCCCCTTGCACAAAGCAAGGTCCATACAGAAATGGTTTGTCGAGATCGGTGTGGAAGAACTTGACTGGCCTGCACAGAGCTCCGACCTCAACCCCATCGAACACCTTTGGGATGAATTGGAACGCCGACTGCCTGCCAGGCCTAATCGCCCAACATTAGTGCCCGATCTCACTAATGCTCTTGTGGCTGAATGGAAGCAAGTCCCCGCAGCAATGTTCCAACATCTAGTGGAAATCTTTCCCAGAAGAGTGGAGGCTGTTATAGCAGCAAAAGGGGGGACCAACTCCATATAAATGCCTACGATTTTGGAATGAGATGTTCAACGAGCAGGTGTCGACATTATTTTGGTCATGTAGTGTATATACCAGTGTGGCAGTTGTACTAAACTCCTAAGGCACAAAAGTTATTAAAGAATCAATCTACATCATTAGTTAAAATTACAATTGAACAGGTAAAAAGGTATGCTTAGATTACCTATAAAGAAAAATACATATTTTTTTCATATACAATTAGGCATAATAATAATGGCTCTAGATGGCTCAGTAAAGAAGCTGTTTCAAGTGTTTGAAAAATGCTAAATTCTCTGATTTCCAGGGAGGGGCCAGCCTCCCTGCGGACCACACCCCCTCCATCCTCACGTACTTCATGCGCCCTCTAAAATAATGGGTGCATGGCACCTATGCTATATGCATACCGCATGACAGTGACGAAGGATGCCATCAAATGTGAGAACTCACATTTACATCACAGTGTACAGCTGAAGACAGACACTGCTTGTCATGTGCAGTCAGCACAGAGACTTCCCTCAACAACCACGCCTCAAAAGATGCGTTACCTGATGAGTTTGACATCGATACACATGGTCATTGTTGTGGTGACCCTCACTCCTCCTCTCCTCCGACCTCCCTGAACCTTGGGGTGGGTCACAGCCCCCCATGCCATTTAGATAGCTGGCGGCTAGACTAATTTACCAATCTAAAAAATTTTAGCTGACATGGGCTAATTGAGTGACTATCAGTGACTGACATAAGATAAATACTGCTGATGCACTACCAAATTATGAAATTGCACCTTGTGTATTCTACTATTCTAACTTGCAAAAGTAAGTTGAGACCCCGACCGAGTTAAAAAAATAAAATAAAAAAGTTCCTTTTTATTATCGATCCAAGGGCCTTCAAAAGGGGGGCCGCCAGTTGCCCATCCCTGCTCCAGATAGTAGGGATCACAGACTTTGTGCAGTGTGCAAGAGAGAGGGGAGAGGATCGAACCGGGTTAAGGTAAAGGCCACTTCACTTCACAGTGATTGTCTATTTTCTTGCTCGTTGTGTCTTTCACTCTCTGCTTGTGTCTCTCTGTCTCTTTCTGTCTCAGTCTCGCTCTCTCTATCTTTGTCTTGCGTTCTTCCTATATTTCTCCCTCTTGCTGTCTCTCAATTTTCACCAGTGTGTCTCTCTATTTCTCCTCTTTCTCAATCTTCTCTGTGAACACAATATGTTTTTTCAAACCATTAATTGAACCATTAAACATTACCCAAGCAGGCAAGTCAATGGAGAACCTGTTTACATTAACAGTTACATTACAGTCTGACTGGCTCTCGAGTGGTGAGATTGTGAGGATGGGCGTCAGTAAGTGTCTGCTTCCCAAATGACACCCTATGCCCTACATAGTACACTACCTTGACCGGAGCCCTTTGTGCCCGTCAAAACTAGTGCACTATAGGGAATAGAATGCCATTTGGGGCGCAGCCAGTGAGTGAGTGAGGCCTACAGTACACTGAGTACATGATGGAGTGGCTTGCTTGTTATTGTTTCAGTTTTAATTGGTGTCTCATTAGCCCGGGATTGTGCAAGGGACAGCACATTCACAGACACTAAGAGGGTCCACTCCTAGCACACTGCATCTAGGCTAAAGCCCACCAACGCACATAATTGGTCAAACCTTTCTCTGTGGCGTTGCCATACCGTCCACATCTAGCTAACTAAACAGCCCACTTACTTTGTAAATTACTTCCCTTGGGGACATTTTGTTTGTCTTTCTGTGTTGATGTCTTTTTGACCGACAATCTTTCTCTTCCAGTTTGCCTTTCTAAATTAACAAAATGTTTCTGAAGTAATCATGTGACCACTAAAGATAAGGGGAGCCTGCCCTTGTCCTGCTCCCCGTTCCTCACTGTTTGAATTGGGAGGGGATAATCCCTCCCATGCTCTCAGGCCCTGGCCGTGTGTGCGTGCGTGCACGAGTGTGTGTGTACACACGTGTGTGTGGGGGATGAGAGGCTAGCTACCTTGGCTCCTCTCTTCCCCCTCCTTCACTTATCTCCCAGTGTTGTGTTTGTTTGTTTACTAAGGTTGTCCGGCCAAGGATGCCTTTTTAATTTCCTCGGGGAGGAGACAAGGGGAGATGGAGTGAGCCATGCTCCAAGAACAGGAACCATCTTGCTGGGAGGAGAGGATGGGGGCAGTGGGGGGGTGTGAACTGGGAAATATGTTCAGTCCAAGGTACTTGGATTTTGTTCCTCTGACTGGGGTGATTTATTAACAGAGCAGACAAAGGATCCGGAACACATACAAACACGCACGCACGTGCACACACACACCACCCTCTTACATTTCCGTCACCGCCGAGCGGCGAGGAGAAGACATACTCCAGCTGGAGGATGATCCCCACAGCTCGGTGACTGGGCAGCTTGAGCTCCAGACTGCTGCGTAGGGCCAGACTCTGACAGGAGCTGCTGGAGAGAGAACACACAGGGAGAACAGAGAGAGGGAGAGCGGGGCATTAAAAGAAAAAGGGAAAGAGAAATATAGGGAGAGAGGGGAGGGAGGGGAGGGAGAGATGTGAATGGAAGTGACCCATGTGGCAGTCGTCTTGCTAATAGACCATCACTCTACAGCACCTCAATACTTGCCCCTTCAAACTACAAAAAAAGGTATCCAAATTGCCCAATAACTACTACACTACAGTATTGTGGCTATTCTGAGACTAGTGGCAAGGAAATATATGTAACGGTCGCTTGTCTTTTATCTAGTTTGTTGAAATCATCAAGGTTTCTTTCAACCATTGCTGGAATCATAATTCAGATTGAAGGTCAGCATATGGACTTTTCAATTGAGCGTTGTGCCTACTTCCTTGGAATTGTTCTAGGAACTGTATTTGAGGTACCGTGAAGTGGCACCTCTTCTTCTCAGAAAAGGACAATCACTGCTGATGACCATGCAGCTGAGCGGCACCCACTCCACGCACAATGTGCTACTGGCCCCATGTGAGCCACACATCTGTATTATTTTGATATTCATCATTCACAGTTGCATACAGCCCTGACTGCCAGCATACTGAGAAAGTGAGGGAATGTTGATCAAATGTCAGCAGAGTTGAGCTACTCTCCGTGTGTGTTGGCTTCTTTCTCGAGCGAAATGACGACGACCCCAAAAATCTCCAGAATAATTACGGCCTACGCTGTGCTATAACAGCGCTTTCAAACACTGTGCGACCAGTGGGGGCGCTAAAAACAATACATTTCTACCTAGAGGAACTAAGTTGATTTTTAGGTTCCTTTTGTTGGATAAATTGTTTGTGTTACATCACTCACAGTTGTAAAATATTAACAAATACCTACTTTGTCACATGATCATCAAATTAGAATGGCATTAGTTTTGTTGGATGTGCGTTCACCAATTCTAAACTGATAACTGATCCAACTCATGAACGCTCATTTGAATGTTGTGTCCGCCAATTTCTAATATGTTGTTATGTGTCGTTATGCAAGCACACAGTTATAAAATGTAGTATGTGAGCATCCAAATCTTGACTGGTAATTGGTCTATTACTGTCTATCAATGCAGTATACACTATTGATCATTGGTCTAGAGATTAATTGTTGAATACGGTGTGTTGGTGCTGGACTGGAGCAAAGCCCTACACATCCGGTAGCTCTCTAGGACCAGGGTTGGTGACCAGTGATCTAAGCGCTTTGTGTGTGTGTATCAGTATGTCAGAGGAAGCAGGGTCGTATTTATTAGTGCACACTGTAGCAAAACATTTTGCAACGAAAGACAAAAACGTGCGTTTCGTATTGGACAAGTTTAGGTAGTCCCTCTCTGTTTCAGTCCGTTTTCTTCCATTAGATGCCTAGTGAAACCCAGGAAACCCATGCACATGTAAAAAACGTGTCAGAAACCCATGGTGTCGTAACACCCCTTATTGTAGGGTTTGACTGACATGCTAAAGCCATCCGTCTAAAGACAAGCTGATTCTGTGTGTTTTAGTGCTGATCCGGGTGGAAATAGGTACGGAACCTACTGCTGACCTTGCATGACCCAGTTGACGGGGTTAATGTAGGTTGTCATGACGTTTCTCTCTACTTGCAAAAGTGGGGGCTGAGTATAAAGTCTCAGAATAGCCACAAAGTCGAGCGGTTCAATTGGCCATATAGTAAAACAAGCTACATGGGTATATGGGAGCCTACAAATGTATACGGGTTGCCAATGTAGTAATACAATACATCTGTTTACAAGAGGTTTACGTGTGGCAAGGTAGGGCATGTGTAGCACTATATGGATGATTAAATGGTATATACATAGTATCAGACAGGACAATGGGTATACATGGGGTAATGTCATTGTGGTTAATCCAACTCATTTTGTCTCTGCCAAGAATAGTGGTGGGTACAAGTAGGGCTGGCACAATTATCACAAAAACGACTAAAATAAAATAACCTTCATAACCATTTAAAAAATATACAGTACCAGTCAAAAGTTTGGACACACCAACTCATTCAAGGGTTTTTCTTTATTTTTACTATTTTTTACATTGTAGAATAATAGTGAAGACATCAAAACTATGAAATAACACATATGGAATCATGTAGTAAACAAAAAAGTGTTAAACAAATCAAAATATATTTTATATTTGAGATTCTTCAAATGGCCACCCTTTGCCTTGATGACAGCTTTGCACACTCTTGGCATTGAATGAGTAGTTGTGTCCAAACTTTTGACTGGTAATGTGTGTATATATATATATATATATATATATATATATATATATATATATACACACACACATTGGTGTACCACGGACAAGCAACCAGGGGAGACTCGTCGAGGCCTGGTGACAGACGTAGTCTACATCACACGGCGGTGGCTCACTCTGCTGGACGTGCCAGGTCTCGACGGGTCCTCCGGACAGGACTAATTGGGGCTGATTGAGGCTGGTGAGTAATCAAGGGGATGATTGCTCACCAGCCGTACGGGGCCCATAAAGCTGCCAGGAGGGCAGCACACAGGAGGGTTGGAGGTAGTGAGAGGTTGCTACCGGATAGACATCCTCACGGTCTGCTAGAACCGAGGGGCTCGGTGTTCTACCCAGAGGAGACAGCATTCCCCGGAGCCCAGAAGGCGGTAACCCGGAAGAGGTCTCCTGGAGGAGACCTGTTTCTTTACTTTTTCTTTATTGTTTTAAATAAACACCCTTGAAACTGAGGTATCACACTTGTGTCTGTGTCTGATCTGTGTAAACGTCTAGATCAAACCCCCTGGTCTGCCACAAGTGGTGGAGAATGCGGGCCGCTTCTGACAACGTGGTCAGACCAGGGTTGACGTTTACGCAGTATCAGCATGGACGAGTTGATAGCTCAGTTCGTTCAGGCCCAAAGAGCGCAACAGGACATTCAGGAATGAATGCTGAAAGAACAGCGTCTACAGAATGTTCGCCTGCTTGAGGAAGTCAGCAAGCTGCGAGGAGAAACGCAGACCGAATCGCATCCCAGTCAGTTTTTAATCAAGCTAACGGAGGATGATGACATCGAGACCTAACTCTGCACGTTCGAACGGACAGCACTCCGGAAAGGATGGCCGAAGGCGAAGTAGGTAAGTCTGCTGGCCCCGTTCCTGTCCGGAGACGCTCAAAAGGCGTATTATGACCTCAACACAGAACAGGCGGCTAACTACGACTGTCTCAAGAGGGAGGTACACAGCCGCTACCAGTACAGCCTGGCCTGTCAGGACAAACTGGTCCACGACTGGAGGTTCATGGCCGAAGCTTCCCCCCAAGCCCAGATGAGCGACCTACTGCGCATCACCAGGGCATGGCTCCTAACCGACATAGCCACCCTACCCGTTATCAACAAAGTGGTCATGGATCGCTTCTTACGGGCGCTACCTCACGACATGAAGAGGTCGGCAAGCCTACGCGCACCCCAGACCTTGGAGTATCTCTTGGGAGCCGTGGAGACGCACCAGAATACCGAGGCCCTGCTATAGGGGATGCAGGCCGAGCCCGAGAGCTGTCGGAAGGGACGGAAGGACGACCCCACCACCGTACTCCCCAAACCGACAGTCAGCCGGGCTAAAGGACTGCAGACCCACGGAGAGACAGCCGGGGGAGAGTCGACCAGGTGGATGGAGACCAAAGGAGGTGTTTTGAGTGTGGCGCCTGGGGACTGCAGTCTGCTTTCCTACAGATAAAGCTGATCCGGACCTCCGTCTTTCATCCGCAGACGGATGGGCTCGTCGAACGGTTCAATAAGACGCTCAAACAAATGCAGCAGAAGGTTATTGTGCGGGACGGGAAGAACTGGGACCAGCTACTACCCCACCTAATGTTCTCGATCCGAGAAGTGTCCCAGGCCTCCACTGGGTTTTCCCCTTTTGAATTCCTCTACGGGAGGAGACCATGCGGCATACTGGATCTCACCAAGGAGGTGTGGGAAGCACAGCCAACCCCCTTATGCAGCGTGGTGGAACATATAGAGACGATTTGGGAGTGGATGACAGCCATATGGCCAGTGGTAAGGGAAAATATGGAGAAGGTCCAGTGCGCCCAAGCCAAGGTCTACAAATCGGGGTACCCAGCCGCAGAAAGTACGTTCCTGTCAACAAGGCATGGGCCGTACGACAGAGAAGCTGGGACCCGTAAATTACCACGTACGGCAGCCGGGGAGATGGAAACCCCAACAGATTTATCACATGAACCTATTGAAGGTGGCACGTGAGGACAGCCTTGGCAGTACCAATGGTGGTCCCAAGCAATGAGGACCTCGGACCGGTCCAGAAGGAAGCGCTCCGGGAGCTCATCGATCGGAACACCACCGTGTGAAATGATACGAAAGAGGCCATACCGGATCCCCAAGGCCCAAAGGTAGGCCATGAAGCAGAAGGTGGAGCCTATGCTGACGATGGGAGTCATTGAGGAGTCCCACAGCACATGGTGCAGCCCCATCATGTTGGTGCCCAAACCGGACGGTAGTCTGCGTTTCTGCAATGACTTCTGGGGGGTGAACGACATCAGTTTGTTCGACGCCTACCCCATGCCGAGGGTGGACGAGCTCATCGACCGGTTGGGAAAGGCCCGGTACATCAGCACCCAGGATCTGACCAAGGGATATTGGCAGGTACCCTTGGCAGCCCCCTCCCCGGAAAAGATGGAATTCTCGACACCTGACGGCTTATATCAATACCGGGTCCTCCCGTTCGGTCTCCATGGAGCCCTCCCCACGTTCCAGCACCTGATGGACCGAGTCCTCCGACCCCACCAACAGTACGCAGCAGCCTATTTGGATGAAATCATCATCCACAGCCAAGGTTGGGAAGAGCACCTGACGCGCCTCCAGGCAGTACTGGACGTGTTCAGGCAAGCCGGGTTGACAGCGAATCCCAAGAAATGCAAGATGGGGTTCGAGGAGGTGGAGTACCTGGGGTATTTGATCGGACGGGGGAACGTCAAGCCCCAGGAGAGGAAGGTCCAGGCAGTTCGTGACTGGCCCGTTCCCTGCACCAAGACACAGGTCAATTCCTTCCTGAGGCTGGCAGGATACTATACCTGGTTTATCCCCAATTTTGCAGCTATAGCCTCCCCCCTTACCGATCTGACAAGGGCCCGCCTCCCGAAAACAGTGAAGTGGTCGGACGAGGCCGAAGCGGCATTCAGGCGCCTGAAGGAAGCCCTGTGCTCCCATCCGATTCTCGTGACGCCCTATTTCAAGGTACCGATGCTGGTGCAGACGGATGCCTGTGACACGGGACTAGGGGCCGTCCTCTCCCAGGTACACGAAGGTGAGGAACACCCCATCATGTACAGTGAGGGAAAAAAGTATTTGATCCCCTGCTGATTTTGTAAGTTTGCCCACTGACAAAGAAATGATCAGTCTATAATTTTAATTGTAGGTTTATTTGAACAGTGAGAGACAGAATAAAAACAACAAAAAAACGGAAAAACACATGTAAAAAATGTTAGAAATTGATTTGCATTTTAAATCAGGGAAATAAGTATTTGACCCCCTCTCAATCAGAAAGATTTCTGGCTCCCAGGTGTCTTTTATACAGAAAACGAGCTGAGATTAGGAGCACACTTTTAAAGGGAGTGCTCCTAATCTCAGCTTGTTACCTGTATAAAAGACACCTGTCGACAGAAGCAATCAATCAATCAGATTCCAAACTCTCCACCATGGCCAAGACCAAAGAGCTCTCCAAGGATGTCAGGGACAAGATTGTAGACCTACACAAGGCTGGAATGGGCTATAAGACCATCGCCAAGCAGCTTGGTGAGAAGGTGACAAAAGTTGGTGCGATTATTCACAAATGGAAGAAATACAAAAGAACTGTCAATCTCCCTCGGCCTGGGGCTCCATACAAGATCTCACCTCGTGGAGTTGCAATGATCATGAGAACGGTGAGGAATCAGCCCAGAACTACACGGGATGATCTTGTCAATGATCTCAAGGCAGCTGGGACCATAGTCACCAAGAAAACAATTGGTAACACACTACGCCATGAAGGACTGAAATCCTGCAGCACCTGCAAGGAGGAGGAGGAATGCTGCCTATGACCCCAAGAACACCATCCCCACCATCAAACATGGAGGTGGAAACATTATGCTTTGGGGGTGTTTTTCTGCTAAGGGGACAGGACAACTTCACCGCATCAAAGGGATGATGGACGGGGCCATGTACCGTCAAATCTTGGGTGAGAACCTCCTTCCCTCAGCCAGGGCATTGAAAATGGGTCGTGGATGGGTATTCCAGCATGACATTGACCCAAAACACACGGCCAAGGCAACAAAGGAGTGGCTCAAGAAGAAGCACATTAAGGTCCTGGAGTGGCCTAGCCAGTCTCCAGACCTCAATCCCATAGAAAATCTGTGGAGGGAGCTGAAGTTTCGAGTTGCCAAACATCAGCCTTGAAACCTTAATGACTTGGAGAAGATCTGCAAAGAGGAGTGGGACAAAATCCCTCCTGAGATGTTTGCAAACCTGGTGGCCAACTACAAGAAACGTCTGACCTCTGTGATTGCCAACAAGGGTGTTGCCACCAAGTACTAAGTCATGTTTTGCAGAGGGGTCAAATACTTATTTCCCTCATTAAAATGCAAATCAATTTATAACATTTTTTACATGCGTTTTTCTGGATGTTTTTGTTGTTATTCTGTCTAACACTGTTCAAATAAACCTACCATTAAAATTATAGACTGATCATTTCTTTGTCAGTGGGCAAACGTACAAAATCAGCAGGGGATCAAATACTTTTTTCCCTCACTGTACATAAACTGAAAGTTGATACCCCGAGAAAATAAGTGCTTGATTGTCGAGAAAGAGTGTCTAGCGGTGAAGTGGGCGCTAGACACTTTTAAGTATTACCTGTTGGGAATCCACTTCACCCTGGACACAGACCATGCTCCCCTGGTCTGGATGGGGGGGGGAGAGACTTGTCAAGGCCTGGTGACAGAAGGAGTCTACATCACACGGCAGTGGCTCCCTCTGCTGGACATGCCAGGTCTTGACAGGTCTTTTCTTTTTCTTTATTGTTTTAACTAAACACCCTTGAAACTGAGGTATCACACTTTTGTCTGTATCTTATCTGTGTAAACGTCTAGATCAAACCCCCTGGTCTGCCACAATATATATACAGTGGCTTGCGAAAGTTTTCACCCCCCTTGGCATCTTTCCTGTTTTGTTGCCTTACAACCTGGAATTAAAATGGATTTTCTGGGGGGTTGTATCATTTGATTTACAGAACATGCCTACCACTTTGAAGATGCAAAATGTTTTTTCTTGTGAAACAAACAAGAAAGAGGACAAGAAAACTGAAAACTTGAGCGTGCATAACTATTCACCCCCCCAAAGTCAATACTTTGTAGAGCCACCTTTTGCAGCAATTACAGCTGCAAGTCTCTTGGGGTATGTCTCTATAAGCTTGGCACATCTAGCCACTGGGATTTTTTCCCATTCTTCAAGGCAAAACTGCTCCAGCTCCTTCAAGTTGGATGGGTTCCGCTGGTGTACAGCAATCTTTAAGTCATACCACAGATTCACAATTTGATTGAGGTCTGGGCTTTGACTAGGCCATTCCAAGACATTTAAATGTTTCCCCATAAACCACTGGAGTGTTGCTTTAGCAGTATGCTTAGGGTCATTGTCCTGCTGGAAGGTGAACCTCCGTCCCAGTCTCAAATCTCTGGAAGTCTGAAACAGGTTTCCCTCAAGAATTTCCCTGTATTTAGCGCCATCCATCATTCCTTCAATTCTGACCAGTTTCCCAGTCCCTGCCGATGAAAAACATCCCCACAGTGAAGCATGGTGGTGGCAGCATCATGCTGTGGTTGGATGGTGTTCTCGGGGTATTGAGAGGTGTTGGGTTTGCGCCAGACATAGCGTTTTCCTTGATGGCCAAAAAGCTCAATTTGAGTCTCATCTGACCAGAGTACCTTCTTCCATATGTTTGGGGAGTCTCCCACATGCCTTTTGGCGAACACCAAACGTGTTTGCTTATTTTGTTCTTTAAGCAATGGCTTTTTTCTGGCCACTCTTCCGTAAAGCCCAGCTCTGTGGAGTGTACGGCTTAAAGTGGTCCTATGGACAGATACTCCAATATCCGCTGTGGAGCTTTGCAGCTCCTTCAGGGTTATCTTTGGTCTCTTTGTTGCCTCTCTGATTAATACCCTCCTTGCCTGGGCCGTGAGTTTTGGTGGGCGGCCCTCTCTTGGCAGGTTTGTTGTGGTGCCATATTCGTTGAATTTTTTAAATAATGGATTAAATGGTGCTCCGTGGGATGTTCAAAGTTTCTGATATTTTTTTATAACCCAACCCTGATCTGTACTTCTCCACAACTTTGTCCCTGACCTGTTTGGAGAGCTCCTTGGTCTTCATGGTGCCGCTTGCTTGGTGGTGCCCCTTGCTTAGTGGTGTTGCAGACTCTGGGGCCTTTCAGAACAGGTTTATATATACTGAGATCATGTGACAGATCATGTGACACTTAGATTGCATACAGGTGGACTTTTGAACTAATTATGTGACTTCTGAAGGTAATTGGTTGCACCAGATCGTATTTAGGGGCTTCATAGCAAAGGGGGTGAATACATACGCACGCACCACTTTTCTGTAATTTATTTTTTAGAATTTTTTGAAACAAGTTATTTTTTTCATTTCACTTCACCAATTTGGACTATTTTGTGTATGTCCATTACATGAAATCCAAATAAAAATCCATTTAAATTACAGGTTGTAATGCAACAAAATAGGAAAAATGCCAAGGGCGATGAATACTTTTGCAAGGCACTGTAGTGGAAAGAACAATTGACTGAAGACAGGATGGCTAAGCGTTCTTGCGGTTGAGTCCGTTTCTGTTGTAACATGGACTCTACAGTAACATGGACTCTACAACGTGATGGAGCTGTGTTGCTCCTTGCTGAAACAAGCAAGGTGTTGTAGCAAATTAGTCTCTGGTTGCCTAGGCAATGCCCCCCCTCCAGCAGTAGCAGCACAAGCAGTCAGGAGCGGAGGGCAGGAGAAAATGTGTGTTAAAAAAACTTTTCTTTTTTTGTTATTCGAACAGTTATTACGCTGACCAAGGTCATTTGGCTGACCAATAACAGTCATCCAAAATTCCATGACCGTCAAAGACCTAGGAAAAAGTAAGATCAGTTGTCACCAGCTTTTGCTCGGGCTTTTACGTTTACAGAGCCCTCTCCACAGCGCTCCTCCCGGCACCACCCCAGGACACTGCCTATGTGAGGAGACATGACATCGCCCTCACAGCCAGACTTCTCTGCCTGTCTCAGACTCTGATGTCTCATTCATTTTCGCTGTGCCCATTGACTGCTCTACTCTGGCAGTACTCTTTCTCTCCCTCTCTCTCCCTCTCTTTCTGCTGCTCAGCCTCTGAGTGCAGAGGAGAATGAGAAGGACTAGGCTAGAGCCCAATTCATGTTTATAGTAGAGGTGTAACGATCCCGGCAGTCTGAGTCGGGTCCTGTCTGTGGACTAGTGTTTTGTGTTCGTAGTCTCCAGTTTCCCGAGGGTTCGGGAACGCTCCGGGGAGCTCTCTGGTTTTCCGCACCTGCATCCCGTCAGCAATCTGCACACCTGGCCCTCATCATCACCCTTTTTAGGCTCTGGCCAAACATCCAGTTCCTGCCGGATCGTTAGCCATGAACAGTAGGTGTTCTGTGTATCAGTTCAGAGTTTCTAGCGTGAGTTTTGTTGTTTTGTACTTTGTTGAGTTTTTTTGTGTCCTTACCTCCGTTTTTGTTCCACCTGCAGTCACACGTCCGGAACCTTCACCCCACCTCTGCCTGATGGTCGGCGGCTGCCGAGCCATCACTGGACCTAGTGCTGCACCCCCAACTACTCATCCACGCCGCCCGCTCTGTCCCTGGATTATTCTGCACCTTTTGTTGTTTCTAAATAAACCCTCACCTTCGTTCAACTCTCCTTGTCCTGGTCTGCTTCTGGGTTCTGGCTGAGGGAACTGTGACAGAACGATCCGGCCTGGATCTAAGAACGGCAAGGCGGACGCCTTGTCCCGGATGTTCTCCAAGACGGAGGAGAGTGGGTCCAAGACCGAGACTATTCTCCCCCGGAACTGCGTCGTGGGAGCAGTGATGTGGAAGATTGAGGAGGAGGTGCTGGCGGCCCTTCGGACTCAGCCCGGTCCCGGTAACGGTCCACCCGGTCGGTTGTTTGTGCCTGAGTCGGTTCGTCCTGCTGTCCTCAAATGGTCCCACGCCAGCAAGATGGCTTGTCACCCTGGCGTGGCTCGGACTATGGCGTTTCTTCGCAGACGTTTTTGGTGGCCTGCCATGGCCGAGGATACTCGGGGTTTTGTTGCTGCCTGTCCAGTGTGTGCGCAGAATAAGAGTACCAATCGCCCAGCGCTGGACTACTTCACCCCCTTCCTATTCCCCGGCGTCCATGGTCGCATCTGGCCCTGGACTTCGTCACGGGGTTGCCCGCTTCTGAGGGGAACACGGTCGTTCTGACTATCGTGGACAGATTCAGCAAGTTCGCCCACTTTGTGCCTATTGCCAAGCTTCCCTCTGCCTCGGAGACGTCCGAGATCCTGGTTAGGGAGGTTTTCAGGGTCCACGGTTTGCCCAGTGATATCGTTTTCCGACCGTGGCCCTCAGTTTACCTCTGCTGTCTGGAAGTCCTTCTGTTTGGCCATTGGAGCTACAGTCAGTCTCACATCTGGTTTTCACCCCCAATCCAATGGTCAGGCGGAGAGAGCCAACCAGAAGATGGAATCCACGCTACGCTGTCTGGTCTCTTCCAACCCCACCTCCTGGGCCTCTCAGTTGCCTTGGGTTGAGTATGCCCACAATACTCTCCCCTACATCTGCCACTGGGATGTCTCCCTTCCAGTGCCTGTATGGCTACCAACCTCCCCTGTTCCCTTCTCAGGAGAAGGAGCTATCAGTGCCTTCTGTTCAGGCTCATATTCGTCGTTGCCACCGGACCTGGCATCGGGCCAGAAAGGCACTCTTAGAGGTTCGGATCGGTATCAGCTCCAGGCGAATCGTCGCCGGATCCCCGCTCCCACCTATACCATCGGAGATAGGGTTTGGTTGGCCACACGGGATCTTCCGTTACGGACTGAGTCTAGGAAGTTGTTACCGAAGTTCATTGGTCCGTTTGTGGTGGAGAAGGTGATCAATCCGGTGGCAGTTCGACTCAAACTACCGAGGTCGCTCAGAGTCCATCCCACCTTTCATGTCTCCTGCCTCAAGCCTGTCTTCCTCAGTCCTCTGTTGCCTCCTCCGCCTCCTCCTCCTCCTCCTCGGATGATCGGAGGTGGTCCTGCCTACACGGTGCGTCGCATCATGGATTCCAGACGGCGGGGCCGGGGTTTCCAGTATCTCGTGGACTGGGAGGGGTATGGTCCTGAAGAGAGGAGCTGGATTCCGCGGCGACAGGTCCTTGATGCTGACCTCATCAGGGATTTCTACCGCCTCCATCCTGGCGCTCCGGGAGGTCCGCCCGGTGGCGTTCGTCGGAGGGGGGGTACTGTAACGATCCCGGCAGTCTGAGTCGGGTCCTGTCTGTGGACTAGTGTTTTGTGTTCGTAGTCTCCAGTTTCCCGAGGGGTTCGGGAACGCTCCGGGGAGCTCTCTGGTTTTCCGCACCTGCATCCCGTCAGCAATCTGCACACCTGGCCCTCATCATCACCCTTTTTAGGCTCTGGCCAAACATCCAGTTCCTGCCGGATCGTTAGCCATGAACAGTAGGTGTTCTGTGTATCAGTTCAGAGTTTCTAGCGTGAGTTTTGTTGTTTTGTACTTTGTTGAGTTTTTTTGTGTCCTTACCTCCGTTTTTGTTCCACCTGCAGTCACACGTCCGGAACCTTCACCCCACCTCTGCCTGATGGTCGGCGGCTGCCGAGCCATCACTGGACCTAGTGCTGCACCCCCAACTACTCATCCACGCCGCCCGCTCTGTCCCTGGATTATTCTGCACCTTTTGTTGTTTCTAAATAAACCCTCACCTTCGTTCAACTCTCCTTGTCCTGGTCTGCTTCTGGGTTCTGGCTGAGGGAACTGTGACAAGAGGACCCTTTGCATATGATAGAGGGAGAAGGCTGCGACAAAGGAAACTCAGCACAGTGAAATGGCAAACAAAAAATAAGTTGATTATGCTGAGCACAAAGGCATACAACAGCATACATGTTTTAATTACTTTCTTTTAGCCCTGTTAGAGTGTATACATTATCATAATAATAGCAATGATTCATTCTAATGTTGTGATTACACAAATTGTAGCTAATTAATAAGCTGATCACCTGGAACCATTGCTTCTTTTTTTTGCATTTTGTTGTTGCACACTGTTATAACGCAACAGCGTGGTACTTGCAGCTTCTAAGTAACATAATCGATATTGGAGTAACAGTGAGCGAGATGATTGACTGTAAACCCTGAGTTCTGGGCCTTACTGCTGTTCCTGTGTTGCTGCCTGCCTCCCCAGGTTCTGCCTCTCTCTCGCTTTACCTATCTCTCTCGCTTACCTAATTCACATAGGTATCAAGGTATGTTGCCTGTAAAAACAATTGGGCAATGTTTATGTGATCCCCTTTTAAAACAGCCCCATATTTATCTCTTTCTTGTCTGCATTTTTACAGCCCTCTAACCAATTGTACTATTATGTGTGTTTTTCCGTGTTATTTGTAATTTATTCTGTACATAATGTTTCTGCCATCGTCTCTTATAACCAAAAAGAGCTTCTGGATATCAGGACAGCGATTACTCACCTCGTATTGGACAAATATTTTTTCTTCAACAAGTCGGACGCGAAGGATATCCTACAGACACCCAACAAGGCCCAAATCCCTGTCATTCGCATGAGAAAGAGACTGAGATATCGTGGACGTAGGTCGGGGTGCCTTGTAAGGATTCGACGGCGAGTGAGTAAACTGCATCTTCCATCAATCCTATTAGCCAATGTTCAATCATTTGAGAATAAATTAGATGACCTAAGATTACGGTTATCCTACAACGGGACATTAAAAACTGTAATATCTTGTGTTTCACCGAGTCGTGGCTGAACGACGACATGGACAACATACAGCTAGCGGGCTATACGCTACATCGGCAGGATAGAATGGCTGACTCCGGTAAGACAAGGGGTGGCGGTCTGTGTATATTTGTTAACAACAGCTGGTGCACAAAATCAAATACTAAGGAAGTCTCGAGGTTTTGCTCGCCTGAGGTAGAGTATCTTATGATAAGCTGTAGACCACACTATTTACAAAGAGAGTTTTCATCTATATTTTTCATAGCTGTCTATTTACCACCACAAACCAATGCTGGCATTAAGATTGCACTGAATGAGCTGTATAAGGCCATAAGTGAACAGGAAAACGCTCATCCAGAGGCAGCGCTCCTAGTGGCTGGGGACTTTAATGCAGGAAACTTAAATCCGTTCTACCTAATTTCTACCAGCATGTTAAATGTGCAACCAGAGGAAAAAAAACTCTAGACCACCTTTACTCCACACACAGAGACGCATACAAAGCTCTCCCTCGCCCTCCATTTGGCAAATCTGACCATAACTCTATCCTCCTGATTCCTGCTTATAAGCAAAAACTAAAGCAGGAAGCACCAGTGACTCGGTTAATAAAAAAGTGGTCAGATGACACAGATGCTAAGCTACAGGACTGTTTTGCTAGCACAGACTGGAACATGTTCCGGGATTCTTCAGATAGCATTGAGGAGTACACCATATCAGTCACTGGCTTCATCAATAAGTGCATCGATGACGTCGTCCCCACAATGACCGTACGTACAGTGGGGAAAAAAAGTATTTAGTCAGCCACCAATTGTGCAAGTTCTCCCACTTAATAAGATGAGAGAGGCCTTTAATTTTCATCATAGGTACACGTCAACTATGACAGACGAATTGAGAAAAAAAATTCCAGAAAATCACATTGTAGGATTTTTTATGAATTTATTTGCAAATTATGGTGGAAAATAAGTATTTGGTCACCTACAAACAAGCAAGATTTCTGGCTCTCACAGACCTGTAACTTCTTCTTTAAGAGGCTCCTCGTGTCCTCCACTCGTTACCTGTATTAATGGCACCTGTTTGAACTTGTTATCAGTATAAAAGACACCTGTCCACAACCTCAAACAGTCACACTCCAAACTCCACTATGGCCAAGACCAAAGAGCTGTCAAAGGACACCAGAAACAAAATTGTAGACCTGCACCAGGCTGGGAAGACTGAATCTGCAATAGGTAAGCAGCTTGGTTTGAAGAAATCAACTGTGGGAGCAATTATTAGGAAATGGAAGACATACAAGACCACTGATAATCTCCCTCGATCTGGGGCTCCACGCAAGATCTCACCCCGTGGGGTCAAAATGATCACAAGAACGGTGAGCAAAAATCCCAGAACCACACGGGGGGACCTAGTGAATGACCTGCAGAGAGCTGGGACCAAAGTAACAAAGCCTACCATCAGTAACACACTACGCCGCCAGGGACTCAAATCCTGCAGTGGCAGACGTGTCCCCCTGCTTAAGCCAGTACATGTCCAGGCCCGTCTGAAGTTTGCTAGAGTGCATTTGGATGATCCAGAAGAGGATTGGGAGAATGTCATATGGTCAGATGAAACCAAAATATAACTTTTTGGTAAAAACTCAACTCGTCGTGTTTGGAGGACAAAGAATGCTGAGTTGCATCCAAAGAACACCATACCTACTGTGAAGCATGGGGGTGGAAACATAATGCTTTGGGGCTGTTTTTCTGCAAAGGGACCAGGACGACTGATCCGTGTAAAGGAAAGAATGAATGGGGCCATGTATCGTGAGATTTTGAGTGAAAACCTCCTTCCATCAGCAAGGGCATTGAAGATGAAACGTGGCTGGGTCTTTCAGCATGACAATGATCCCAAACACACCGCCCGGGCAACGAAGGAGTGGCTTCGTAAGAAGCATTTCAAGGTCCTGGAGTGGCCTAGCCAGTCTCCAGATCTCAACCCCATAGAAAATCTTTGGAGGGGAGTTGAAAGTCTGTGTTGCCCAGCGACAGCCCCAAAACATCACTGCTCTAGAGGAGATCTGCATGGATGAATGGGCCAAAATACCAGCAACAGTGTGTGAAAACCTTGTGAAGACTTACAGAAAACGTTTGACCTGTGTCATTGCCAACAAAGGGTATATAACAAAGTATTGAGAAACTTTTGTTATTGACCAAATACTTATTTTCCACCATAATTTGCAAATAAATTCATAAAAAATCCTACAATGTGAATTTCTGGAAAAAAAATTATCATCTTGTCTGTCATAGTTGACGTGTACCTATGATGAAAATTACATGCCTCTCTCATCTTTTTAAGTGGGAGAACTTGCACAATTGGTGGCTGACTAAATACTTTTTTTCCTCACTGTACATACCCCAACCAGAAGCCATGGATTACAGGCAACATCCGCACTGAGCTAAAGGGTAGAGCTGCCGCTTTCAAGGAGCGGGACTCTAACCCGGACGCTTATAAGAAATCCCGCTATGCCCTCCGACGAACCATCAAACAGGCAAAGAGTCAATACAGGACTAAGATTGAATCGTACTACACCGACTCTGACGCTCGTCGGATGTGGCAGGGCTTGAAAACTATTACAGACTACAAAGGGAAGCACAGCCGCGAGCTGCCCAGTGACACAAGACTTCCAGACGAGCTAAACCACTTCTATGCTTGCTTCGAGGCAAGCAACACTGAAGCATGCATGAGAGCACCAGCTGTTCCAGATGACTATGTGATCACGCTCTCCGTAGCCAATGTGAGTAAGACTTTTAAGCAGGTCAACATTCACAAGGCCGCAGGGCCAGACGGATTACCAGGACGTGTACTCTGAGCATGTGCTGACCAACTGGCAAGTGTCTTCACTGACATTTTCAACATGTCCCTGACTGAGTCTGTAATACCAAAATGTTTCAAGCAGACCACCATAGTCCCTGTGCCCAAGGACACTAAGATAACCTACCTAAATGACTACCGACCCGTAGCACTGACGTCTGTAGCCATGAATTGCTTTGACCCTCTCTCTCGCTGCCTAAACTATCTCCATATCCACCCACACCTTCCCCATCCAATTAGCATATCAATTGAGCTACGGTTTTATATGCAGCTGCAGAGCCTGCCCACATGCAGCCCACATATCCCCATCATTCTCTTCCTCTCTCTCCATCCCTCTCTCTCCTTCTCTCTCCATCCCTCTCCCTCTCCCTCTCCCACTCTCCATATCTGGCTCTCTTCGCGGCAACAGTAAACATCTCTCGAGTGGCTGGGGAGGATACAGATTTCGAGGCTTGTTTATCCTCGATGGGGTAGTCGTGTTTAACATCTGAAACCGTCCTATTTAGATCTGTCAATGCCTTAGATGGACCCGAGGCACAAACACTGGAATGTTCGGAGAGATATAATGAGGCTGATAAGTGAATATATGGCTCACTCTGCCTCACTTTGGGCCTATGGGACGCCCACAGTACAAGGCACTGAGGCAGTCGTTTTCTGGGCCATTGCCTGTTTGGAATTGAATGCCCATAAAATGTGATTTGGTTTTAGGCATTTGCACTTAAAATCATAATTGATAAGTAATTCATAATTTATCTTATATTTTATCATTTGTATAAGACAAATAAAAAATTTGGCATTTGAGCTTATTTTGTTAAAACAACAGGCTCCAACATTGAAATATCCATAACCTTTTTCAGTCAAATACAAAACAGTCCTCATCACAAACATGGCATACAGTAGGAGTATGACAACCATGACAAGAAAATAATGCAGGGATACAAACAAAACATCTGTCAGATTCGAGCAAGTCATTCTATTTACAATAGGTTACTTATTCTATCTATGCTGTAGGCAACAACACTGTTGCCTCTAAGATCTTTCTGATGGCAGAGTGGCAGCGAGCAGTACAAGTGTGACAAGAACCCCACAAATAATTGCTTTCAGCTACATTTAGATTATAATTATGATTGTGCCTTCTCCAGAATATATCTGTTCTCTCACTCTTTCAACAACATCTCCAGTGTGTGGAGATGACAGGAGATGGCATTGTTTTATGTGGGACAGGACTGTAATGAAGTGAGAGAGGGAGAGAGAGCTGTCTGAAGCTTCTAACAGGCAACATCTGTTAAAACCCATCCCCTCTCTCCGTCGCCTCCTCCATACACACTCTCTCATATCCGTCTATCCCTCTCTCTCACTCCATCTGACACTATATCTTTCCCCTATATCCCTTTCTCCCTCTAACTCTCTCTCTCCTCTGGCTGCTGACGTCACAGATTTGTTTCCCGCTCCTGAAATGTGAATATTTTAGAGCTAAGAAGCTTAAAGGGAACAATGAAATGGCTCCCAAGTAAAGTTATACTCCATTTCCTTCATCACAGAAGAGGGGACTCGTCTGAGTGATGATGAGCACGTAGTGTGGGACAAAGGCGTGCCGGAGCCCAAGACATCCGACAGCCTCTCTCTCTCTCTCTACCCACTCTCCAGCTTTTATGTCTCATCTGTGAAATTCCTCGACTCTTGGGTCACAAATCATTTAACTGGGCAGCCACGGGAGATGTCCGTGGGTCTATCAACTACCAGAATGACATTTAGTTGTTTTAAAAGAGAGAGAGAGAGGGTCTCATTAGCAGGTATTAGGAGGCAATTTATTGCCATGCTTTGTTAACAGTGTAAACAAAGTAGTCAGTTGGTACAAAGTAGGGTTGTTGTGTTCTTTTTTAGCTTCTAATTAGTGCAGTAGCCCAGAGTGGGAGTTGTTGTTCAGAGAAACCAGAGGTTCTGTTCAGTCAGGAGTTATCAGACGAGAAAAAAAATCTCTGCTACAGTACATTCTTCTATATGTGAGGAGATGATGCTTTTCTAATGGCTCTGTATGTCTGCTATGGCGTGTCAAGAGTAAGAAAAGGCTGCCTTAACAGACATTGCCTTGGAGGCCACAAGAAATGCTTCTTCTCTGCAAAACACAGTTTTTAATGTTCTTTGGAAATCAGCGAGATAAATAAAACCCGCTCCTACCAGTTAAATATAATTCTGTTGGAATAATCTGTTCACAGAGAAAACATGAAAGAAAGTGCAGGCTATAAATTCATGTTGAGTGATGTAGTGGTGGTGTACATAGCCTAATGTAGTTGAAGAGGGTGAATTTGATTCCATTTTGAGCGCACTGTAATACCTTGAATCTACCTTGGGATGAGCTTAGAGAGAGGATTAGCACTTTGCTTCCTTTCTCAGGGTTTTCAATGTTTACATTTCAATTACAATTAAAAAATAAATGCAGGATTGAAATACAGTGCCTTGAGAAAGTATTTATACCCGTTGCCTTATTCCACATTTTGTTGTGTTACAGCCTGAATTCAAAATTGATTAAATATATTTTAATCATCAAGTGAAAACATGTTTTTAGACATTTTTGCAAATGTATTGAATATTAAATGCAGAAATAACTCAAGTATTCACACCCCTGAGTCAATACATGCTAGAATCACCGCTGGCAGCGATTACAGCTGTGAGTTTTTCTGGGTAACTCGATTGTACATTATTTGCACATTATTATTTAAAAAATTCTTCAAGCTCTGTCAAGTTGGTTGTTGATCATTGCTATTTTCAAGTCTTGCCATAGATTTTCAATATGATTTAAGTCAAAAACTGTAACTAGGCCACTCAGGAACATTCAAAGTAATCTTGATAAGCAATTCCAGTGCATATTTGGCCTTGTGTTTTAGGTTATTGTCCTGCTGAAAGGTGAATTTGTCTAGGATTTTGACTGTGCTTAGCTCTATTCCGTTTATTTTTATCCTAAAAAAAACTCCCTAGTCCTTGCCGATGACAAGCATACCTATAACAAGATGCAGCCATCACCATGCTTGAACATATGAAGAGTGGTACTCAGTGATGTGTTGTGTTGGATTTGCCCCAAACATAATGCTTTGTATTCAGGACATGAAGTTCATTTCTTTGCCACATTTTCTTTGCATTATTGTAAACAGGATGCATGTTTTGGAATATTTTTATTGTGTACAGGCTTCTTTTCATTCTGTCATTTTGGTTAATATTGTGTAGTAACTACAATGTTGTTGATCCATACTTGTTTTCTCCTATCACAGCCATTTAACTCTGTACAGTGAGGGAAAAAAGTATTTGATCCCCTGCTGATTTTGTACGTTTGCCCACTGACAAAGACATGATCAGTCTATACTTTTAATGGTAGGTTTATTTGAACAGTGAGAAACAGAATAACAACAAAAAAATCCAGAAAAACGCATGTCAAAAATGTTATGAATTGATTTGCATTTTAATGAGGGAAATAAGTATTTGACCCCTCTGCAAAACATGACTTAGTACTTGGTGGCAAAACCCTTGTTGGCAATCACAGAGGTCAGACGTTTCTTGTAGTTGGCCACCAGGTTTGCACACATCTCAGGAGGGATTTTGTCCCACTCCTCTTTGCAGATCTTCTCCAAGTCATTAAGGTTTCAAGGCTGACGTTTAGCAACTCGAACCTTCAGCTCCCCTCCACAGATTTTCTATGGGATTAAGGTCTGGAGACTGGCTAGGCCACTCCAGGACCTTAATGTGCTTCTTCTTGAGCTACTCCTTTGTTGCCTTGGTAGTGTGTTTTGGGTCATTGTCATGCTGGAATACCCATCCACGACCCATTTTCAATGCCCTGGCTGAGGGAAGGAGGTTCTCACCCAAGATTTGACGGTACATGGCCCCGTCCATCGTCTCTTTGATGCGGTGAAGTTGTCCTGTCCCCTTAGCAGAAAAACACCCCCAAAGTATAATGTTTCCACCTCCATGTTTGACGGTGGGGATGGTGTTCTTGGGGTCATAGGCAGCATTCCTCCTCCTCCAAACAAGGCGAGTTGAGTTGTTGCCAAAGACCTCGATTTTGGTCTCATCTGACCACAACACTTTCACACAGTTCTCCTCTGCAAACTTCAGACGGCCCTGTATATGTGCTTTCTTGAGCAGGGGGACCTTGCGGGTGCTGCAGGATTTCAGTCCTTCACGGCGTAACATGTTACCAATTGTTTTCTTGGTGACTATGGTCCCAGCTGCCTTGAGATCATTGACAAGATCCTCTCGTGTAGTTCTGGGCTGATTCCTCACCGTTCTCATGATCATTGTAACTCCACGAGGTGAGATCTTGCATGGAGCCCCAGGCCGAGGGAGATTGACAGTTATTTTGTATTTCTTCCATTTGCGAATAATCGCACCAACTTTTGTCACCTTCTCACCAAGCTGCTTGGCGATGGTCTTGTAGCCCATTCCAGCCTTGTGTAGGTCTACAATCTTGTCCCTGACATCCTTGGAGAGCTCTTTGGTCTTGGCCATGGTGGAGAGTTTGGAATCTGATTGATTGATTGCTTCTGTGGACAGGTGTCTTTTATATAAGTAACAAACTGAGATTAGGAGCACTCCCTTTAAGAGTGTGCTCCTAATCTCAGCTCGCTACCTGTATAAAAGACACCTGGGAGCCAGAAATCTTTCTGATTGAGAGAGGGTCAAATACTTATTTCCCTCATTAAAATGCAAATCAATTTATAACAATTTTGACGTGAGTTTTTCTGGATTTTTTTGTTGTTATTCTGTCTCTCACTGTTCAAATAAACCTAACATTAAAATTATAGACTGATCATTTCTTTGTCAGTGGGCAAACGTATGTCACGCCCTGGCTCTGGGGACTCTTATATGTTGAGCCAGGGTGTGTAGGGTCTATGTTTTGTGTTCTATGTTCAGTTTCTAGTTCATGTGTTTTCTAGGTTGGCCGGGGTGGTTCTCAATCAGAGGCAACGAGAATCAGCTGTTGCTTGTTGTCTCTGATTGGGAACCATACTTAGGCAGCCTGTTGTGCACTTGTGTTTTGTGGGATCTTATTCCGTGTTGGTTTGTGTTCATGACCGAGGACTTCACGTTTCGTTTTGTTGTTCGTGTTGCTAGTACACTATTAAAGAGATGTACGCATATCACGCTGCGCCTTGGTCCAATCATTATGACGATCGTGACAGAAGATCCCACCAATACAGGACCAAGCAGCGTGCCCAGGAGCAAACGCCGGAGGTAACGTTAGTGGATGTCCTCCTCGGTTGGGGGCAGATCACGGAGGAGGAGGCCATCCGTTACCGGAGGGCGATGAAGGGGGAGACCCAGGCAGGAGAGGAGAAGCGGCGCCAACCGGGCCGTCGTCGGACAGGCGAGAGGCACCCCCAAGCCTATGGTGCGCGTCGCCAGCCCGGGCCGGCCTGTTCCTGCCCCTCGCACCAAGCCAATGATGCGCGTCGTCAGCCCGGTCTGGCCTGTTCCTGCTCCCCGCACCAAGTCAGTGGTGTGCGTCGTCAGCCCGGTCCGGCCCGTCCCTGCTCCCCGCACCAAGCCAATGGTGTGCGTCGCCAGCCCGGGCCGGCCTGTTCCTGCTCCCCGCACCAAACCTATGGTGCGCGACGTCAGCCCGGTCCGGCCTGTTCCTGCTCCCCGCACCAAACCTATGGTGCGCGACGTCAGCCCGGTCCGGCCTGTTCCTGCTCCCCGCACCAAGCCAGTGGTGCGCTTCGTCAGCCCGGTCCGGCCCGTCCCTGCTCCCCGCACCAAGCCAATGGTGCGCGTCGTCAGCCCGGTCCGGCCCGTTCCTGCTCCCCGCACCAAGCCTATGGTGCGCGTCGCCAGCCCGGCCCAGCCTGTTCCTGCTCCCCGCACCAAGCCAATGGTGCGCGTCGTCAGCCCGGCCCGGCCTGTTCCTGCTCCCCGCACCAAGCCAGTGGTACGCATCGTCAGCCCGGTCCGGCCCGTTCCTGCTCCCCGCACCAAGCCAGTGGTGCGCGTCGTCAGCCCGGTCCGGCCCATTCCTGCTCCCCGCACCAAGCCAGTGGTGCGCATCGTCAGCCCGGTCCGGCCCGTTCCTGCTCGCCGCACCAAGTCAGTGGTGCGCGTCGTCAGTCCGGCACAGCCCGTGCCTGTTTCACCGGTGCCTGGTCAGGTACCGGTCAGCTGCTCCACACCGGAGCCTAAGCAATCCGCTCCACGATGTCCAGTCCAGCTCCAGCCAGCGGGACCAGACCAGGGGCGCTACGGGGGGGTTGTTAGAGGGTGGTGGTCACGCCCGGAGCCGGATCCGCCTCCGAGGCGGAATGCCCACCCGGCCCCTTCCCTGTTGGGTTTATGTTGGCGCGGTCGCAGTCCGCGCCTTTGGGGGGTACTGTCACGCCCTGGCTCTGGGGACTCTTATATGTTGAGCCAGGGTGTGTAGGGTCTATGTTTTGTGTTCTATGTTCAGTTTCTAGTTCATGTGTTTTCTAGGTTGGCCGGGGTGGTTCTCAATCAGAGGCAACGAGAATCAGCTGTTGCTTGTTGTCTCTGATTGGGAACCATACTTAGGCAGCCTGTTGTGCACTTGTGTTTTGTGGGATCTTGTTCCGTATTGGTTTGTGTTCATGACCGAGGACTTCACGTTTCGTTTTGTTGTTTTGTATTTTGTATCGTGTTGCTAGTACACTATTAAAGAGTTGTACGCATATCACGCTGCGCCTTGGTCCAATCATTATGATAATCGTGACAACGTACAAAATCAGCAGGGGATCAAATACTTTTTTCCCTCACTGTAACTGTTTTAAAGTCACCATTGGACTCATGGTGAAATCCCTGAGCGGTTTACTTCCACTCCAGCAACTGAGTTAGGAAGGACGCCTGTATCTTTGTAGTGACTGGGTGTATTGATAGACCATCCAAAGTGTAATTAATAACTTCACCATGCTCAAAGGGATATTCAATGTCTGCTTCTTACATTTTTACCCATCTACCAATAGGTGCCCTTCTTTGCAAGACATTGGAAAATCTCCCTGGTCTTTGTGGTTGAATCTGTGTTTGAAATTGACTGCTCGACTGAGGGACCTCACAGATAATTGTATGTGTCGGGTACAGAGATGAGGTAGTCATTCAAAAATCATGTTAAACACTATTATTGCACAAAGAGTCCATGCAACAAAATGTGAAAAGAGTCAAGGGGTGCGAATACTTTCTGAAGGCACTGTATATCGTGAAGATAACTATTCCAAGCGGCATTTAAAAGAACACCAATGCTTTATCGCTGTCACTTATCGCCAGGGCAGAATCTTGTTGATTACAATGTACCGGCTTGGCAAAAAATTAGGTAACACTTTACTTGAAACCCAGTGTCATAACACGTTATGACACGGTCATAGACATGTCATAATATGTCAAAACAGCTGACATAATTTGTCATAACCTGTCATAATATGGTCATAACACTGTCATGATCCATAGATTTACACCTGTTGTGACATATTGCGTTATTTTATGGCTGGTTATGACACCTACATAAGAGTGTCAAAACTCACATTTATTCAAATTAGTTTTTCGTTAAGCCTAATTCTGAAATTGATTAAATAAAATGTTTTCCTCATCCATCTACACACAATAACCCGTAATGACAAAGCAAAAACAGGTTTTTAGACATTTTTGCAAATATATTAAAAATAAAAGAAATAAACAAAACATTTACATAAATATTCAGACCCTTTACTCAGTACTTTGTTGAAGGACCTTTGGCAGCAATTACAGCCTCGAGTCTTCTTGGGTATGACGCTACAAGCTTGGCACACCTGTATTTGGGGAGTTTCTACCATTCCTCCCTGCAGATCCTCTCAAGCTATGTCAGGTTTGATGGGGAGCATTGCTGCACAGCTATTTTCAGGTCTCTCTAGAGATGTTCAATTGGGTTCAAGTCCGGGCTCTGGCTGGGCCACACAAGGACATTCAGAGACTTGTCCCGAAGCCACTCCTGCGTTGTCTTGGCTGTGTGCTTAGGGTCGTTGTCCTGTTGGAAGGTGAACCTTCGCCCCAGTTTGAGGTCCTGAGCACTCCGGAGCATGTTTCCATCAAGGATCTCTCTGAACTTTACGCCGTTCATCTTTGCCTCGATCCTGACTACATTTACATTGACATTTTAGGAGCAATTAGGGTTAAGTGCCTTGCTCAGGGGCACATCAACATATTTTTCAACCTAGTCAGCTCGGAGATTAGAACCAGCGACCTTTCGGTTACTGGCACAACGCTCTTAACCACTAAGCTACCTGCCGCCAGCCGACTAGACTCCCAGTCTCTGCCACTGAAAAACATCCCCACAGCATGATGCTGCCACCACCATGCTTCAACGTAGGGATGGTGCCAGGTTTCCTCCAGACGTGACGCTTGGTATTCAGGCCAAAGAGTTCAATCTTGGTTTCATCAGACCAGAGAATCTTGTTTCTCATGGTCTGAGAGTCTTTAGGTGTCTTTTGGCAAACTCCAAGTGGGCTGTCATGTGCCTTTTACTGAGGAGTGGCTTCCGTCTGGCCACTCTACCGTAAAGGCCTGATTGGTGGAGTGCTGCAGAGATGGTTGTCCTTCTGGAAAGTTCTCCAATCTCCACAAAGGAACTCTAGAGCTCTGTCAGAGTGACCATCGGGTTCTTGGTCACCTCCCTGACCAAGGCCCTTCTCCCCCGATTGCTCCTTTTGGCCAGACGGCCAGCTCTAGGAAGAGTCTTGGTGGTTCCAAACTTCTTCCATTTAAGAATGATGGAGGCCACTGTGTTCTTGGGGACATTAAATGCTACAAAACATTTTGGTACCCTTCCCCAGATCTGTGTCTCGACACAATCCTGTCTCTGAGCTCTACGGACAATTCCTTCGACCTCATGGCTTGGTTTTTGCTCCTACATGCACTGTCAACTGTGGGACCTTATATACAGGGGTGCACATAACTGGTACGCAGGTACGCAAGCGCGACAAAAATCAGGAAAGCGTAATGCAACTTGTGTTACTACGCGCCTTTGCGTACTTGACCGATCTTCTCATCTAACCTTACACATGACATGTTGCTTGTCAACTACTGTCAGGGATGTCCAAAAAGCAACAGACATTATGCAGCTTCTTTGGCGTTTCGCCACCTACAAAGAAACGCCAACTGGAGCCAGAGCCGAAGAAAATACTTTTTTCGGAAAAGTGGCTCCAAGATGTGCAGTGGCTTGAAGCTAACGATGAGCGCACTGAAATGTGGTGCAAGATTTGCCGCTCAAATCCACATCTAGCAGACAAAACGGGTGCATTTTATAAAGGCTCAAAGAATTTCAACCATCCTTTATTTGACAAACATGAAAAGAGCAAGGAGCACACGAATGTGGCGCAAGCCATTGCTAAGCTAGCGGAGAAGAAATGTCCAGTCGCCCACTTGCCAGATGGCGAGACAAGCTGAATGAAGAACAGCGGCAAGCTCTGTTTAATATTTATCTCCTCGCCTTCCATAAAGCTAAACACGCACGTCCCATGTCTTCCTATTCTGAGGATGTTCCTTTACTGAAGCGGCTAGGAGTAAATGTCGGAGGTACATATCATTCAGGTGAAGGGGGCACACGGATCATGCAGAGCATCGCTCACACCATCATCGGGGAGTTACGAGCCAAGTTGCAGTCTGCTGAATTTTGGGGGCTGCTTTTTGATGGATCTGAGGACATCACAAAAACTGAGCAGGAAATCATTTACATTGTGTCTGTGTCCAGCAACGGAGAGTTTACTTTGGACTTTATTGGACTGATTGAATTGGGTGCTGACCGAACCGCGCAGGCCATAACAGACGGACTTGTGAGACTTTTCCAGGACACAGGCTTGGATGACTGGACAACAAAGTTGGTCGCTGTGTGCACAGACGGGGCTGCTGTCAATCTACAACAGCGTTGTGCCAAGACTCTGGCAACTTGCTGCAGTTGGAGACTCCCTTGTGCACATTCTGTGCACCGCACACACACTGGAGAATTGCGCCAAATCAGCTGATCGCAACGTTCCTTACTGTGAGACATTTAATCGCTCTGTGGACAAGCTGCTGCAGTTTTATTTACAAAAAGGTGGAGAAAAAAAAAACTGCTGCACTGAATAAGCTATGTGAAGAAAATGGGATCTCCTTTGTGAAACTGGGTAAGTTTCATAATATCAGATGGTCTGCATGGAGGCATGGAACACTGTTAAAAATATCAAGACTATTGCCAGCCATTAAAATGCAACTGGTTACGAGTGATAACAGTGACTTGCAGCATATCTGCACAGAGCGTTTTCAGTGCTTTCTGTCAAACATGCTTGACATCTGCAACATTTTGAAGACCACATCCATTAGGTTTCAGAAGGAAAAGCTGACCATTGAACTCATGGTGGCCATTGGACAGTTCACACTTCTGCTTGATGGTGAAAGCCACAGGGCACACACTGTTTCCAATGCTGATGCTGACAGAGACAAGACACACTTACTCAGGGGGTTAATTGAAGAGTTTGAAATCAGATATGACTCCCTCAAGTCATGTGATCATTTCTTACTATTTGATCCTTCAACATGGCCTCAGTAAATGCAAGACCTCCACAGTTTTGGAAACACAACAGTTTGCAGCATTCTCAAGAAATATGAGGCCACCTTGCAACTTGACAAAGATACCACTGTGACAGAATGGATGCGCTTAAAGCAGGCAGGAAAACGCTTGGGAGCCTCTTCTGTGTATGACTTGGTCCAAATAGTAAATACAAGTAACCCAGATGCTTACTCCAAAATCAACAAGGTGGTTAAGCTGTCTCTTACACTGCCTTTAAGCAGTGCAGCTTGGGAGAGGGGATTCTCACATCTCAACATAATAAAAACCAAGTACAGATCTCGTCTGTCACATGCTCGTCTCTCAGCCCTGATGCACATTCACCTGTCAAAGCAGACCACAGAGACATTTGACCCAAAGCCTGCTGCTAGACAGCTAATCGGAGGCTCAACCAAGGACAGGGAGGTGCATCTGCAGCATCTTCATCATCTACCATGCAGGAAGCTGAAGCAGAGGACAGTGGGGGCGACACTGAAGAGGACAGTGGTGGCGGCACTGAGGAGGACAGTGAGGAAGACTGCACTTATTAAGACCACGCTACATATGGGATGAGTACCAGACACCATCTGCTGGTACTCACCTGAGTAACTCACTGAAAAAGTTATGTGCACCCCTGCTTATATAGACAGGTGTGTGCCTTCCCAAATCATGTCCAACCAATTGAATTTACCACAGGTGGACTCAAATCAAGTTGTAGAAACATCTCAAGGATCATCAATGGAAACATTGGAAACTTCGAGTCTCAGCAAATTGTCTGTATACTTATGTAAATAAGGTATTTCTGCGTTTTGATTTGTTTAAATTTGCAAAACTTTATAAAAACCTGTTTTCACTTTGTCATTATGGGGTATTGTGTGTAGATTGCTGATGAAAAAAAAGTATTTAATCAATTTTAGAATAAGGCTGTAACGTAACAAAATGTGGAAAAAGTCAAGGGGTCTGAATACTTTCCAAAGGCACTGTAAAGCGTAATAATAGTAACAACATACCAAACCTTCACAAACGTTTCTAAACTTTAGTAGGGTAATATCAAAAGTAAGTCAAGCCATTGTTTATAAGGGAAATACGAGCAGAAGAGGGAAAATGTAAACCAGGGAAAAAACACACCCCAATAAAAAAAAAACACAGCCCTCCCCAAAGCAAAAAAAATAAGTTCGACAACCCTCCCCTATTTTTGACCACCCCTCCCCCCAGTACATTTCGAACTGTCCCTAAGGTGATGGCAAGGCTCTTCAACTAGTAGGCATAAACCACATGAATATTGATTTTCATTAGATTTTTCTTGAAGGTTTGGTGATTTTGAGAAATTAATTGTTATAACAAGAACATGTTCAAACAACCAGCACTTGGGAAACATAGATCAGGGGTGGCCAACACTCCTAGAGAGCAAGCAGGATTTTCTTCCAGCCCTATTTTAAAGAGATAGTTCACCCAAATTACAAAATGCAAAATATTTGTGTCCTTACCTTGAAAGCAGTCTATAGACAAGGAGAATGCAATCTATGATTTGGTTTCCCACTGCCATCAACCATTAATATTTGGTGTAGTGGTAACACTCCCTAGCACATGTCGCATACAACTTTCCACCTGAGAACAGGGATCAATCCCTGCCTCCAACCTTCCCATTGTTTCTAGCATTTGCATATCTCAATTCATTACTGTCTGAATAAAGTGTCAAACCACCTAAAAAATATGTTCATTAAAAAAACATTAGCATACTTAAAGTTTCATCCCCCATAAATCGCAAATTTAACAGTCGTCCAATTTTGAGTGTTAATTTAATGTTCAAAGAATTCTGAATACACCTGACCAGTGGTTTATTTATTTTTTATTTTTTATCCACCCTGGTCATAGGCCTAAGCCATGTCAAAATACATAGAATTGCAGGAAATTAGCTTTAAAACTGTAAAATGTTCCCCCGTCTAGGGGTTGTGCTAGGGGGTAGTGAAATTCACACAACAAATCTCACTCCAAGCTTTCTATTCAAATCCCGAAAAATGTCAAATCTATTACCTTCACAAAAAAATACAAAAATAAAACTAATAAAAAGCTAGCTGACTAGCTAGCATTAGCCAGCTGGCTATACATTTAGCTTGCTATAGCTATGGGCGTTTGACATTTGTATGAATTGTAATTTGTGTTGTTTAATATTTTTGGGACTCCTGAGCAAACCAGCAAAACAGGCTGTCATCTTGTGAAACCCAGTGAATGTAAAGAATCTAGCTAAAGCATTTACTGCAAATTGAATGTACAATTTTGTAAGGTTGCCTTGCTGTTCATAAAAAAATATTTCAAAGTCAATTATCGTTACTTGTCATTGTTCTTTATTGTAGTAGGGTTAACATTAGAGACTGAAAATATTTGCCATGCAATGCAGCTGAAGTAACCTAGCTAACTCTTTTCTTGATTATAGACAGGTTACCTGACAACAGTTAATCATTATAACCCACAAGAAATTGCAGAAAATGACTGAGTGAAGGAAATGCGATGAGTGAATATCAAACTGCTATTATGGAATGAAAGTCCTGCTTCAGTACTACTCCACATTGAACCACATCCAGAGAATGGGTACATGATGGGCACATTGTTGTTTTGCTGTTCTCATATGGTAAGTATGTATTTGTTGCATGAGATATATTTGGAATGCTATTATTGTCGCCAGTACAGAAATGTTGAAAAACACGAGGCTCGTCGTTAATGAATTGCGTGGTAGGCTATCCATTGGCGGCTTCTGATGTGCATGTGCACGAGTGACTTGATGTCGCTAAGGGGGGGAGATGATTCGGATTGAGGCTAACTGTGATTAATATCAAAGTTCAGCAAGTTGCAATGTACACTGTTATAACACTATAACGGATTGTGACATAACAGGTCATAACAAAGGGCTGAGTCAATCCTGAACAAAACAAATGTCAGCGCAATCTCAATAAGGGGTTATGTCTGTGCATTCATCTGAAGAATGCGGGACCCGCTCTGAAACAGTTGAGTTAAATTGAAATGTACAGTACCAGTTTGGACACACCTACTCATTCAAGGGTTTTTCTTTATTTTTACAATGTTCTACATTGTAGAATAATAGTAGATACATCAAAACTATGAAATAACACATATGGAATCATGTAGCAACCAAAAAAGTGTTAAACAAATCAAAATATATTTTATATTTGAGATTCTTCAAAGTAGCCACCCTTTGCCATGATGACAGCTTTGCACACTCTTGGCATTCTCTCAACCAGCTTCATGAGGAATGCTTTTCCAACAGTCTTGAAGGACTTCCCCCGGCAGGTAGCTTAGTGGTTAAGAGCGTTGTGCCAGTAACCGAAAGGTCGCTGGTTCTAATCCCTGAGCCGACTAGGTGAAAAATCTGTCGATGTCTGCTAAATGACTAAAATGTAAATATGCTGAGCACTTGTTGGCTGCTTTTCCTTCAATCTGTGGTCCAACTCATCCCAAACCATATCAATTGGGTTGAGGTCGGGTGATTGTGGAGGCCAGGTCATCTGATGCAGCACTCCATCACTCCTCTTGGTCAAATAGCCCTTACACAGCCTGGAGGTGTGTTTTGGGTCATTGTCCTGTTGAAAAACAAATGATAGTCCCACTAAGCGCAAACAAGATGGGATGGCGTATTGCTGCAGAATGCTGTGGTAGCCATGCTGGTTAAGTGTGCCTTGAATTCTAAATAAATCACCAACAGTGTCACCAGCAAAGCACCCCCACACCATCACACCTCCTCCACCATGCTTCACATTGGGAACCCCGCATGCGGAGATCATCCGTTCACCTACTCTGCGTCTCACAAAGACACGGTGGTTGGAACGAAAAATCTCATATTTGGACTCATCAGACCAAAGGCTAGATTTCCACCGGTCTAATGTCCATTGCTCTAGACTCTTGGCCCAAGCAAGTCTCTTCTTCTTATTGGTGTCCTTTAGTAGTGGTTTCTTTGCAGCAATTCGACCATGAAGGCCTGATTCACGCAGTTTCCTCTGAACAGTTGATGTTGAGATGTGTATGTTACTTGAACTCTGTGAAGCATTTATTTGGGCTGCAATCTGAGGTGCAGTTACCTCTAATGAATTTATGCTCTGCAGCAGAGGTCACTCTGGGTCTTCCTTTCCTGTGGCGGTCCTCATGAGAGCCAGTTTCATCATAGCGCTTGATGGTTTTTGCGAATGACCTTCATGACTTATCTCTTCAGTAGGTCATATGATTGAGTGTAGTCTGGCCCAGGAGTGTGAAGGTGAACGGAAAGGCTGGAGCAACGAACAGCCCTTGCTGTCTCTGCCGGGCCGGTTCCCCTCTCCACTGGGGTTCTCTGCCTCTAACCCTGTTGCAGGGGCTGAGTCACTGGCTTGCTGGTGCTCTTTCATGCCGTCCCTGGGAGGGGTGCGTCACTTGAGTGGGTTGAGTTACTGACGTGATCTTCCTGTCTGGGTTGGCGCCCCCCCTTGGTTTGTGCTGTGGTGGAGACCTCTGTGGGCTATACTCGGCCTTGTCTCAGGATTGTAAGTTGGTGGTTGGGGATATCCCTCTAGTGGTGCGGGGGCTGTGCTTTGGCGGAGTGGGTGGGGTTATATCCTTCCTGTTTGGCCCTGTCCGGGGTTTCTTCGGATGGGGCCACAGTGTCTCGGACCGCTCCTGTCTCAGCCTCCAGTATTTATGCTGCAGTAGTTTATGTGTCGGGGGCTGGGGTTAGTTGGTTATACCTGGAGTACTTCTCCTGTCTTATCCAGTGTCCTGTGTGAATTTAAGTATGCTCTCTCTAATTCTCTCGTTCTCTCTTTCTCTCTGAGAACCTGAGCCCTAGGACCATACGTCAGGACTACCGGGCATGATGACACCTTGCTGTCCCCAGTCCGCCTGGCCTTGCTGCTATTCCAGTTTCAACTGTTCTGCCTGCGGCTACGAAACCCCTACCTGTCCCAGACCTGCTGTTTTCAACTCTTTAATGATCGGCTATGAAAAGCCAACTGAGAGACCTGAGCCCTAGGACCATACGTCGGGACTACCGGCCGTGGTGACTCCTTGCTGTCCCCAGTCCGCCTGGCCTTGCTGCTATTCCAGTTTCAACTGTTCTGCCTGCGGTTATGGAACCCCTACCTGTCCCAGACCTGCTGTTTTCAACTCTTAATGATCGGCTATGAAAAGCCAACTGAGATTTATTCCTGATTATTATTTGACCATGCTTGTCACTTATGAACATTTTTGAACATCTTGGCATGGTTCTGTTATAATCTCCACCCGGCACAGCCAGAAGAGGACTGGCCACCCCTCATAGCCTGGTTCCTCTCTAGGTTTCTTCCTAGGCTTTCGCCTTTCTAGGGAGTTTTTCCTAGCCACCGTGCTTCTACACCTGCATTACTAGCTGTTTGGGGTTTTAGGCTGGGTTTCTGTACAGCACTTCGAGATATTAGCTGATGTAAGAAGGGCTATATAAAATAAAATTGAAAAAAAAAAATTGATTGATTGACTGTCGTTTCTCTTTGCTTATTTGAGCTGTTCTTGACATAATATGGACTTGGTATTTTACCAAATAGGGCTATCTTCTGTATACCAACCCTACCTTGTCACAACACAACTGATAGGCTCAAACGCATTAAGAAGGAAATCAATTCTACAAATTAACAAGGCACACCTGTTGATTGAAAGGCATTCCAGGTGACTACCTCATGAAGCTGGTTGAGAGAATGCCAAGAGTGTGCAAAGCTGTCAAAGGCAAAGGGTGGCTACTTTGAAGAATCTCAAATATAAAATATATTTGGATTTGTTTAACACTTTTTTGGTTACTACATGATTCCACGTGTTATTTCATAGTTTTGATGTCTTCACTATTATTCTACAATGTAGAAAATAGTAAAAATAAAGAAAAACCCTGGAATAAGTAGGTGTGTCCAAACTTTTGACTGGTACTGTATAATTAGCTAAATCATTTAATTGCTCCTGGATCTCAAAGGCTAATTATTTTTGAAAGATTATCTTTCCGTACTAATCTTGAAGATATAGCTCCCTCACACCGAGGTGACTCTTTCTTCCCAGGAAACACAGTGGCACCATCATTAGCATGCCGTTGTCATACGCCCACTCCTCTGCTCCTTAACACATTTTAACTCGCACATCGCTTCCTGCCCTCCTGTTGAAAACGCAGCCTACGATTCACTACCAGAAAAATTTAGTCACAAATCGACCAATATAGACGGCTTATAAAATTTCCCCACTTTTTTTCTTGCCCCCCCCCTTCTCATTTTTGTTCCACAGGAGAGGATACTGCTTTGATTAGGGCGGTTGAGGTTTCAGAGAAGACCAGGGCTGCATCTAAAATGGCACCCTATTCCCTAATATATAGCACTACTTTTGACCAAGGCCCATAGGGTTACAGGTCACTTGAGATCAAATCAAATGTTATTTGTCACATACAGATGTTATAGCGGGTGTATCGAAATGCTTGTAAATAGATAGACAGCCTTCCCTGACATTTCAAACAAATGACTCCAACTCGACCAGACACTAAATCACTGGCAGGAGGACCTTAACATTAACATAAGGAAATCTTTCAGGAGGAGGTAATGCCTATTGATCACATTCCTGGCCAGGAGGGTTCTGTCGATGGCGTGGGTAATTCCCTGATGCCCATTTGTTTTGACAGTTAAAGTGAGACAACGCGGTAGAAGATGATTAAAACATCACCATTATTGATTTGAGTATTCTTGCATTATAGTTGTTGATACAGCATGTTGAGTCTGGACACCTCTAGTGCTAACCCCAGCTCATTATTAGAAGGTTCAGATGTTTCCTAGAACACTCAGGTCTTTCCTTTTGTATCTTTTTTTAAAATCATTGCTCATGTTGTGCAAAACAAATTCCCTTTGGGGCAATAAAGGTTTCAATCATCATCGTAGAACACAGAGGAAGGAAGAGCTACAATCAAATCATAAACAGTAGATAGGCTAGGTACAGAGACTCTGTATGGGGGCAGCAGGTAGCCTAGCAGTTAGAGAAGCGGGCCAACAATGGGATGGTTGCCAGTTCAAAACCCAGCTCCGACTGGAAAAATCTGGTGCGTAGTGAGCCGGAAAACGGAGGGTTGCTGGTATCACTCCCTGCCGTTGAGCCCTTGAGCAATGCACTTAACCCCTACAATTGCTCTGGGGGCACTGCACTCCAGCAGACCCATTGCTTCAAACCCCTAGGGTGTGTGTGTGTCTAGGGGGGTTGGGTTTTGAGCATTAAGATACAGTACATTTCCAGCCTCTGCAAGTTAATGGAGAATAAAGTAATCTTTTTCGAGAGAGGGAGAGGGAGAGGGAGAGAGGCTTTATAAATGTGGTAGGCCTACTGTATCCAATCACACTGCTCGTTCTATGATCTGCCTTGGTGGTTGTAATTATTATGGACAGCAGGAGTCGGTTGGCGTATGTAGAGGCGTACCCTAACCCGCCGAAGCATTCTCAATACGATTTTTCTTTGGCACATAAATGGTAGGGACAGTCCTACTTTAATCGCGTTTCATTTTTTTTCTTCAGGAAATGTAAACTGCTTTGCTTCTCTCAATTGATAAGATTTGCCTTAGGGCTGTTTTGCCTGCGGCTCAGTGTTTGTCCTCTAGCTCCTTTTTCTCCCGCTCCCCTTCGGCCCTTTGATCCCTCACCAAGACATCTGATACAAACATAATGGGTCCTGACTGAAGGTGGGCCTAGCCTGATTCATTGTTCTAGGTTTAGCAGCTCTGCTGGCTGTGAGAGCACCCAGCTCTGCTGGCTGTGAGAGCACCCAGGGAGAGATTGGGCAAATACTGTTTCAGTGTCCCCAAGCCTGGGGCCTGTGTTCAGAAAGACAAAATAAAGATAGCACTTTGACCGACTCTCTACCCTACCTTATCAAAAAGGGTTGTAAGAGCCACAAAGTTATAGCTCAAGCTGGTACAACACAGGTACAAAAGTATCTATAGCCGCAGTAAACGAGTCCTATATCGACATAACCTGAAAGGCCGCTCAGCAAGGAAGAAGCCACTGCTCCAAAACCGCCATAAAAAAAGCCAGACTACGGTTTACAACTGCACATGGGGACAAAGATCGTACTTTTTGGAGAAATGTCCTCTGGTCTGATGAAACAAAAACAGAACTGTTTGGCTATAATGACCATTGTTATGTTTGGAGGAAAAAGGGGGGTCTTGCAAGCCGAAGAACACCATCCCAACCGTGAAGCACGGGGGTGGCAGCATCATGCTGTGGGGGTGCTTTGCTGCAGGAGGGACTGGTGCACTTCACAAAATAGATGGCATCATGAGGAAGGACAATTATGTGGATATATTGAAGCAACATCTCAAGACATCAGTCAGGAAGTTAAAGCTTGGTCGCAAATGGATCTTCCAAATGGACAATGACCCCAAGCATACTTCCAAAGTTGTGGCAAAATGGCTTAAGGACATCAAAGTCAAGGTATTGGAGTGGCCATCACAAATTCCTGACCTCAATCCAATAGAAAATGTGTGGGCAGAACTGAAAAAGCATGTGCGAGCAAGGAGGCCTACAAATCTGACTCAGTTACACCAGCTCTGTCAGGAGGAATGGGCTAAAATTCACCCAACTTATTGTGGGAAGCTTGTGGAAGGCTACCCGAAATGTTTGACCCAAGTGAAACCATTTAAAGGCAATGCTACCAAATACTAATTGAGTGTATGTTAACTTCTGACCCACTGGGAATGTGATGAAAGAAATAAAAGCTGAAATAAATCATTCGCTCTACTATTATTCTGACATTTCACATTCTTAAAATAAAGTGGTGATCCTAACTGACCTAAAACAGGGAATGTTTACTAGGATTAAATGTCAGGAATTGTGAAAAACTGAGTTTAAATGTATTTGGCTAAGGTGTATGTAAACTTCTGACTTCAACTGTACGTACGCATGCCACTTTCAGTAATTAAAGTCTGCCGTCACCTTCAATACTGCAACCTTCCTTAAGATGACATGCCGCAGAGAGAGCAACAGCCCCACTGAAGTTTCACAACAGAACACACATAGAATAAGTTAATCTGGCTGTTTGAACAGTTGTGAAGACCCGCAAAGAGACAGAAAAGTGTTAATGCTGTGGGAAGAGAAAAAATATAAAAATAAAACCCACTAAAATGGATTAATTTCATCATGTCACAACACCGGTGTTGACTCACAAAAGCCAAAGGAAATATCTTCCACTGGCAGTCTTCCATTTGAGCTCTTCAGCCTCTTCTACTCTACCAGAGATGTGTTTCTCATAGTTTCGTTTCAAAGTGAACTAGGCCCAGTGTGTGTAGCTTGTTAGATGCTGGAGGATTTTTAATGAAGACATTGTTCTGTAGGCAATCATGTTAAAGGCCACCGGGAGCCGCCCGGATCCCAATTGATTGTCCAATCAATCTGTATATTATGCACGCTCTCCTGTCCAATGACATCCTTATTAAAATCCTTCGAGCGACAACCATCATTAGCGTGCTTCCTAGGAGATGTCAATGAGAAATCCATGTACCGGTGGGTCTTTTGTTTGGCTAGTGCTTTTCGATGACAGATTGATGCATTGGGACTTTTTAAAAACCTGAGGGAAATTTTCGAGCTGATCAATGTAAGAGTATTGCAGAGCTAAATGTAGGCCTGCCACCTTTGATTCTTCATCTCTCTCATTGTATTCAAGTTCACAGGTTCAAACTGTACTGACTGAACACTTCAGAGGCATTCATGCTTGACCTAAAATTCTACTTTAATGGTTAGGCATAATTATCTCTAACTTCTAAAGGATTCACATGTCTATGTCCAAGCTTTTGTAGTCCATAAATGTGACTTGTTTCAGGAAACTAGGCGTATGTCACATGTCACTACTTCACAGGAGAGGCATTTGAACGTAAACATAAATGTTTTATCAAAATGCGTTTTTTGGCAGAAATGCCTTCTGGAACATGTGAACTTTCATGTGCCTTAATAACAAACGTGTATGCCATCTGTAAATACGAATAAAATTGCTAAATTACGAGCCTAGTTGGTTTAGCCACGGAAAAAGACACAAATCTTCCTGCTAGCCATGATTGGCTGAGATAATGGATGGGCTGGACATGCTGAGCGATGAGTTTGGATTGGTCTGCCATGTAGCATGGGTCGGTCTATAACATGAGCTGCTCACGTATGTGTTGGTAATCCTTTTCTAACGTGGCTTTTTTTGAAAGATATCACAAAGAAATGCAGAAGTGTTGCTAATGCTTTCCACTTTCTGGAGGACGATCGTACTCTCTGACTCTGAAAATGAATCAGACGATGAGGAAATCCCTGATTTAGGTAAAAACATTTTAATTGAACCAGACTTTGTAGACTCTTCTGAAACGGTGATCAACAGTGTTGTTGTCATGGAAGAAGTTGACTGAGTTTTGAAATCTGTGGAATGCCCATTGGAAGCAGAATATGACAGCTAAGGAGATGGAGAAAACACAAAGATCTTCAAAATAAGGGCAACAATGGCATCCGTGACAGAGAGGGAGAAGCGTTCATCCATGTATACGGGTAAGAGTCTAGCTAGCTACATTTTCAGATATTATAAGTTCCACATTTTGTCCGAAAGTTGTTTTTATTGCAAGTTAAAGCGTACTGTTAGCTAGCTAGCTAACGATAGCTGGCTGGCTCGCTAGCTAACGTTATGTGTATGATCTGTGTAGTAATATTATTCATATCTCAGAAATTCATTTGCATTGCTAGTTATAGCCTAATGTTAGCTAGCTAGCTAACATTGAACCTAACTGGTTAGCTTTAGCTACCTGCAGATTCATGCATGGTAGTAATATTATGAGTTGGGATTATGGTTCATTGTTTAGCTAGCTAGCTAGCTAGCTACATGTTTAAACAAAAGATTACACTATGCAAGTAATCATTTCACTGTAATGTTTATACCTTCTTTATCCTGTGCATGTGACAAATAAACGTTGATTTTATTTGATAAAGTGTGTGTTTACCAGAGACGGTAATGTGAAGAACAACATGACATGCACCAAAGTAAAATTAGGATATACAGTAACGTTCGGCCAACTAGACAGTGTCCAAGTTCTAAAATTCTCCAGTAGAATGCCTTGCTTTTATTTTGTCACACTCACAACCGTTAGCTATTTTCTGTAATTAGCTCGCCATTAACTTGTAAATAATGATCTTGTTGTGAGTTTATTTTCCTGTACTAATTAATAAAAATGTGCTAGTTAAGATGTTGTCAGCTATGATATGTTCATTATTTGAATTGGCTAGCGAACTAACTTAACGTTAGCTAGCTAACAAGCTAGAAACGAACCAAAACATTGTTTAGAAAGTTGCTTTTAGTTGCCTGGTTTGCTATATTGACATATACTAAATTCATTTTTAAATGGATGGGTTTATTGGTGTTAAAATACACCAGTTATGTTATTTTGGACAACCAGGCTGCTGATGTCATGCAGCCATTCTTTTTTGTGTTAATACTTTTTCATAACGAGAACGACAAGTTTGATTTTGGACGACAATAGAATGTTCATGATGTCACTGCGACAACGGTCTACAGATATGTCGATAGACGTAGTATAAACCAGCCTTTAATCTTGAAATCTACCATTCTCACTCTGTTTAGCACATGGCCTCACATGTGAATCCTTAAAGAGATGGGTGGGGCTAAGGCTTAAGAGGGTGTGAACGATGCTGAATGGGTGTAGACAAAGAAGAGCTCTCCAGTAGGTGTACCAAAACATTCAAGGGCCATTATCTCAAAAGTGGGGTTACATGTTTATCAACTTTCAAAGCAGAATTACTTTCCCATTATTCCTCAACCGTATGATATACAATTTTCTAGCTCTAAGTCGCTACTTTTATCCAATGTAAAAAAACACAATTTCAAATTTTGCCACATAAGACCGAATCGAGGCGGTCGGTCACAAATTAACAACATCAGACCATAAATTCTCCTAAACTGTCATTTCAATGTTCACACCAATGACAATGTCTGTGTCAAAGTTGAGTATGAGAAAGCATTGATGAAGGAATAAATGACCACCTATCAAACACATACTGTACCTTTATGCCAATGAATACCAATTATCAATGAATGCCAATAATACAAAACCAAAAGGCATCTGCCACTGTTCTCGAAATACTCCAAAATTCACAACGCTATATTGCCCAGAGGGCATACTACAAAGCCTGTCAACCACAAGCACAAACTGCAATGGCCAAGACACTAGGGTGAACCCCTTGACAAAACATAATGGCTAGACATGCTTTATCATGCACGTGGCTCACTAGGCTCCATCAGGGGGTTCAGTGGCGGGGTAAGCGGCAGCAGTGAACACTGGGACAGAGATAAAGGGACTGACAGCATCATGATATCAGTTCTCATCCCCCCATCCACTGGCACATTTCACGTAAGTAAGAGCAGATAGATAGATAGGACCTGCACAACTGCACTGGGCAAATAATTGCGAGGGCTTGAGTGTTTGTGCCAAATCTTCAAGGTCGGAAATTGAAGGTATTGTCAAACTGTGTGCAGTAATTAACTGACATTTCTTTATATAGTGATTCCTACAGTGGGGAAAAAAGTATTTAGTCAGCCACCAATTGTGCAAGTTCTCCCACTTAAAAGGATGAGAGAGGCCTGTAATTTTCATCATAGGTACACGTCAACTATGACAGAAAAATTGAGAAGAAAAAAAATCCAGAAAATCACATTGTAGGATTTTTCATGAATTTATTTGCAAATTATGGTGGAAAATAAGTATTTGGTCACCTACAAACAAGCAAGATTTCTGGCACTCACAGACCTGTAACTTCTTCTTTAAGAGGCTCCTCTGTCCTCCACTCGTTACCTGTATTAATGGCACCTGTTTGAACTTGTTATCAGTATAAAAGACACCTGTCCATAACCTCAAACAGTCACACTCCAAACTCCACTATGGCCAAGACTAAAGAGCTGTCAAAGGACACCAGAAACAAAATGGTAGACCTGCACCAGGCTGGGAAGACTGAATCTGCAATAGGTAAGCAGCTTGGTTTGAAGAAATCAACTGTGGGAGCAATTATTAGGAAATGGAAGACATACAAGACCACTGATAATCTCCCTCGATCTGGGGCTCCATGCAAGATCTCACCCGTGGGGTCAAAATGATCACAAGAACGGTGAGCAAAAATCCCAGAACCACACGGGGGGACCTAGTGAATGACCTGCAGAGAGCTGGGACCAAAGTAACAAAGCCTACCATCAGTAACACACTACGCCGCCAGGGACTCAAATCCTGCAGTGCCAGACGTGTCCCCCTGCTTAAGCCAGTACATGTCCAGGCCCGTCTGAAGTTTGCTAGAGTGCATTTGGATGATCCAGAAGAGGATTGGGAGAATGTCATATGGTCAGATGAAACCAAAATATAACTTTTTGGTAAAAACTCGTCGTGTTTGGAGGACAAAGAATGCTGAGTTGCATCCAAAGAACACCATACCTACTGTGAAGCATGGGGGTGGAAACATCATGCTTTGGGGCTGTTTTTCTGCAAAGGGACCAGGACGACTGATCCGTGTAAAGGAAAGAATGAATGGGGCCATGTATCGTGAGATTTTGAGTGAAAACCTCCTTCCATCAGCAAGGGCATTGAAGATGAAACGTGGCTGGGTCTTTCATCATGACAATGATCCCAAACACACCGCCCGGGCAATGAAGGAGTGGCTTCGTAAGAAGCATTTCAAGGTCCTGGAGTGGCCTAGCCAGTCTCCAGATCTCAACCCCATAGAAAATCTTTGGAGGGAGTTGAAAGTCTGTGTTGCCCAGCGACAGCCCCAAAACATCACTGCTCTAGAGGAGATCTGCATGGAGGAATGGGCCAAAATACCAGCAACAGTGTGTGAAAACCGTGTGAAGACTTACAGAAAACGTTTGACCTGTGTCATTGCCAACAAAGGGTATATAACAAAGTATTGAGAAACTTTTGTTATTGACCAAATACTTATTTTCCAACATAATTTGCAAATAAATTCCTTAAAAATCCTACAATGTGATTTTCTGGATTTTTTTTTGTCATTTTGTCTGTCATAGTTGACGTGTACCTATGATGAAAAATTACAGGCCTCTCTCATCTTTTTAAGTGGGAGAACTTGCACAATTGGTGGCTGACTAAATACTTTTTTCCCCCACTGTATGTTGAATATGTAAAGAAGATGTGCTGGTCTGTTGTGTGTAATGAGGAGCAACCAGACGCCACACTTGACGTATTTATGAAATTGCCTTTTCCAGTTCCTAATAAGCATGCACCCATTAAGAAACTGAATATAAAACTGCTAAATCCCCGGGGATTGATGAGGAATTGAAACATTTTATGGTTGAGAGGGAAGAGGCAAAAGGAATGGCAAATAAGTCTGGCTGCAGATTGGCAAATGTACTGTAAATGAAGAAATCATGTGACTAAACAAAAATAAGAAAAAAACTACTATGAAACAAAGAAAAATGATATAAAGGATGATAGTAAACATCTTTTGAGCACCTTAAATTACATTTTGGGCAAAAAGGTGAACTCAGCTGCATCCTTCATTGAATCAGATGGCTCATTCATCACAAAACCCTCTGATATTGCCAACTACTTGAATGACTTTTTCATTGGCAAGATTAGCAAACATAGGCATGAAATGCCAGCAACAAACGCCAACCCTACATATTCAAGTATAACTGCCCAAATTATGAATGACAAGCATTGTAATTTTGAATTGTGTAAAGTGAGTGTGGAAGAGGTGAACAAATGATTGTTGTCTATCAATAATGACAAACCACCTGGTACTGACAGCTTGGATGGAACATTTCTGATGATGGTAGCAGACTATATTAACCATCTCTTCAATCTAAGTCTACAGGAAAGTGTGTGCCCTCAGGCCTGGAGGGAATCAAAAGTAATTATGCTACCCAAGAATAGCAAAGCACCCTTTACTGGTTCATACAGTGGACCAATCAGCCTGCTACAGAACCATAGTCAACTTTTGGAAAAAATTGTGTTTGACCAGATACAATGCTATTTCACAGTAAACAAATGAACAACTGACTTTTAGCACGCTTATAGGGAAGGGCACTAAACATGAATGGCACTAACACAAATGACTGAAGATTGGCTGAAATAAATTGATAATAAGAAGATTGTGGGAGCTTGTTTTGTTCGACATCAGTGCAGCTTCTGACATTATCGATCATAGTCTGCTGCTGAAAAAAAGGAAAGTGTTATGGCTTTACATCCTCTGCCATGTCGTTGATCGAGAGTAACCTATCTAACAGAACACAGAGAGTATTCTTTAATGTAAGCCTAACATAAACCAGGTAGAGTTTGGCATACCTAAAGGCAGCCGTCTTGGCACCTTACTTTCTTCAGTTTTTACTAATGACCTACCACTAGCACTGAGCAAAGCATGTGTGTCTATATACGCTGATGACTCAACATTATACACGTCAGCTACCACAGAAAGTGAAATCCCTGCAACAATTAACAAAGAGCTGCAGTCAGTTTTAAAGTGGGTGGCAAGTAATAAGCTAGTCCTAAATATATCAAAAACTAAAAGCATTGTATTTGGGACAAATCATTCACTAAACCGTAAAGCTCAACTAAATCTTGCAATGAATAATGTGTCAATTGAGCAAGTTGAGCAGACTAAACTGCTTGGTGTAACCCTAGATTGTAAACTGGTCAAAACATATTGATGCAACTGTAGCTAAGATGGGAAGAGGCCTGTCCGTGATAAAGTGCTGCTCTGCTTTCTTGACATCACAATCAACAAAACAAGTCCTAGAGGCCCTAGTTTTATCACACCTGGGCTACTGCCATGTTATAATGATCAAGTGCCACAAAGAAGGACATAGCAAAATTACGGTTGGCCCTTAAATGTACATGGAGGGCTAATATCAATAACATGCATGTCAATCTCTCTTTGTGAGAGGTATTGACATGTTGCAAGCACCAAGCTGTCTGTCCAAACACTAACTAGGGCTGTGACAGTAATTGAATAACCGTGTAACTGATGGTTAGGGATGAAGACCGTCATGAGTGTTGTGGTCGGCAGGTAGCTTAGTGGTTAAGAGCGTTGTACCAGTACCCGAAAGGTCGCTGGTTCTAATCCCCAAGCCGCCTAGGTGAAAAATCTGTCGATGTGCCCTTGAGCAAGGCACTTAACCCTAATTGCTCCTGTAAGTCGCTCTGGATAAGAGCGTCTGCTAAATGACCAATTTATTTTATTTTTATTTTTATCTGACCACAACACTTTCACCCAGTTCTCCTCTGAATCATTCTGATGTTCATTGGCAAACTTCAGACGGGCATGTATATGTGCTTTCTTGAGCAGGGGGACCTTGCGGGCGCTGCAGGATTTCAGTCCTTCACGGCGTAGTGTGTTACCAATTGTTTTCTTGGTGACTATGGTCCCAGCTTCCTTGAGATCATTGACAAGGTCCTCCCATGTAGTTCTGGGCTGATTCCTCACCATTCTCATGATCATTGCAACTCAACGAGGTGAGATCTTGCATGGAGCCCCAGGCCAAGGGAGATTGACAATTATTTTGTGTTTCTTCCATTTTCTAATAATCGCACCAACTTTTGTCACCTTCTCACCAAGCTGCTTGGCGATGGTCTTGTAGCCCATTCCAGCTTTGTGTAGGTCTACAATCTTGTCCCTGACATCCTTGGAGAGCTCTTTGGTCTTGGCCATGGTGGAGAGTTTGGAATCTGATTGATTGATTGCTTCTGTGGACAGGTGTCTTTTATACAGGTAACAAACTGAGATTAGGAGCACTCCCTTTAAGAGTGTGCTCCTAATCTCAGCTCGTTACCTGTATAAAAGACACCTGGGAGCCAGAAATCTTTCTGATTGAGAGGGGGTCAAATACTTATTTCCCTCATTAAAATGCAAATCAATTTATAACATTTTTGACATGCATTTTTCTGGATTTTTTGTTGTTGTTATTCTGTCTCTCACTGTTCAAATAAACCTACCATTAAAATTATAGACTGATCATTTCTTTGTCAGTGGGCAAACTTACAAAATCAGCAGGGGATCAAATACTTTTTTCCCTCACTGTAGATAAACTTTACCTAGTAGCGGGAGTGTTTACTAATAAGCAATTGTTTTGCTAACTTAGTCTATCTAATAAACTGTCTACATCTCCTCCTCTTTCCAACTATTGTTTGATGCTCTAGCAGCTAATCCACCAGATGCACGGGGGTGTAGAAACTATTTTTGTTTCATCAGACCAGAGGACATTTCTCAAAAAATGTACGATCTTTTTCCCCATGTGCAGTTGCAAACCGTAGTCTGGCATTTTTATGGCAGTTTTGGAGCAGTGGCTTCTTCCTTGCTGAGCGGCCTTTCAGGTTATGTCGATATAGGACTTGTTTTACTGTGGATATAGATACTTTTGTACCTGTTTGATAGAGGAATTATGATTATGACTAAAATTGTTCACCCCAATACTGATGATGACTGTGTGAACTGTGTTAGGGTTATCATTATAAACCCACTAACAGAGGGGGTGAGTTAAAAACTGCTGAGACAAACATTCCAGGATGAAGGGGACTGAGAAACTGGTTAAAGGCCGCCTAAAGGTGGGCGGAGCAAAGTTCCTTTGTGTGAAGCATATATAAAGGCTGGTTATGTGTTTTGGCGGGAGAGCTCTCCATGATTAAATAATACAGATCATTCTTGCTGGTTGTGGACCTTTGTTTAATTCATGATTAAAACCAGAGCCTTACACCCTCTGGGAATTATTCAGAGCATTACGTTTAATTAGAGAGAGAGAGAAATTCTCGTGACAAGTGGTCCTTCGAGCCGGATCTCAAAATACGTCTTTATTGTTCTGAGGACACCGAAAACCGTGCACGGGCGGATGATAGCATCCGTATAGAATGACCTGGCCTTTGACGTTAAGGTTATAAACAGGCCAGTGATGAACCTTATGAACGATAAAGACGTTGACGAGATCTGAAAAAGCATTTAAATCCCAACTGCAAGGAGGAGGTCAGTACTTTTTATTCATGGATTTTGGTGAAATGATTTGAACTTATAAGAATAGTAATTCTTGTGAAGGGCAGAGAATAATTACCAAAATCTCATAAGACTTGCCATATTCTAGAGTGGTATAGCACAGTAACTTAAGTAAAGGAAGGAAGGGGGTCCGAAATGACTCAGGGTAATAGGCCAATACCAAAATAAACTAGTTAATATTGAGATTGTACAAGATACAGTCTTTACAATATAAACAGGAAGGGAGATAATTATCTTTGTGTGAGATAGATACATTTAAACAAGTCAAGAGTCATAAACAACTGGGGATTTGCTCTAACTCTGTCTGTTTCATGAAACTAGAGCTTTACGACCTCTGGGTTACGGATAGTGTTAGCAAAAAATCATATAAGGTTGTATACGTGTGAGACCTAATGATCCATCGAAATACACGATAATTGTTTCAAGGAAGGGACTAAAATAGGTCGCGTGAGAAAAAATTGTTGTCCCATCCGTTTCATGAAACTGGGGTCTTAAAACACTCTGGCTTACGGGTTGAATAATTTAAATGGTTGATTACAAAAGCTGATCATAACATTTGCTCAAAAGTCGCACCTAATAATAAGTCCCAAGGAAAATAATTATTGATTGAATTATTACTAAATGATAAGGGAAACGGGGGGATTTCTTCTTTTTCTACCATGGGAAATAAATATTCTAAAGAGGTCCGAGAATTAACGAGGGATGAAAGATATATGTTAGGAAGGGATCAAAGAAATATGTATTATGGATCCATTTGGGAGAAGAGGTATGGATTTATTGGGCATCTCGATGTAGAGAAATTAGAGGCTATGATTAGGCAGATGCATGTAAATTGCGGAACGGATTTGAAGAAACAGCGAGGGGAGGGGCTAGACACAGCGAGAGTATGGCTTTTGGAGGCTCGGAAGAGAGAGGAAGGACAGAGAAGGAAAAAGGGAGTTATGCAGAGAGAAAATGAAGTAAAAGTTGAAGTTTCAGTGCCTCCCCCAGAGCAGAGGGCAGAAAGGTTATATCCAGTTTTAACAGAGCAGGATTGGAAAGAAAACCTTGATGATGACGTTGTCGTGTGTAGGAGAAAATTAGGACTGGTCTCCGCCCCTCCCCCACCATATGACGGCCAAGCCGGAATGTTGGAAGAGGGGGAAGTTTTAGAGAAAGAACTTACAGAACTCAGGGAGAGTAGGGAGCAAATAGACAGGCTGAGAAAATAACTGGATAGAGAGAGAGAGTCAGGAAAGACTAGAGAATTTAAACACAGAGAGTTGAAGAGATTAGAGAGCTATAATAAGTCAGGGAGGCAGAATAGGGGAGGAGATAAGAGGAAATGCTTTAACTGTAACAAGGAAGGTCATTTTGCAAGAGAGTGTGGGGCCCCGTGTAAATACTGTAACAAAACAGGTCATAACCATCGCGACTCCAGAGATAAAGGAAAGGGCAGTGTCCGGGAAATGACAGTCTATTTTTTGGTTCCACGGGTAAAAAGTTTGAAGAAGTGATTTGTGTCGATTAAGAATTGGCTAAAAACACCACGAAGGGATTATTTGGGAGGTACCTATACATTTCTAACGATATATACGTATGAACTTGCACACCCAAACGTAGACGTACGTCATGGGTGAGAAAGTAGAGAATATGAGTTTAAGGTTGTACCGTTGTTGGATCATGTGATAAGGTTTAATGGGTAATTGGACCATAACTAATGTGGTTATAGAAGTAATGTATAATATAGTAGAAAGCCCAATATAGGGTTCCATTTAACTATTATGGTTTATTGGGCATTTCAATGGCATAAGGTGAAATCTGTATATATGAGTGGAATTCAACGGCTGGTATGGGTGGTAACCGGATACTACTGAGTATTTGGTTTGGTGATGTTGAATGGAAGATTTGTAGCGTGGTTTGGGTTAAATAGAAAGACTCACTTATTCAACAGGAATAGGTGCGGGGAGAGAGTTTTTGTGTTGCTGAATGAGGTGAGAGCTAGTGCGGTTTTCATTTGGTGACGTCACTTGCTCTATAAACTGGAAGTAGTTGCTTTGAAAGGGCCGCAGCTTTTGTGGAGCGACGGGTAACGGTGCTTCGAGGGTGACTGTTGTCGATGTGTGCAGAGGGTCCCTGGTTCGAACCCAGGTAGGGACAGTGGGTAAAGCTTTCGCATTGGGGCTATGGACCTAGATTACTAGGTGGATTGGGAAATGTGAAAGCTTGAATTAAATAGTTTAAGTAGATGAGTATTCTAGAAAGGTCTATGAAAATATGTTATTAAGTAGTAATGGGTTGTGGTTAAAAGTACTAATGACATGTTTTCGTAAGAAGGAAGATGATTAGGGCAGGTCCCCGTGCCTCCCCCATTGTGTAGGAAGGAGCGGGGGGGTGAGAGACAGTACATAGTTCAAATGATAGGAATATAATTAAATGTATGCTTATCAACGATAGCAAGTATTTGTTTTATTAATTAGGGCCTAATCAGAGAGAACAGTTAAAGAAATTGAATAGCGAACTGAAAATTGCTATAGAGTTGGGACAATGATTTGAATTGAGAACAAAGGAAAATAATTTATGGTTCTAGTTCGCGGGTAAAAGAGTTGTACTTGCTTGACTGTATCGAGCAGAAGTTTGAATAGTTGAATGAAAAGCATTTCTTTGACAAATTCTAATGGTTATTACTTTATTGTATAGGTTGGGTAACACCAGTGGTGTATGAAAATAATTGATGATTTCTAAAACAATAATCTGTTTATGGTACGTTGAACAATGGGACATAGTTGTGACTATTAGGATGATGGATTGAATAAACATTGGTTATAAGTATGAAGTTATTAAACAATAGGTTTATATTTTAAAAACATCAATGCAACAGGTTGCGATGATTAAATTAATAGAAAGGGGTTATAGGTTTATATTAGAAGGTGTAGTGAACTTAATGAAACGTGGTATTATATAGTGTCTTCCAGGATTAATGGAAGTCTCCTATAGCATTATGTTAAGGGGATGCCTGGGATAAAATATAATGTCTTACTTACACAGAGTATGTGATTGTATTGGCTAATGAATGAAATATGACATTTACAGGGGCGACAGGAACAATAGAAGGGGAGAGAGATTTTCCTATGGTGTTGATCAAATAATTGATAATGGATCATTTGAGATGAGATCACATGGAGCAGATTTAGGGGTTCAATAATCATTGTGAGATTTAAAGAGGATATGATCTGAAGGGTAATCAATTAAACATAATCATTGTATACTCAAGGAATTTTGAGTGGTTTTATGGATTAGTTATGAGGAATTAGATTGATACAAACGATTATTGATGAGTTAGGACTGGGGATATCTGTATCATATTTTGTGTGTACTTACCATCTTTAGATTACTGATGGTAATTGAAGGTTAACAAAATGTATAATTTCTCTTCCAGGAGAAAGAGATTCGCTTATCTCATTGGAATGTTGCCCAGGGCTAGGGGGAGCAGTTTAGTGGAGTTAGGCAGTATTTAGGTCGTAAAAGTGAGCTACCAAATTAAGTGGGGCCTGGCTATTTTTGGTTGTTGTTTTTCAATTGGGTTTTTCAAATAAAAAACAACACACCTAGAATGATGTTTATAAAGGGTTGTTATTTTGATTTTAGGGGGTTTTCAACAGGTCAAAGGTGATAAGTCTTAAAGGAGCACACACAGTGAAGTTTTTCGGTTTTGACTGAGTTTAGGGTATACATGATTTCTTATGAGAATAAATGTCATGAGGACTTAATGAACACTTGGGATAACTAACATTTATGAAATATTTAGGATGATGGTAATGTTTAGTATACTATGGGATGGAACAGTTCGTTGAATGATTTCAATGGCCTCTGAACTCTGTTTTGACTTTCTGGTGTGAATTAATCATCCACACTGGGAATTCTAAAGGCATGAGAGGAGGACTTTAAGATAGTTTATTTTATCAAGTTGAGGGTCATTTATAATACTGATTAAAGTGTGAAGAAGATTATAATTTGGTAATAATATATATGATTTGAACCATAAAATAACAAAAGAGAGAGAGAGCTTTCTCTGAATGAGGGATACCTGTTGCTAGTCAATTGTACTAATCTTGGATTACTTTACGGGATAGAAGTAAGTTGAGGTATTATCAAATGTTGTCATTTTAATTTCATTTTTATTATGGTTTAATAAACAATGTTGGTATTTTGTTTTTGAAAGCATTAATGATGTTGTGACTCATGTGTTCAGAAAAGGGGGTAGTAAACAATTTGCAGATTGTAGCAAGAGAATGAGCAGTAGTAATTAATGTGTTATGGGTTAGATTAAATGTTTTAGAGGTGTGTAAGTGAAGTGGGAATCCATGGCTGTCCTACGGCTGTCCTACGTTATCAGTGAATGAAAGCAGAAGGGAGCCTTTTGCTTCTCTCCTCAAACAGAGAGGAAAAAGCTGCCAGGGTTGAGCAGAGTTCAGGCTAAAACCTTTGTCTCTCCTTTGCTATCTTCTTGATTGATTACAGCATGAAGGGGGGTTTGTGTATGGTTGAAAGATTAGAGTAGGGACCTATCATGTCCAACAATCAGTCTTCAGGTCAAGTCCGGGAGAGCCGGGGTAGAACAGAGTTTGAACTAAACATGAGTGTTTTTACAAGATAAGGCATCGATTGATTGGATTACTATTGATTCTGAACTGAATGAAAGTCAAATTTAGCCGCCATAATAGAAAAAGGAAGTGGGAGGAGCATTAAAGATGCAAGGGACAGTCTCAAAAATAAATAAGGGATGGCAATTGGATTATAAATTACCAATATTACCTAAGTGATTGTTTAGGTAGGTGGTAATATTAACACATGGGCAGAGACATGTGTCAAGAGGGGGGGGTGATGGTAGATGGTAGGATTAAATAATAAATATACGGAGGAGAGGACTAAATACTTAAAACAAAATTTTTTAGATATAGTCTAGAAAGAGAACACTGATGTGAACGGTATGATTAGAGAAGGGTTAAGGAAAACACACAGGAGAGCAGGAAGAAATGGGGTACAATGTCTACCGATAGTATTAATGATGATCAGGAGAACTCCAGATAAAGAAGGGTTATTGCCATTGGAGAAGGGATTTGGTAAACCATACAGAATGCCCGAGTTAGGAGGACCAGAGCAGGCAGAAATAGAAATTAAGAGCACCCTAGCAGAACACGTGAGAAGGTAGTTTATTAACCACACCGGTATGTCAGAGGTTTTGTGCCCCACATGTGAACTAAAGGAGAGGTGACCCACTATCTAACCAGGTGACTGGTGAGGATCCAGTCCCTAAAGAAGAAAGACTGGAAGCAGGCCTGTTGGGAAGGGCCCTATCAGGTTATATTGGTCACTGCCTTTGCCATTAGAATAGCAGAAAGAGGAACCTGGGTCCACGTTACCCACTGCAAAAAGGTAAGAACACATACAAGCACCACTGAACACACGCAGAGTTAAAGAGAAGAACTGGACCAATAGGGTCTGGGGATCACCTCTGTTAACGAAGATCTCCTACCCCGACCTATCATCACTGTAGTGTGTTCTCAGGGTGTGAGTATGGTGTAGTACCAAGCAGAAAGACTGAGGACAGGAGAGGGTTGGCGGTTTTTGGGAATATGGGTGACTTGAGCTGCATCATAGTCTCGGCAATGGTCTTGATATGTCAAGATCCACCACCAATTACGCTATGCCCTTACCATTGTTAAGAAGTAAAAGAGAAGAGAAGCGACCCGACATACTGACCGTCAAGGACGAGTGGCCTACAAAATGGGAGTCAGAGAAGGGCAGACTGTAGGATTTCAAATAAGGGTTAGGGACGTAGCCAACGGGTGGGGTACATGTCAATAAGCAATTTGGGATTATAAAATCCCATTATATTCATGTTCGGCCCCCACGGCGGATTGTTCCTAGACTCAAGTGTTTAAACACACTTGGGGACGGGGATATGAGACCGGGCGGGACTGAACATCCAGATGGGGGGTAAAGAGAAACAAAGACATCACCAATTATCAATTGGAGATAGTAGTAATGTGACTGACTTAAGTTCAGAAGCACAGGAGAGAATTCTGAACCTTACAGCCCCTGTAACCGATGTGTGGTGGGCGTGTGCCAGTAAAGGCAGTATAAGGCAGAGAATAACAAAAGGGTGGCTAGATACGTGCGCCCTGGTTCTACTGATTCAGCTAGTTAGAATTAGTCACCAGGAACCAAGGAAAGGGTTAAACAGGCGTAGGAGGAGTTTTAACAAGAAGGAGAATAGCCCTATTTAGATGGATGCGATTGGGATACCAAGGGGGGTATCGGATGGATACCAAGCTATGAAACAATTAGGGGAAGGGTTTACTACCACATTCTTTTGGTGGGTGACAAACAAAATTGTGGATTGGATTAATTATATCTATTATGACCAACAACGATTTATTGGCCAGACTAGGGATGCAGTAAAAGGGATCTCTGAACAATTATCCGCCATCTCACTCATGACTTAGGAAAAGAGGTTGGCTCTAGATCAGGCAGAAAGAGGCGGTGTCTATAGAATGGTGGGCCATTGTTGCACATTTATCCCTAACAACACTGCACTGGATGGGACGGTCACCAGAGCTCTTGCAGAATTAACTGCTCTAAGTGAAGAATGGGATGAGAACTCAGGAGTTAGTACATCTTGGATAGGGTGGTTTGATGAAATGTTTGGTAAATGGAAAACCATAGCAGCCACCATCTTGGGGGCAGCCAGCGTTTATATGGGTATTCTTGTATTATGTGGTTGTTGTCTTGTTCCCTATGTCTGAGGGTTGGTGAGTAAGGCGTTGGAGGATGCAGTGTCTCAACCGATGGTGAGATATGGACGGAATCCGGACTCTGACCAGTGGAATGTGGAAAAACGATCCTCCAGGCTTGGTGGATGACGAGGACTTTGACCCTGAAAGACCGCAATTGGATGAAACGTATGAAGATCAGATTGATCATGCTTGTAAATACATGTAAAAATTTAGTCAAAGGGTGGATTGATAGAGGAATTATGATTATGACTAAAATTGTTCACCCCAATACTGATGATGACTGTGTGAACTGTGTTAGGGTTATCATTATAAACCCACTAACAGAGGGGGTGAGTTAGAAACTGCTGAAACAAACATTCCAGGATGAAGGGGACTGAGAAACTGGTTAAAGGCCGCCTAAAGGTGGGCAGAGCAAAGTTCCTTTGTGTGAAGCATATATAAAGGCTGGTTATGTGTTTTGGCGGGAGAGCTCTCCATGATTAAATAATGCAGATAATTATTGCTGGTTGTGGACCTTTGTTTAATTCATGATTAAAACCAGAGCCTTACACCCTCTGGGAATTATTCAGAGCATTACGTTTAATTAGAGAGAGAGAGAAATTATCGTGACACTGTTTCCTCCAGCATCTTCACAAGGTCCTTTGCTGTTGTTCTGGGATTGATTTGCACTTTTCGCACCAGTACGTTCATCTCTAGGAGACAGAACGCGTCTCCTTCCTGCCACAGCTGAATCACTTTCCCATCGATTGAGCCAAGCCAACAGTGTCGCTCCTGAACTATTTATGAAGTAGGCGCTGGTCCTCAGGCCAAAGATCCCCCAACACAGGTTCTGTCTGAAATGTGGATCCATATTGGGTGTAAAACACTAGCTATTTCAAAAGGTATGATGGACAATGGATGAGCTGTGATTGTCAGTGAAGCTGCCTGCTGCCGTGTAATACAGCAATCACCTCTTTCTCACTCTGTCAGATACCAAATCACAGGTGATTATACTCATCTCCAGTACAAAGCAAGATATTGCAGGGGGATGCTAAACTGTAAATGCAGATCCAATATTCAGACAGTGTAAGCTTAGGTCAGCTTGCTTATAGACCCAGTACAGCAAAGGGAGGATTAAGCTACCCAAAACCTTCCACTGACTCGGCCCCACACTGTCAAGTGTCCTTACTGCACATGCTTTCATAAATTTAGTTTTACGCAACATTTCAACTTTGGAGGATGTGTCCTAAAAATCTGTGTTGACAGAGAGAGTCTCCTTGAGAATGCCAGTGAAGACAAATCACTACCTACGTCACAAAAGATGAAGTGAGAAATGCTGTCGCTAAATCATCACGCTGTCGAATATAGTGGAACGTACATGACCAAAAGTATGTCAACACCTGCTCGTCGAAAATCGCATTCCAAAATCATGGGCATTAATATGGAGTTGGTCCCCCCTTTGCTGCTGTAACAGCCTCCACTCTTCTGTGAAGGCTTTCCACAAGATGTTGGAACATTGCTGCGGGGACTTGCTTCCATTCAGCCACAAGATCATTAGTGAGGTCGGGCACTGATGTTGGGCGATTAGGCCTGGCTTGCAGTCAGCGTTCCAATTCATGCCAAAGGTGTTCGATGGAGTTGAGGTCAGGCCTCTGTGAAGGCCAGTCAAGTTCTTCCACACCAATCTCGACAAACCATTTCTATACGGACCTCGCTTTGTGCACAGGGGCATTGTCATGCTGAAACAGGAAAGGGCCTTCCCCAAACTGTTGCCACAAAGTTGGAAGCACAGAATCGTCTAGAATGTTATTGTATGCTGTAGAGTTAAGATTTCCCTTCACTGGAGCTAAGGGGCCTAGCCCGAACCATGAAAAACAGCCCCTGACCATTATTCCTCCTCCACCAAACTTTACAGCTGGCACTATGCATTGGGGCAGGTAGCGTTCTCATGGCATCCGCCAAACCCAGATTAGTCCGTCGGATTGCCAGATGGTGAAGCGTGATTCATCACTCCAGAGAACGCATTTCCACTGCTCCAGAGTTCAATGGCGGCGAGCTTCACACCACTCCAGCCGACGCTTGGCATTGCGCATGGTGATTTTAGGCTCGGCAATGGAAACCCATTTCATGAAGCTCCCGACGAACAGTTCTTGTGCTGACATTGCTTCCAGAGGCAGTTTGGAACTTGGTAGTGAGTGTTGCAACCGAGGACAGACAATTTTCACATGCTACGCGCTTCAGCCCTCGGCGGTCCCGTTCTGTGAGCTTGTGTGGCCTACCACTTCGTGGATGAGCCGTTGTTGCTCCTAGACGTTTCCACTTCACAATAACAGCACTTACAGTTGACCGGGGTAGCTCTAGCAGGGCAGAAATTTGACGAACTGACTTGTTGGAAAGGTGGCATCCTATGACGGTGCCACGTTGAAAGTCACTGACCTCTTCAGTGAGGCCATCCTACTGCCAATGTTTTTCTATGGAGATTGCATGGCTGTGTATTCAGTTTTATACACCTGTCAGCAACGGGTGTGGCTGAAATAGCCAAATCCACACATTTTAAGGGGTGTCCACATACTTTGTGTTCCAACATCACATACATTTTCTATGGAACCCAATTGAGAATAGTGGCCTTACATTTTATGCAAGTTTCAAAAGAGTTAGATGGAATATGAAAGTGACAGAGAACGGGACATACAGTTGTTGGACAAAGGGCCACCTTGTGCAAATAACATCAATGTTAACTCTAAGAGGGAAACACTGGCCTGCGCTTTCCACTGTAGTCCCACCTGTAGGGGAGGGCGTAACCCCGGGGATGTTCTCGTCCCCAGACACCATGTTCTTGAGGAAGAGGTGCATGGCGGGAGCCAGAGCAGGGAGAGGCTTTAAACTGCACACCAAATGAGCTTCATCGATGGCCGCCAACAGCTTGCTCTCTGCACAGACAGAAAAAAAACACAACATAACACACAACACAGTGTTTCAATGAATATTTTTATCGCAAACGCTTTCATATTACAGGCAATGTCACAGGAGGACCTAATGTTCCACCACTCTAGAGATGAATATATGATTCCTATCATCTTTATGGGGGACTTAGAGTATTGCCTGTCATGTACTCCTCACAAACAACTGTCACCTATCCTGCCGGTATTAAATAGGCTGCCGTTACAGCCAGGAACAAGGAGCACGGCACTTCGATAAAGCGACCCAGACACTTCCATTTCTCAATATTCTATTTGGTTGCCGAGGTGCATGCTCCATTACGTTGGGGGGCTGTTTGCAGGCGAACCTGGGCGTGCGAAATGACAGCTGTTCATTGCCGTGGACAAGCGCTCCCTCATCCCCAGAGCGGAGAGGAGAGAGGAGCGTGGGGCGGCAGATGAGGAAATGGCTCTGTGATGTGAGGGACGGGTTGACATGTGTATCCTTCAAACTACCTTCCAATGAAAAACACGGCACCATGATGCTTTTCATCAACACGCAATCGAAGGTATTGAGCAACAACCTGAGAAAGGCAGCACAGTGAATTTGATGGGTTCTATGTGTTCAGTAGTACATCCCAGGCTTGTGCCGTGGCGTGCATGGTGATCGCTCACTCTGACAGCTCTGATAATTACATCTTCAACAGAGACAGTGATGATCCTTAATAGAAGCTTCATTCACTCCCAGTGACTGCCTCTTTATCAGGTTGACAGTGATGATGTATTTGGGGAGTGTCTTCCAATAGAACATTTGGAGAGGTTGAGAAGGTTAACTGATGACAGGTAGATTTTTATTCAGTTCAATAATCAAATGGGGGGGAGTGACCTCCATGGCATCATACATGTAAAGGATCACCATGTCACCCTCCTGAGTGGAATGTTTGATTAGGGCTCAATCAAACCTGGTATTCAGTTGTTTCCGGTGTGTCATTGTTGTGCATTGTGCATGTACGCTCCATTGAAGCCGCAGCTAAACTTACGGCGCACCCCTTTCAGAACACGGCACTGCTTTCATGGAAAACTGACTCTTGCTGTAGAGGTAAAAAAAATGTGGAGGGGTAAAGATTTTACATTCAAAGCAACTAGCTAGCTGAACACAGATGGGCGCCTAGATGGTGAGATCTGGGTAACTTTTTCATCATTTATTTTATATTTTTCATAATGCATCAAGCTTGCCTCTCTGAAGCAGCACACTGATTTGGGAAACCAGAAATTCTTTAAGCAGGCATCTTGGTACCTTAGTGTCATGTGTGCAAACTTGGCAGGAGATGAAGCGGAGGTAAACATTTTAAGGTAGCTCAGCAGCATCAGAGGGTTGGTGGATTTCCAACGGTGATGGGGAAGAGACCAATCGAGATGAATACCAAATGGACTACATGTGAAAAGAGGGGTTTTATGGGCCAAATCAGACACAGGTTGGTCTCTGAAAAGTAAAGGTGCATTGATTCAGGCTATTCAAAATGAGAAACTAATTAGCAGATTCCGGTCCTCTGTAGCTCAATTGGTAGAGCATGACGCTTGTAATGCCAGGGTAGTGGGTTCGATCCCTAGGACCACCCATACGTAAAAATGTATGCACGCATGACTGTAAATTGCTTTGGATAAAAGCGTCTGCTAAATGGCATATTATTATGAGTAGTAATAACGTCTCAACCAAATCCTTTCAGTACAGTGGTCATTAAAGCTAGATACATATTTGAAATTTCAACCCTATTAAATGGCACATTGAACTCTGGATCAATTGAGTTTCCTTAAAGATGACAACAAGCTAAAACCCAAGGCACTTTCTAATCTGTGGCAGCAAGTTTCAAGTTCTAACTTGAAAGTGGATTTCAACACGGTAATGTGAACACAATGTAGTCTCACGGCACCAAGAAGCACTGTGCCATCTGGTTGTTTCCCCCATCTCTCAGAGTGGGCTCCAGAGCAGCCCATTCTCCCCCCTCTCTCTCTCTCCCCCTCTGCCTCCCTCCTCCACACACTCTGGTACCCTCATGGTCAGTTCGGAAGTGGAGGTTAGGTGAGCCAAGAAGTAACCCCATCTCCCCCTCTATCTCTCCCTCCCTCCATGATCCACCCCAACCCCCCAAGTCAGTCAAGGAGAGGAGCTTCAGCAGGCCCCAAAACGACCACATATCATCCCTCCCCACCCCCCTTCTCCCCTCTCTTGTTTCCCACAGGTGGCTCCAGCAGAGGGGCTTAGGTGGCGGTACGCGGTGGCGGCTGGCCGGGGCTGGGCAGGAGAACATGGACGGAAGAAGTTTGCAAGCAGGGCAGCACAGAGGCTTCCTTTGCTACCACCGTCCCTGTCCCCCTTCCTCCTGGCACCGAGTAACCCCCACCCCTCGGCACTCTCCCTGACATGCTGGGCACACACACATGCATGCACGCAGACACACACGGCTGATTTGACAGACTGACTGGAGAGACCCCAGGTGTAGAGCGTGCACTCCTGACCCCTGTCTGTCTGTCCGTCTGTCTCTATGGGATGAGAAGATGATTAGAGAGGAGTGGAGGCTAGAGTGAGGAGGAGTACACACTAGAGGAGGAGGGAGAGGTATACCGAGGTCATTGGACTCAAAATCCTGGCTCCGTGAAAAATAAATACCACATATTATACCACAAGAAACAAATGTGCTGCAAATCCTCTTTTGAGCTCTCCTCTTTTCCAGCATGTCCTCGTCGAGTTAAACAACACTTTGCTTTAATTGTGAAGAAGAAAACATCCGCTCTTCCAATGAACAGCAGATTAAGCTCTGCCTCAAGAGAACAGGACAATACACAATTGCTGGCCTTAGGCTCAAGAAAAAAGGCTCCATTGTGAAAATGAATAGGGCAGTGGTATTCAACTCTTACCCTACGAGGTCCAAAGCCTGCTGGTTTTCTGTTCTACCTGATAATTAATTGCACCCACCTGGTGTCCCAGGTCTAAAATCAGTCCCTGATTAGAGGGGAACAAGGAAATAAAAGCAGTAGAACTGGCTTCGAGGTTCAAAGTTGAGTTTGAGGGGAATAGGGGGTCGTTCCATGTCATTTCAGCAAGCCATAACACCTACCATCTCAGATTGTTCTGAAATAATTTCTGTATTTAGAAACCGATAAAATAAGCGTTCCGGAAACTCTGAGAACTTAAGCTAATTGACTACACCCTATGTAATTTGGGTGAACTATAGTTTAAAAATGAATCACTTAACAGCAGGAACAGCACAATCTAGTGGTCAGAACCTGGTAATATCAGGATGTAGGATGGGACATTAACCCAACAACTTCTCTGAACAGGGGGAAAAAAACATAACCAAATTCACTGAGAATACATTACATAGGATGAAGAAACACTACTCCAATCCGCAGCTCCATACTACTTGTCAAACAGAACAGATACTATATACTTGTTGTTGGGGTGGGATTGGCATGGAGAGTGGGGGGTCCGTGGATGACTTTTGACCACTTCTTTGGATTCCTCATGTCTTATTCATTGTTAGAAAAAGCTTGGTCTAAATCAGATGTTAGGTACTACAATAATTTAATAGTATATGAATCCCATAAATTAAAATGGCCAATTTGGGTGTAATCAATTAGCTTAATTTCTCAGAGATCAAATTATATTTCAACAAAATAATGTTGCAGGAATGCTAATGTTAGCGGTTTCTAACAACATAAACGATTTCAGAAAAATCTGAGATTGTAGGTCACGAAATCCTCTTTCTTGTGCTTTTAGAGGTGGAGTGACCCTAAGGCTTGCTTTGTTTGGTCTTGTTATCCCAGACATTCCTAAAGGGCCTGAAATTAGCTCTATACCACCAACCAAACTTTGCTAAAAAAAAGTGAGTGGTTGGTGAATGTTTTTGGACCAAATAGCCTATTTCAGGCCACAGGCTGCTGTAAGTATATTGTATAACGTGGAAGATCAGCATCTTCTTTTTGATACTATCTACTGCACCCAGTGGAATGAAATGTTCACACAATTACATGCTGCAAATATGAATGAGGTAGGCCTATGCTAACATGGTTCCTATGTAATTTGGTTAAAACACACACTAAAGTAGTGTGCAATCTATACGAATTGGCTGAGATGGTTGTGGCACATCAGACTTACTAAATATATGATACATGTAATCAGACAGTGGCACTGCATCTTCCAATTAAAATATCCCTGGGATTGAGCATGCTTTGTCATTGGCACTTGGATTCTGATACTGTATCTCTTTATTAAACACTGCAGACAAAACACGTCGTAATTAGATTCAACACAATGGTGGCCCACTCCACTTGGATTAGTGTGTGTCTACAAGGGTTCCTTGGAGACTCAATGTTGACATCTGCCAGTTGAATTGAATTTCAAAGCGGACCGCAGCGTTTATGAGGCGGTCGCAAGATCTAGCCTAGTGGATCGCCTGTCTGTGTATCTAAGTTAGGAGGTGTCTCAAATGGCACCCTATTCCCTTTATAGTGCACTATAGAGCCCATCAAAAGTAGTGCACTATGAAGGGAATAGGGTGCCATTTGGGATGCTTCCTTAATGGTTGTTGCACAGTGGAGTACTGGTGTAAGAGGGCATATAAAATACACTTAAGCTCGCTAGGGTCCCTCAGCAGTAGATGGAGCAGGGCCCTTGGTGTTCCGTGGTACAAACTTAGCCTAGGAACAAAGGGAATGACGGTGAGAATCAATCAAGACAAGTTGTTTAGGGAGTGACTCATAATAGACACAGATGCACATGAAACATTTGTATGCATCAGTGAAATACTGTATTAGAACTACTAATAATTTAATAATAATAACTTTTTTCATCAATTGAGAGCTGTCAGCATTATCTGTGTTCTGTGGACGTTTGGTGACTAAGACTGGTTTCACATTAAACACATTAAAACACAAGGCGCTTTTCTTGCTGTAAGGTTAGGGTAGATGCAGGAGGCAAGAGCGTTGGAAAGTTCAAATAATTTGAACTTGGAGCCCCCAAAGACTCTCGGCACGTGCCACTGATATAAATGGAACTCTTCAGAGCCTCTGTGCTCCTCAGTTTTTGCAAACACCCTACTAGGCGAATAGAGGTACAAGTTCACAATAATAATAAGTGGTAAAGTATTATACATGTCGGTTTTAAGTGTTACACAACATTCAATCGACCTATTTCCTACAAGGGAAAGTACACCAGGTTTTTTCTATTCCAAAATAATTATATATTTCTTCCCTCAATGAGTTGGGGTCTTGATTCAGTATCAATTCATGAAGTAAAGAATTTTCTTCCTTTATGTGCTAAAATGATGGTGAATTGACCTCAACCCCTAGACTTATTCCACATTTTGTTTTGTTAAAGCCTTAATTAAAAATGGGTTAAATAAATAAAAAATCTCACCCATCTACACACAATACTAAGGAAGAGTACTAGGGCCAAGTGAAGAGAAAAATACAAAATAAAACGGTGACGGTTGGTGGAACTTGGATTTATAAAAATTGCAGGATGGTACTATATTTTGAGAATAAAGTGGCAATATTTTGTGAATAAAGAGGCAATATTTTGAGAAGAACCTAAAAATGGTGAGAATAAAGTAGCCATTTTGAGAATAAAGTCACAGTTATATTTCAAGATTAAAGTATGGGTTGTGGTTAATTGCATGTCTCCCTGGCTGCCTGTTGCTGTGCGCGCCAACGATGAAATGCCTGAGTTAGATGACTGGTGAAACTATACTTAAAAAATTGGCTTTGGTAACAAGGAAATCCTTGCTCTTTTAGATGTATTAATTGTTTTGTCATTTAGCAGACGCTCTTATCCAGAGCGACTTACAGTTAGTGGTACATTTTTATTTATTTATTATTATTCATACTGGACACCCGTGGGAAACGAACCCACAACCCTGGCGTTGCAAACGCCATGCTCTACCAACTGAGCCACATCCCTGCCGGCCATTCCCTCCCCTACCCTGGACGACGCTGTGCCAATTGTGCGCCGCCCCATGGGTCTCCCGGTCGCGGCCAGCTACGACAGAGCCTGGATTCAATCTAGTGGCACAGCTAGCACTGCGATGCAGTGCCTTAGACCACTGCGCCACTCGGGAGATAGGTTTTAGCACATAATAACCATAATATTATAATTATTATAATTATTTTCAGAAGGAACTGTGGTTACATACAGTACCAGTCAAAAGTTTGGACACCTACTCATTCAAGGGTTTTTCTTAATTTGTCATCGATTTGGTGTACTCCTCAATGCCATCGGAAGAATCCCGGAACATATTCCAGTCTGTGCTAGCAAAACAGTCCTGTAGCTTAGCATCTACTTCATCTGACCACATTTTTATTGACCGAGTCCCTGGTGCTTCCTGCTTTAGTTTTTGCTTGTAAGCAGGAATCAGGAGGATATAATTATGGTCACATTTGCCAAATATAGGCAGAGGGAGAGCTCTGTGTGTGGAGTAAAGGTGGTCTAGAGTTTTTTTCCCTCTGGTTGCACATTTAACATGCTGGTAGAAATGAGGTTAAACGGATTAAAGTTTCCCTGCACTAAAGTTCCTGGCCACTAGGAGCGCCGCCTCTGGATGAGAGTTTTCCTGTTTGCTTATGGCCGTATAGAGTTCATTGAGTGCGGTCTTAGTGCCAGCATCGGTTTGTGGTGGTAAATAGACAGCTATGAAGAATATAAACTCTCTTGGTAGATAGTGTGGTCTACAGCTTATCATGAGATACTCTACCACAGGCGAGCAAAACCTTGAGACTTCCGTAGATATCGTGCACCAGCTGTTGTTTACAAATATACATAGACCGCCAACCCTTGTCTTACCAGAGGCTGCTGTTCTATCCTGCCGATACAGTGTATAACCCGCCAGCTGTATGTTATTCATGTCTTCGTTCAGCCACGACTCGGTGAAACATAAGCTATTACAGTTTTTAATGTCACATTGGTAGGATATACGTGCTTGTAGTTCATCCACTTTATTATCAAGAGATTGTAAGTTGGTCAATAGTATTGATGGCAAAGGCAGAGTAGCCACTTGTCGCCGGCTCCTTACCAGGCACCCAGATCTCCTTCCGTGATATTTCCTTTTCTTTCTACTGCGAATGATGGGGATGAGGGCCCTGTCGTGTGTCTGGAGCAAATCCCTCTCGTCCAACTCATAAAAAAAAAAAATTCCGTCCAGTTCAAGGTGAGCAATCGCTGTTCTGATGTCCAGAAGCTCTTTTCGGTCATAAGAGACGGTTGCAGCAACATTATGTACAAAATAAGTTACAAACAATGCGAAAAAACACACAAAATAGCACGGTTGGTTAAGAGTCCATAAAAACGGCAGCCATCCACTCCGGTGCCATTTTCATGCTGATATCATCCGTTCACCTACTCTGCGTCTCACAAAGACATGGCGGTTGAAACCAAAAATCTCAAATTTAGACTCATCAGACCAAAAGGACAGATTTCCACCGGTCTAATGTCCATTGCTCGTGTTTCTTGGCCCAAGCAAGTCTCTTCTTCTTATTGGTGTCCTTTAGTAGTGGTTTCATTGCAGCAAATTCGACCATAAAGGCCTGATTCATGCAGTCTCCTCTGAACAGTTGATGTTGAGATGTGTCTGTTACTTGAACTCTGTGAAGCATTTATTTGGGCTGCAATTTCTGAGGCTGATAACTCTAATGAACTTATGCTCTGCAGCAGAGGTAACTCTGGGTCTTCCATTCCTGTGGCGGTCCTCATGAGAGCCAGTTTCATCGTAGCGCTTGATGGTTTTTGTGACTGCACTTGAAGAAACTTTCAAAGTTCTTGAAATGTTCCGTATTGACTGACCTTCATGTCTGAAAGTAATGATGGACTGTCGTTTCTCTTTGCTTATTTGAGCTGTTGTTGCCATAATATTGACTTGGTATTTTACCAAATAGGGCTATCTTCTGTATCCCACCCCTACCTTGTAACAATACAACTGATTGTCACAAACGCATTAAGAAATTCCACAAATTAACTTTTAACAACGCACACCTGTTAATTGAAATGCATTCCAGGTGACTACCTCATGAAGCTGGTTGAGAGAATGCCAAGAGTGTGAAAAGCTGTCATCAAGGCAAAGGGTGGCTACTTTGAAGATTCTCAAATATAAAATATATTTTGATTTGTTTAACAGGTTTTTGGTTACTACTTGATTCCATATGTGTTATTTCATAATTTTGATATCTTCACTATTATTATACAATGTGTAAAAAGAAAAGAAAAACCCTTGAATGAGTAGGTGTGTCCAAACCTTTGACTGGTACTGTACATACATTAAAGCATTCAGACCCACCCCTTGACTTTTTCCACATTTTGTTACGTTACAGCCTTGTTCTAAAATGGATAACATTTGTTTTTTCCCCCATCAATCTACACACAATACCCCATAATGACAAAGCAAAAACTGGTTTTTAGAAATGTTTGCAAATTTATTACAAATAAAAAACATGCCTTATTTACATAAGTATTCAGAGCCTTTGCTATTAGACTTGAAATTGAGCTCAGGTGCATCCTGTTTCCATTGACCACCCTTGAGATGTTTCTACAACTTGATTGGAGTCCACCTGTGGTAAATTCAATTGATTAGACATGATTTGGAAAGGCACACACCTGTCTATATAAGGTCCCACAGTTGACAGTGCACGTCAGAGCAAAGACCAAGCCATGAGGTCGAAGGAATTGTCCGTAGAGCTCTGAGACAGGATTGTGTCGAGGTCCATATCTGGGGAAGAGTACCAAAAAATGTCTGCAGCATTGAAGGTCCCCAAGAACAGTGGCCTCCATCATTCTTAAATGGAAGACGTTTGGAACCACCAAGACTCTTCCTAGAGCTGGCCGCCCGGCCAAACTGAGCAATCGGTGGAGAATGGCCTTGGTCAGAGAGGTGACCAAGAACCCATGCTCACTCTGACAGAGCTCCATAGTTCCTCTGAGGAGATGGGAGAACCTTCCAGAAGGACAACCATCTCTGTAGCACCCCACCAATCAGGCCTTTATGGTAGAGTGGCCAGACGGAAGCCACTCCTCTGTAAAAGGCACATGATATCACGCTTGGAATTTGCCAAAAGGCACCTAAAGTCTCTCAGACCATGAGAAACAAGATTCTCTGGTCTGAGGAAACCAAGATTGAACTCTTTGGCCTGAATGCCAAGCTTCACGTCTGGAGGAAACCTGGCACCATCCCTACGATGAAGCATGGTGGTGGCAGCATCATGCTGTGGGGATATTTGTCAGCTGCAGGGACTGGGAGACTAGTCAGGATCGAGGGAAAGATGAATGGAGCAAAGTACAGAGAGATCCTTGATGAAGTCCTGAGCGCTCTGGAGCAGGTTCTCAGACTGGGGCGAAGGTTCACCTTCCAACAGGACAACGACACTAAGCACACAGCCCAGAAAATTCAGCAGCGGCTTCGGGACAAGTCTCTGAATATCCTTGAGTGGCCCAGCGAGAGCCCGGACTTGAACCCGATCGAACATCTCTGGAGAGATCTGAAAATAGCTGTGCAGCGACGCTCCCCATTCAACCTGACAGAGCTTGAGAGGATCTGCAGAGAAGAATGGGAGAAACTCCCCAAATACAGGTGTGCCAAGCTTGTAGCGTCATACCCAAGAAGACTTGAGGCTGTAATCGCTGCCAAAGGTGCTTCAACAAAGTACTGAGTAAAGGGTCTGAATACTTATGTAAATGTGGTATTTCATTTATTTTTATTTTTTGATAAATGTGCAAACAGTTCTAAAAACCTGTTTTTGATTTTGTCACGCCCTGACCTATAGAACTCTTGTTTGTTGAGTCAGGGTGTGGAATTCTGTTACACATTCTATGTTTAAGTTCTAGTTTTCTATTTCTATGTCTGGCCGGGTATGATTCCCAATCAGAGGCAGCTGTCGCTCGTTGTCTCCGATTGGGGATCATACTTAGGTAGCCTATTGCCTACTGTGTATTGTGGGATCTTGTTCCTGTTAGGCTGGTATGTGTATAGCCCTTTGGACTTCACGTTACATTGTTTCTTGTTTTGTTGAATGTTTATTTAGTCAATAAACATGTACGCTTTTCACGCTGCACCTTGGTCCGACCCGTCTCTCAACGTTCGTGACAGATTTGTCGTTATGGGGTATTGTGTGTAGATGGATGAGGAGGGAAAAAACAATTTTATCAATTTTAGAATAAGGCTGTAACTTAACAAAATGTGTAAAAAGTAGGGGCAAATCAAACAAATGGCCATCAATCTAATTATCTAACACACTTGTTCAAACAGGTGTCACTGCGCACTCATGCTTATCAATCTAATAACTTGCGCACACACACACACCAAGTTTCCCCCTAGTAATTTCAGACTATAGACATATGCTCTTCTAATGGCCATGGTGCATTATGAGCACAAACTGAATGAGAAGAGAACTGGGGTTGAGTCCCTGTCAGTCTGCCCTCCGAATTCGCTACAACGTTCTGCTGCATAGCCTAGGTGAACACCTTGCAAAAAATCAGTGCATAATTATTAATGACCTTATCCATGGTGATTTACTAAGGGTAGTATTTCCCCCATATGACAACTATCCTTCTAAAGACTATAGGCTCTGCTACCAGCATTCAGTCTCAAGTCAGAATTAGACGTTCATCCATGTTTCTCAAACATCAACTTTCGAAGTTGATTTCCAATCGACGGACGTCGAATACTGACTTGTATCACGGGTGACCTGGATGGGCTAGTAGGCTTCTCAATAAAACACAATCTTGGGATCCTGGACACTGGGGGCTCTGCGTGTGTCCCATGTCAAGCTGCTCTCCAAATATGCTACAACACCGCTATTTTGCAGTCCATTATAAAGGTATAGCGGCCCACTAGATTGAGTACCCTAACCTATAGGCTAATCGTACGTTACAGTGGGCAAGCAAAAGTTAATTATAAGCCTATCCAACAGCTGCGGGAGGAATTAATAATGAAGCAGGGGTTTTACGCAAAAAATGAAATGTAATACAATGGCAATCCGGGTTATATGTTAAAATCCTACGCATGAACTGCCGACATTATTACGCATATTAATTGATAATGATGGAAAATAAGATATGTATTTTTAAATAGTTATATATACATATACAGTGGGGCGAACAAGTATTTGATACACTGCCGATTTTGCAGGTTTTCCTACTTACAAAGCATGTAGAGGTCTGTAATTTTTATCATAGGTACACTTCAACTGTGAGAGACGGAATCTAAAACAAAAATCCAGAAAATCACATTGTATGATTTTTAAGTAATTAATTTGCATTTTATTGCATGACATAAGTATTTGATCACCTACCAACCAGTAAGAATTCCGTCTCTCACAGACCTGGTAGTTTTTCTTTAAGAAGCCCTCCTGTTCTCCACTCATTACATGTATTAACTGCACCTGTTTGAACTCGTTACCTGTATAAAAGACACCTGTCCACACACTCAATCAAACAGACTCCAACCTCTCCACAATGGACAAGACCAGAGAGCTGTGTAAGGACATCAGGGATAAAATTGTAGACCTGCACAAGGCTGGGATGGGCTACAGGACAATAGGCAAACAGCTTGGTGAGAAGGCAACAACTGTTGGCACAATTATTAGAAAATGGAAGAAGTTCAAGATGACGGTCAATCACCCTCGGTCTGGGGCTCCATGCAAGATCTCACCTCGTGGGGCATTAATGATCATGAGGAAGGTGAGGGATCAGGCCAGAACTACACGGCAGGACCTGGTCAATGACCTGAAGAGAGCTGGGACCACAGTCTCAAAGAAAACCATTAGTAACACACTACGCCGTCATGGATTAAAATCCTGCAGCGCACGCAAGGTCCCCCCTGCTCAAGCCAGCGCATGTCCAGGCCCGTCTGAAGTTTGCCAATGACCATCTGGATGATCCAGAGGAGGAATGGGAGAAGGTCATGTGGTCTGATGAGACAAAAATAGAGCTTTTTGGTCTAAACTCCACTCGCCGTGTTTGGAGGAAAAAGAAGGATGAGTACAACCCCAAGAACACCATCCCAACCGTGAAGCATGGAGGTGGAAACATCATTCTTTGGGGATGCTTTTCTGCAAAGGGGACAGGATGACTGCACCGTATTGAGGGGGAGGATGGATGGGGCCATGTATCGCGAGATCTTGGCCAACAACCTCCTTCCCTCAGTAAGAGCATTGAAGATGGGTCGTGGCTGGGTCTTCCAGCATGACAACGACCCCGAAACACACAGCCAGGGCAACTAAGGAGTGGCTCCGTGAGAAGCATCTCAAGGTCCTGGAGTGGCCTAGCCAGTCTCCAGACCTGAACCCAATAGAACATCTTTGGAGGGAGCTGAAAGTCTGTATTGCCCAGCGACAGCCCTGAAACCTGAAGGATCTGGAGAAGGTCTGTATGGAGGAGTGGGCCAAAATCCCTGCTGCAGTGTGTGCAAACCTGGTCAAGACCTACAGGAAACGTATGATCTCTGTAATTGCAAACAAAGGTTTCTGTACCAAATATTAAGTTCTGCTTTTCTGATGTATCAAATACTTATGTCATGCAATAAAATGCAAATTAATTATTTAAAAATGATACAATGTGATTTTCTGGATTTTTGTTTTAGATTCCGTCTCTCACAGTTGAAGTGTACCTATGATAAAAATTACCGACCTCTACATGCTTTGTAAGTAGGCAAACCTGCAAAATCGGCAGTGTATCAAATACTTGTTCTCCCCACTGTATGTATGTGTATGTATGTACAGTGAGGGAAAAAAGTATTTGATCCCCTGCTGATTTTGTACGTTTGCCCACTGACAAAGACATGATCAGTCTATAATTTTAATGGTTGGTTTATTTGAAAGTGAGAGACAGAATAACAAAACAAAAATCCAGAAAAACGCATGTAAAAAATGTTATAAATGGATTTGCATTTTAATGAGGGAAATAAGTATTTGACCCCTCTGCAAAACATGACTTAGTACTTGGTGGCAAAACCCTTGTTGGCAATCACAGAGGTCAGACGTTTCTTGTAGTTGGCCACCAGGTTTGCACACATCTCAGGAGGGATTTTGTCCCACTCCTCTTTGCAGATCTTCTCCAAGTCATTAAGGTTTCAAGGCTGACGTTTAGCAACTCGAACCTTCAGCTCCCTCCACAGATTTTCTATGGGATTAAGGTCTGGAGACTGGCTAGGCCACTCCAGGACCTTAATGTGCTTCTTCTTGAGCTACTCCTTTGTTGCCTTGGTAGTGTGTTTTGGGTCATTGTCATGCTGGAATACCCATCCACGACCCATTTTCAATGCCCTGGCTGAGGGAAGGAGGTTCTCACCCAAGATTTGACGGTACATGGCCCCGTCCATCGTCTCTTTGATGCGGTGAAGTTGTCCTGTCCCCTTAGCAGAAAAACACCCCCAAAGTATAATGTTTCCACCTCCATGTTTGACGGTGGGGATGGTGTTCTTGGGGTCATAGGCAGCATTCCTCCTCTTCCAAACACGGCAAGTTGATGCCAAAGAGCTCGATTTTGGTCTCATCTGACCACAACACTTTCACCCAGTTCTCCTCTGAATCATTCAGATGTTCATTGGCAAACTTCAGATGGGCCTGTATATGTGCTTTCTTGAGCAGGGGGACCTTGCGGGCGCTGCAGGATTTCAGTCCTTCACGGCATTGTGTGTTACCAATTGTTTTCTTGGTGACTATGGTCTCAGCTGCCTTGAGATCATTGACAAGATCCTCCCGTGTAGTTCTGGGCTGTTTCCTCACCATTCTCATGATCATTGCAACTCCACGAGGTGAGATCTTGCATGGAGCCCCAAGCCGAGGGAGATTGACAGTTCTTTTGTGTTTCTTCCATTTGCGAATAATCGCACCAACTGTTGTCACCTTCTCACCAAGCTGCTTGGCGATGGTCTTGTAGCCCATTCCAGCCTTCTGTAGGTCTACAATCTTGTCCTTGACATCCTTGGAGAGCTCTTTGGTCTTGGCCATGGTGGAGAGTTTGGAATCTGATTGATTGATTGCTTCTGTGGACAGGTTTCTTTTATACAGGTAACAAACTGAGATTAGGAGCACTCCCTTTAAGAGTGTGCTTCTAATCTCAGCTCGATACCTGTATAAAAGACACCTGGGAGCCAGAAATCTTTCTGATTGAGAGGGGGTCAAATACTTATTTCCCTCATTAAAATGCAAATCAATTCATAACATTTTTGACATGCGTTTTTCTGGATTTTTGTTTTGTTATTCTGTCTCTCACTGTTCAAATAAACCTACCATTAAAATTATAGACTGATCATGTCTTTGTCAGTGGGCAAACGTACAAAATCAGCAGGGGATCAAATACTTTTTTCCCTCACTGTATATGTAGGTATGTATATATATATATATATATATATATATATATATATATATATATATATATATATATATATATATATATATATATATATATATATATATATATATATATATATATATATATATATATAAATAAAAAACATGGGGGATTGGAAGTGATGCAGACAATTACATTGATGGAAGTTACAATCTATCTGCAATATTAAGCTGATCTACTCTCTAGAAAAAAAAGAAGAAAAAAAACATGTCTGTGGCAACTCAAGGACCACTCCTGCATGCGCAAAGCAGCTAATCTGAGGCGCTGTTTGAATATATCCATGGATGGAGTCTTTAAATAATCATTAATCTAAATATACAGTAGGCATATTAGATAAATGATAGGCTATAAATAAATAATCACTGATCTGACATTACTTGGTTGGTAGCCTAGTGTAATATCTCCTTTCACTATCCATCTATCGGTGAGGTCTTCAAGGATGGAAGGAATGAAGGATGCATAGGTTATCCCAAAACAGTCAGGGGCATAATCTCCTTTATAAGTGATTTGTCTCAGCTATACTGCCAACTTAGGCTACCACTTGTTCACCTTATAGAGGCTAGCGGCTAGACCTGTTAGGTTATAACAATTGACCGTAAAATTGCTGTCTCAGACGGGGCTTTAGCCAAACACATGCCCCCTGGCTTTACAAAGTCCATGACAGGGGTTTGGGTACAGCCCATGAGCCCGACAGGGACACGCTATCCTTCTCCACGCAATCCGTAACTTGCATTCACAAGATAATAAGCACAGGCCTATGAGGTTACTTCATTGGAAGTGTAGCCTACATAAAACACCATTCCATTACGCACACATTTGTAAATTAACCTTTCGTTTTGACATATAGGCTGCTGGACTAGCTATTACAATCTAAGATACTATGCAAGGTGTTGGCATATGCAGGGGATTGAGGATAACATTGTAGCAAATTCGAAAGGCACCATGACAGGGACTGATACACGCAACTCATGTCTCTTCGCAGTCAGACAATGCACCATAGCCGTTAGAATGGTAATAATAATAACCAAATCCCATACTTTAATCTTGAAATATAACTGACTTTATTCTCGAAATTATTATTTTTTGTTTATTCTCGAAATATTGCCACTTTATTCTCGACATATTGCCACTATTTTAGAGTACTATCCATGAAAATCCAACAACCACCAACCATCACTGTTTATTTATTTTTTCTTTTCACTTGGCTCTAATTCTCTTCTGTATAATACCCCATAATGACAAAGTGAAAACATCTTTTTAGAATTTTTACTGAAAATGAAATACAGAAATGTCTCATTTACATAGGTATTCACACCCCTGAGTCAATACTTTGTGGAAGCACCTTTGGCAGTGCTTACAGCTGTGAGTCTTTCTGGGTAAGTCTCTAAAAGCTTTCCACACCTGGATTGTGCACCATTTGCCAATTATTCTTTACAAAATTCTTGCTAGACAACCATTTTCAGGTCATGTCATAGATGTCATAGATTTTCAAGTATAGAGTGCCTTCGGAAAGTATTCAGACCCCTTGACTTTTTCCACATTTTGTTAGGTTACAGCCTTATTCTAAAATTGATTTAAATTGGTTTTATTCCTCAATGCTATAAACATTTTTTGGTACCCTTCCCCAGATCTGTGCCTCGGAGCTCTACAGACAATTCCTTCGACCTCATGGCTTGGTTTTTGCTCTGACATGCACTGTCAACTGTGGGACCTTTCCAAATCATGTCCAATCAATTGAATTTACCACAGGTGGATTCCAATCAAGTTGTAGAAACATCAAGGATGATCAATGGAAACAGAATGCACCTGAGCTCAATTTCGACTCTCATAGCAAAGGGTCTGAATACTTATGTAAATAAGGTATTTCGGTTTTTTATTATTAATACATTCGCAAAATATTCTAAAAACCTGTTTTCGCTTTGTCATTATGGGGTATTGTGTGTAGATTGCTGAGGATTTTTATTTATTTAATCCATTTTAGAATAAGGCTGTAACGTAACAAAATGTGGAAAAAGTCAAGGGGTCTGAATACTTTCCGAAGGCACTGTATTTAAGTCAAAACTGTAACTCGGCCACTCAGGAACATTTACCGTCTTCTTGGTAAGCAACTCCAGTGTAGATTTGGCCTTGTGTTTTAGGTTATTATCCTGCTGAAAGGCGAATTCATCTCCCAGTGTCTGGTGGAAAGCAGACTGAACCAGGTTTTCCTCTAGGATTGTGCCTGTGCTTAGCTCCATTACGTTTCTTTTTTTATCCTGAAAAACTCCCCAGTCCTTAACGTTTACAAGCATAACCATAACATAATGCAGCCACCACTATGCTTGAAAAAATGGAGAGTGATATTCAGTAATGTGTTGTATTGGATTTTCCCCAAACATAACACTTTGTATTCAGGACAAAAAGTTAATTTGCTTTGCCACATTTTTTGCAGTATTACTTTAGTGCCTTATTGCAAACATGATGAATGTTTTGGAATATTTTTATTCTGTTCAGGCATCCTTCTTTTCACTCTGTCATTTAGGTTAGTATTGTGGAGTAACTGCAATGTTGTTGATTCATCCTCAGTTTTCTATCATAGCAAATAAACTCTGTAACCTTTTTAAAGTCACCATTGGCCTTCCTCTACGGCAACTGAGTTAGGAAGGACGCCTGTGTCTTTGTACACCATTGATACACCATCCAAAGTGTAATTCATAACTTCAACATGCTCAAAGGGATATTCAGTGTCTACCTTTTTTATTTGTACCCATTTATTTTTACCCAATTGGTACCTTCTTTGCAAGGCATTGGAAAACCTCCCTGGTCTTTGTGGTTAAATCTGTGTTTGACATTCACAGCTCGACTGAGGGACCTTACATATAATTGTATGTGTGGGGTACAGAGATGAGGTAGTCATTCAAAAATCATGTTAAACACTATCATTGCACACAGTCCATACAACTTGTGACTTGTTAAGCAGGTATTTACTCCTGAACTTATTTAGGCTTGACATAACAAAGGGGTTGAATACTTATTAACTCAAGACATTTTATCTTTTCACTTTTTAATTAATTTATAAACATTTCGAAAAACATAATTCCACTTTGACATTATGGGGTACTGTGTGAAGGCCAGTGACCAACAATCTTAATTTAATCAATTCTAAGTTCAGGCTGTAACTCAACAAAATGTGGAAAAAGTAAAGGGGTCTGAATACTTTCTGAAGGCACTGTAACTAGGAGTTGATAATCTATGATAATCCATCACATGGCTCTTGATGAGAAAACTCTAACACTGTAATTAAGGTGTGTGTTGTGTATCGGGACAGGGCCAATCACCTTCTGTCCCCCTCGCCAGCCTGAGGTTCTGTCCTGCTGGAGAAGAGGTGCAGGATGGCGAAGCCGCAACCCAGTGCATGCTGGGAGCCATCTGCCCTGGGCTGTAACTCCACCAGCTCCACCACAGCCACCATGCTGGGCAGACAGAGAGGTGTGGAAGTACACCACCTGCAATGGAACACACACACACACACACACACACACACACACAGAGGACAAGACATGAGTGAGTGTGTGTGATGACTAAATGTGTGTGTGCGAAGATCATTAGTATTAGTAGGATTAGCATTGGGGTTAAACAGTGGGGTATGCAAAGAAAACAGACTGGGTTTTAAACAATTGATCATGAACTACCACACCACCTGCAAAGGACACAAGATATTAAGACAGAGTAACAGTGAGCAGAGTAAGTGTTCATCTCAAAGCCAATTGAATGACTTTGACACATTGAGATATAGTTGTACTTTTACATATATTACTTTCATGTACTTCTGATAAATTGAAGTATTATTGCACTTGATGTTGAGGAACAGAAACCTACACTTTCAAAGAGAAAGATTTGTGGGTGTGAACAATATGGACGAAGTGGGGGGAGAAGATAAGAAAATTACACCTTTATTTTCAAACAAAGAGGTAGCCAAAGTCCTCATATTAATCTTGATAATAACACGTATTTTCAATAGCTTAATGTGGTTAGTAAGAGGGGATTATTTCTTACAAAAACAAAGTGCCGTCTGTCTCCAGATGTTTTCCTGGTTTCTAAATGAGAACCAGACAGACACCCAGGGTTGTAGAGATCCTAGCTCAGTGGGGGGAGGAGAGCATCAAATATAGCATCCTATGGGCGGCAGGTAGCTTAGTGGTTAAGTGCGTTGTGCCAGTAACCAAAAGGTCGCTGGTTCTAATCCCCGAGCCGACTAGGTGAAAAATCTGTCGATGTGCCCTTGGGCAAGGCACTTAACTCTAATTGCTCCTGTAAGTCACTCTGGATAAGAGTGTCTGCTAAATGACTTAAATGTAAAGACGGATTTTCACAGGAACCCCCTTGGTAAGACAGGAGCTTTTGGAAATGTAGGGGTTGCATGTTTTATATTCTCCTTAAACTTCTGAAGGAGGGAAACTGAAGGAGAGGGTTAGTTCTTACCTAAAAGAGTGTTGCTAGACTATGCCTTCATACCACATTAGACTAGCAGTATAAAAATATACAGGTAATATTCACCATTTGCAAAGCCACACATAGTATATAGCCTACATTTGCATTTCTTTAGATGCACAGTATGAGAGTTGAGCATGAGAAACTAGCCCACACATTATATGATATATTGGTCCTGTAAGCACAGCCAAGCTGTTTGTTTGAGTTTATTTATTTATTTTATAGGGACAGTGCACATTAATCAACGTTTCAATAAAAGTAACAATTTTGCCAGCCGGATAATTTTCAACCCCAGTCCCTGGGCAGGTTATTAAAAACAATGACAATAACAATACAGACAGACAATGAGCAGTGAGCACATGCAGAGCAACATAGGACAAGCAACACGTAGCACGCAGACAGAGCAACAGCACAAAAAGCAACAAAACAAAATACATAAAAGCAACAAAGTGTTTCCACACCTCACAAGGTGGATGTAACAGTGATGATGGCTATTGGGCTTTCTACCAAGCACTTTGAGAGCCTGTTTGTAGACAGACTGAATGGGTTTTAATGTTGTACAGCAAGCTTGGGCCCAACTAGTCAAGCAGTATGTTACGTGGGGGAGTATCATAGCATTGAAGTACAGTTTGGCTAACTAGGTTGAACTTGGTGATTTTAGTTACCTTGTTGGTAACATCCCCAAAACAAAACAAAAATCAGCACCATAACATTTTAAAATTGACTGAAAGTAGACAAGAGGCACCTTGAAATACAGAGGCACCCGTGTCTCGGCCTGTTCATCTTTACTCTGTTGGCTGCTCAAAGTAGGCGAAGGTGTATTCAAATTCAAAACCACAGGGGCATCTCATTTTAGCCACATCAATCTTTTATCATCTGCATTTTGTGCGCAACATGTTTTAACTCTAAATCACATCCTGGAAGTTTCCCAAATACTGCTGCATGCAAATGGAGAGAAATGGGAGATCGAGCCTCTGCTGGCCCTTTTCTGAGTGCCGTGTGTGTATGTGTGCACGAGGCTGCCTTGTCAGCCAGGCCTTGGCCATTCAAAGACGATATCATCAAGTTCATTGAGCCTCGCAGTTTGAAAATCCCCACTTGCTACATGATTCATCATTACCAAATTATGCACTTGTCAAGAACAATTCAATGTGACAGAAAGTGATGGGTGACAATGTCTCAGAATTCTGCATGGCTGACTGAATTAGTATGGAGAAATCCAATACTGAACACCATGGAAGAGTCTGATTAGAAATGATAATGGACAGAAAATTGTTTGGGGGTGCATTAATTGATATTTTTCAAATAGTAATCTTGGCTAGTTTTAGAATGGCCGTCGTGCGTGTGCATATTATGTGCATTGAAAGCACAGAGAAATGTGTTGGCAAACACAAATAACGTCTGGGCTTAGGAAATGGAACATATCCTCCAAAAATGCATTTCATTCAATATTCAAGGATTGAAAACTTTCCTTCTACTAGTTTTTTTAATTTAATTTTTAACCTTAACTCCCAAATCCAAAGGCTTATCTTAAAGTGAACTTCATTTGAACCACTCGGCGTTGAATAAATAAGTGTTATAGGAATCCATTTTTTCTATCATGGTTCACCAACGTTTACTCCCCTGCGATAATATTGATTTGCATTGTGGTCAGAGACGCAGACCCTAGTCTCCAGGCTATACACAATGGACGTTGTTCAGAACATGAATTTCTAATTCAAAGAGAGAGTCCTCCTTTGTCTAGAGCTTCTCTTTGATTCTCCTCCAAGTTGATTCCCTTCCAATTCCTCTAAAATTAACTGCTCTTATCCAAATATCCTTTCTCAATTTGCTGGGATTCCAATTCCTGGAGGAGTGAGTGTATAGCAAGCAAATGCAGACTCTGAACATGATTAAGATCTTAAAACAAAGATATGAAGCCAACTCAAAACCAGAGACTTTGTGACTGACCCCTTCAAGGCACAGTTTCCGGTTCTGACTAGGTGGAATACAGCTATGACTGGGACTTTTTCGTAGCATGTTAGGAAAACTTACGCAGCAGGTTAGGATAATTAACGTAGCAGGTTAGGAGAATTAGGTTAAGGTTAGGAAAAGGGTTAGGGTTAGATAAAATGCTTTTCTAACGCGCTACGAAAAGTAACTTCCAGTCATAGCTTTACTCCATCTAGTCATAACCACAGTTTCCCAATCCCAACGTCATCAGTCATTTGTTGGAATCTTCTTCGCTCCCTCACTGATATCTACAAGCTCTTCTTGTGAGGGGCATGCCACACGCCCACCCTCAAATAGCAGATGCTGACACTTGAATTACATTCTAATTCACTTCAGCGACACTAAAAATCATGATCACTGTCTACGCAACAAACAGGGGCAGCGCATTGCAAATAGGCCTACTAGTACAGCGCAGTCACGTACTGAGAACCTTGCAGAAAAGCTGTTTGACATCTTGCTCTTTCCTGTCGCCACAGGAGTGCGAGGATGTCAATGAGAAAACAGCTTGCGCGCCGGCAATGCCAGGGATAACATATGCTTTACCTAATGAGAGGGTATTCTCAAGCAACTTAGTCAACAAACCATTAATCGAGTGTCAAAGGGGTAAATATTCCTGTGAATTTGACAAAGGCAAAAAGAGCTGTAATAGGGCTACATTAAAACATCATCATCCAGGCTATAGCTCTATAGCCCAGACAGCACCAGCTGTAGCACCAGCAGTAGCAGAAGCAGCAGCCTGTCAGTGTCAGCAGATAGGGGATTATAGTCAGCCGCTGTGCTGTAGGTGACAGATAAATTAACTAGGCCCTATGTGCGAGAGGGGGTTTGTTATCCAACATTGAGCACACATCATTGAGGCTCGCCGTGTTAAAACAACCCAGTGCTTTTTACTGTTGTGTGAGAATGTTATATGGTATCTGCCATCGTTGATAATGTGCAGTGTTTGGAGAGAATACATTCCAGAACAACATGGCTGGGTAGGATTGGATTCATCGTGTCTCCGAGTGGGCCCCAAACTACAGCTTCTACTGTACGTGAGCCTACCTCACTGACATTTCAAATCCATCACCTGCATATTTCCGGTAGGACACATTTCCGGTAGGGTATTTACTCATTAAATTGGCATAGATGTCCTATCCCCTTGGTATTATTGTTCAGAATGTTATTGGTATTATAAGACCTTATATTCCCCAATGCTTCCCTAAGCTGTCCGACTCATACTAAATGGGCAGGGAATTGCCAGGAACCTCACGGTACAATATTATATCACGATACTTAGGTGCCGATACTATATACAGTACCAGTCAAAAGTTTGGACACACCTACTCATTCAAGGGTTTTTCTTTATTTTTACAATTTTTTACATTGTAGAATAATAGTGAAGACATCAAAACTATGAAATAACACATATAGAATCATGCAGTAACCATAAAAGTGTTATATATTTTATTTTTAAGATTCTTCAAATAACCACCCTTTGCCTTGATGACAGCTTTGCACACTCTTGGCATTCTCTCAACCAGCTTCATGAGGAATGCTTTTCCAACAGTCTTGAAGGAGTTCCCACAAATGCTTAGTACTTGTTGGCTGCTTTTCCTTCACTCTGCGGTCGGACTCATCCCAAATCATCTCAATTGGGTTGAGGTTGGGGGATTGTGGAGACCAAGTCATCTGATGCATCACTCCATCACTCTCCTTCTTGGTCAAATAGCCCTTACACAGCATGGAGGTGTGTTGGGTCATTGTCCTGTTGAAAAACAAATGATAGTCCCACTAAGCGCAAACCAGATGGGATGGCGTATCGCTGCAGAATGCTGTGGTAGCCATGCTGGTAAAGTGTGCCTTGAATTCTAAATAAATCACAGACAGTGTCACCAGCAAAGCATCCCCACACCATAACACCTCCTCCTCCATGCTTCACAGTGGAAAATACACATGCGGAGACCATCCGTTCACCCACACCGCGTCTCACAAAGACATGGCGGTTGGAACCAAAAATCTCAAATTTGGACTCCAGACCAAAGGACAAATTTCCACCGGTCTAATGTCCAATGCTCATGTTTCTTGGCCCAAGCAGGTCTCTTCTTCTTATTGGTGTCCTTTAGTAGTGGTTTCTTTGCAGCAATTCAACCATGAAGGCCTGATTCACCCAGTCCCCTCTGAACAGTTGATATTGAGATGTGTCTGTTACTTGGACTCTGTGAAGCATTTATTTGGGCTGCAATTTCTGAGAATGGTAACTCTAATTAACTTATCTTCTGCAGCAGATGTAACTCTGGGTCTTCCATCCTGTAGCGGTCCTCATGAGAGCCAGTTTCATCATAGTGCTTGATGGTTTTTGTGACTGCACTTGAAGAAACTTTCAAAGTTCTTGAAATGTTACATATTGACTGACCTTCATGTCTTAAAGTAATGATGGACTGTCATTTCTCTTTGCTTATTTGAGCTGTTCTTGCCATAATATGGACTTGGTCTTTTACCAAATAGTGCTATCTTCTGTATACACAGTTATTTTCAGTTGTAATGAAGTCTACACATTGGACAAGCATTCATGTGCCAAACTCCCAGTCCATTGCATATACAGTATCAGTATTCACTCTAAACCTGTTCTAAAACATGCCACTATGGAGAAAAACATGTCTGCGTATATGGTTGGCCTAGGCCTATATATTGTTATACCAACTGAAGTAACCTAGTAAAGTGCTCCCAAACAGCAGAGTTCTCTTCACCTGTGCCTCTCATATCGTTTCTGTCTGTCATTCCCTGACAACAAGAACCAGGCCTTTAAACGCCTGCGGCGCCGTCACAACGACACAGGATCTCATGCCTTATTCACATTACATCCGAGCAGTCCGTTGCGTTGCGCCGGATGTCATTCATTTCAATGGGGACCGTCCGGAACGCAGTGGTATCACAGCACCCCCTTGCAGTTCAAGGCTCCGTTGCGAAACGGGCGGCGCATACTTTGTGTCGTCTTCAGTGCGCTTCAGTGCAGCCAGAGTCCATCAATAGAACAGGAAGTTAGCAAACCACAGAACATGATAAAAACATGGTTTTCGGCTATGGCTTTATGGGATTTCTATAAGTGAGTAGTATTCTAATAGTAAATGTTAAATAATACACATTGGCTGTTAAGCCAATTATATTATGACTGTTGCCTCTGGTTTTAGTTTATTGTGATGGTAATGATTTTTGTTTTTGATGTTAATTATTAGGTGAAGGTCGCTAGCTACAGTATCTTCAACCTAGCCTAGCTTTTAGCTAGCTGGTCTGTAAGCTAGCTTGATTTGCTAGAAAGTCAGAGAAATAAGTTGAGTAAAAAGTAACTAAACGAAACATGTTTCATTATCATCTGAAACAATATGTTTCTCCTGTCTTGAATAAAAAGGTCATATTTTGCAATCTCTCAAAATAAAGACGATCTCTGACGAGAGACTAGGCTCTCCTCCATCTTGTCTTGCGTTGTGAAACTCTATGCTCTCTTCGTCCAGCGGCGGAACGAATCGCATCTCGCTCAATTTTCATAGTCTCTCTTTATCCCCACACACAGTCAGAGCAGACCCCCGGGAGAGCTAATAGCAGAATTATGGGCCAAGCACATAGCAGTGTGTGTGTAAGTGTTTGTAAGTGTTTGTGTGCACGCACGTACTGTATGTGTCAGTGAGATTGAGGGAGAGTGAAAGAGAGACCTCCTCTCATCTCTGTCCTGGCTGCTCTGGTCTGGTGGTGGTGGCAGGGTCTGAAATGCTCTCAATGGTCACACAGCGGTAGATTACCGAGCACACAGCTGGAGTGTGTAAAGCCTTTAAGGAGCAGCTGCTCCACAAGATGTTTACTCCCACAGGAGCTGAAATATTGATCGCTCCCAGCCAGACAAAGCACAGGACCGAGCCAGCTCCATGTATAATTGAAGTGGGATCTCCAAGCACAGCTTTCAAAATGGGAGAAGAGGAGTTAACCAGCGAAACCCAAAGCCCCACCAGATCCCTTTTCTATGTACAATTGCGTATGCAATTGAAATTGATGAGAAGTTGGGAAGTGAGGAATTTGGGTTGTTTTCGACCACTGATTGGTTTCGTTTGATCTACATTGAACAAAATTATAAAACACAACATGTAAAGTGTTGTTCCCATGTTTCATGAGCTGAAATAAAAGATCCCAGAAACGTTCCATTCGCACAAAAAGCTTATTTCTCTCAAATTTCGTGCACAAATGTGTTTACATCCCTGTTAGTGAGCATTTCTCCTTTGCCAAGATAATCCATCCACCTGACAGGTGTGGCATAACAAGAAACTGATTAAACAGAATGATCATTACAGGTGCACATTCTGCTAGGGACAATAAAAGGCCACTCTAAAATGTGATGTTTTGGCACACAACACAACGCCACAGATGTCTCAAGTTTTGAAGGAGCGTGCAATTATGCTGACTGCAGGAATGTCAACCAGAGCTGTTGCAGAGAATTGAATGTTGATTTCTCTACCATAAGCCGCCACATCCGGCTTCTTCACCTGCGGGATCATCTGAGACCAGGCATCCGGACAGCTGACAAAACTGTGGGTTTGCACAACCGAATAATCTCAGGGAAGCTCTTCTGTGTGCTAGTCATCCTCACCAGGGTCTTGACCTGACTGCAGTTTGGAATCGTAACCGATTTCAGTGAGCAAATACTCACCTTCGATGGCCACTGGCACGCTGGAGAAGTGTGCTCTTCATTGATTAATCCCGGTTTCAACTGTACCGGGCAGATGGCAGTGTGTATGGCGTTGTGTGGCCAAGCGGTTTGCTGATGTTAACGTTGTGAATAGAGTGCCCCATGGTGGCGGTGGGGTTATGGTATGGGCAGGCATAAGCTACGGACAATGAACACAATTGCATTTTATCAATGGCAATATGAATGCACAGAGATACCGTGACGAGATCCTGAGGTCCATTGTCGTGCCATTCATCCGCCGCCATCACCTCATGTTTCAGCATGATAATGCAGGCCCCATGTCGCAAGGATCTGTACACAATTCCTGGAAGCTGAAAATGTCCCAGTTCTTCTATGGCCTGCATACTCACCAGACATGTCACCCATTGAGCATGTTTGCGATGCCCTGGATCGACGTGTACGATAGTATGTTCCAGTTCCCACCAATATCCAGGAACTTCGCACAGTCATTGAAGAGGAGTGGGACAACATTCCACAGGCCACAATCAACAGCCTGATCAACTCTATTCGAAGGAGATGTGTCGCACTGCATGAGGCAAATGGTGGTTACACCAGATACTGACTGGTTTTCTGATCCACGCCCATACTTTTTTTTTTTAAGGTATCTGTAACCAACAGATGCATATCTGTATTCCCAGTCATGTGAAATCCATAGATTAGGGCCTAATGAATTTATTTCAATTGACTGATTTCCTTATATGAACTGTAACTCAGTAGAATTGTTGTATGTTGTGTTTTTGTTCAGTGTATTTTGGTCTGGGGGAAAAGTTTAGTCACTGTTGAAAACGGGAGTTTTAAAATGGACAAATGTGTGATGTATACCATTGCCGCACATTTGCTATTCTGGGCTCTAAGCGCAGGGGGGATTTCTCCTTTTGAAACCACTGTGCTCTTTACAGAGCTCATATGCAAAAACTAAATTGCCCTACTCACTGATGTTCAAATGTTTTCCCAGTAGTGACTTACTGCCTTTCAATAAGTACCATTTTGAAGCTTTGTAATTCAGAACAAAAATGCCTTACCTGTATCACTCACACAAAGTACCAAGTGAATCAACAAACCTGGGCGTGCCTGTTTTTGGAAAGAGATGGCACCATAGGTTCTTATTAACGATGTAACAAAATGGAGTGATCAGAATGAGAGCATGAACTACAGAGCAGAGCTACATACTTCCACCTCCATTAGGCTAGCTCTCTTCTCAGGCCACCTATGGCACAACAGAGCCATCTACTGACCAAAACTGGCATTGCCTCAAACTCACAGTTAGAGATGGTGGAGAATGAGAGAACTGTTACTATCACCAACACAACTTAATAATAATAGTAATATGCCATTTAGCAGACGCTTTTATCCAAAGCGACTTACAGTCATGCGTGCATACATGTTTGTGTATGGATGAACTTAAAATGTCAAGTTTGACCAATAAGCTCAACAGGTACTATTAACGAGGCCTATTGACAGAGAATGAGTGAAGGAGCTGGTTGACATTATTGGAAAACTTGAGGAACCAGGTGACATCCCGTACAGCTGGGAAAGTAGAAGTAGTAAAGGGGACAACTTCCAGCTTCAATCCAAAACTATTCATTTCCAATTCCTTAATTGTGAGTTGTGCTAAACATAACTTTTTTAGGAGACTAACAGAGGTGCTATATTTATAGTTTTTCTGATTACGACTAACAAAATACACAGAACCAAAGCCTGATGGTTAAAACATTAACCTGCAATCTGTTGTTTTCGTCTATGTGATTTGTTTTTATATGGACAATGTTTCGAACCACAATAGGTATTTGTCAGCAACTGACAAATGTATCTGGATGTGGACATACTACGCCTAAAGAACACTGCAAGGTTTTGAATTTGAAATGTAGCTTATTGAAAAAATATACACTAAGAATACAAAACATGAAGAACACCTGCTCTTTCCCAGACATAGCTTAGTGGGTAAGAGTGTTGTGCCAGTAACCGAAAGGTCGCTGGTTCTAATCCCCGAGCCGACTAGGTGAAAAATCTGTCGATGTGCCCTTAAGCAAGGCACTTAACCCTAATTGCTCCTGTAAGTCGCTCTGGATAAGAGCGTCTGCTAAATGACTAAAATGTAAATGTAAAAACATAGACTGACCAGGTGATAGCTATGATCCCTTACTGGTCCTCTGTAGCTCAGCTGGTAGAGCACGGCGCTTGTAACGCCAAGGTAGTGGGTTCGATCCCCGGGACCACCCATACACAAAAATGTATGCGCGCACGACTGTAAGTCGCTTTGGATAAAAGCGTCTGCTAAATGGCATATTATTATTATGTCACTTGTTAAATCCACTTCAAATCAGTGTAGATGAAGGGAGACCGGTTAAAGAAGGATTTTATTGTTCCGCCTTGACTGTACCTCGAGATAATCTGATTTCTCCGTCATTGTTATCATGGATTCACACACAGAACTGTTGTCCTATCTCAATGACTTACAGATTACTGTCATCTTGCAGTTTTCCTGTTTAAACTCATCGAGCTGACCCTGGGAGAACTGTTCTTCAGGTCCTGGACCTCTGGTCAGGTCGTCCATTCTTTTATTAGTTGACTTAACCCGTATTTGGACACAACACTTGAAACTATTTTCTTGTTGTAACAACTGCTTGTAGAAATATTTTGTTGGTTTAAAAGATCCTTGACCTGTGATAGAGAGACACCACTGTCCTCAACGGTACTCCCACCGGCTTTGGTCTTTGTTATGGTAGCAATATAGGGTACGCTGTTACTCCTCGCAGTTCCAGACATTGAATTAGATTTACCACTGCATTAGGTTTGTTAAAATATAGCCCTTAGTGCCTGCAAATCTGAATGGACTAGTGCAAACTGCTCAAAAAGTAAGGCTCCCCTACCAGAGGTGAGGGGCTAAAAGTTAACTTTTTGACATGTTACCCAACTACCCAGTTCTGTATTCATATTTATTGGTAACTAAGGGCAGAGGAATGAGGAAACAAAGTGAGCCCCTCTGTTATAGGTAACCAACCTGCTCCCATCTCTGGTCATTCACAGAGAAGCCAGCCATTGGCTTGTTGTTGTTTGTTTCTTATCATTTGTCTATGGTGCATAAGTAAAAGTATTAATCAAATCCAATGCAAAGGATAATTGGCTTTCTTCTACCTAATCAAATAAAGAGCTGAGTAGACAAATTAAAAATATTCCAGCGAGAACATTCAATCAACTTGAGCAGTTTCCTCAAGTTGATTCAATAGGGCACTGGGTCTGGCCTAAAGCCTTCCAAGACAACACAACAGGTAAAGCTGCAGTCCCATTGAAAGCCAGTGGGCTTGTTCGAAATTGCAGGTGCCTGCCAATTGACTGATCTACAAACCACCTTGCATCGTAAATAACTACTCATTATTCTTTGTAGACTAGTCAATCACAATTGACCCACAATGAATCACATATTTGATGCTCTTGAACACTGCCAGTGACTTTAGTTATCAACGGAGCATGCACAGTCTCAAATGGGCACATCAGCATAAACTGCTTCCTAATCATCCTGATGTCACTCAGGAAAATGCGGTCGACAAGTTTATAGTGACATAATGTTAACTGTGTGTTGGTTGCCCTAGAGCAGTTGTGTACATCATTAAACATCAGCCTGTGAACAGCACTCATCTGTTGGGGCGAGCTCTTCCATGTTCTCCTGATGAAGTGCTAGTGGCTGGTATCGAACAGGGAAACACTCAGCTGGCCTGGTTCCCTCTTTTTACTCCTTTCTGTCTACCATTACTACTACTTCTATGTGACAAAGGGAATATAAATGTTTGTAACTCTGGCAGTCAATTAGAAAAGGGTACCTAGCTAACCATTTCTAAACTCCCTGGCAGCTCTAGAGTACCGGGCTGGGTTGGAACCAAACTCTTCATTTAATTTAACTACATGCAAGGTTTATGCAAATATGGCTCAGGCTTACCTGTTGAATGTGATGTCCAACAAGATGCTTCAGGGTGATTTGGAAGCCTGAGAATGGGTGTGAGATGAATCCTGTGCCTGTTGAACCGTCTGGCTGGGTGGAGGAAACACCCTTCTTCTCACAAACAGTTATTTCCAGTCATCGGTCATTGAGAGGATATTTGATATTTCAAGTCTGCAGCAGTCAAATGTCGCTATATTGGCTAAAACAACGACAACACCTAGCTAGTTACCAACACCAGCATGTAACATTCGCTTCCAAGCTGAAGCTAACATTAGGACAAGTACATTAAGATACCAAACAAAGCTAACGTAGCACCCTTCTCAAACCTCAGAACATAAGATGACGTTACGCTAAACTAGCTATGTTTGTAATTGTAGCAAGTAAAATGTTGCACAGTATTGTCTAAAATCACTGTTTTACCCTCGCTTATTTCAATTAGCTATCCAGAGAGTAATTAAATGAAGGTATGCATAGAATAGCAATACATATTTTTTTTAATAAAATGGACTGATACGATTACAGTTGTTTATTTTAAAATGGGTTATATAATGCAGGATTACCAAATTAACTGAATGAAATTGTTCATTTACCTAGCTCTGTTCCCTTTAAATTGGTTTCTCCCGTCAATTGGCATCGGTTACTATGGTGATATTAACATTGCTGTGCCTTTTTTTCTTCTTCGTTCAAAAGAGATGGCGGGAGACCAGAACGTGTCCATATCGCCACCCTCTGGTTTGGGAAGGATACATACTTGATTTCTTTGAAATTTTGCAGTATGAAATATGTTGAGATGCACCATCTCGTTTTCAAGACTGTCATACTGTTGGACATTGCATGAGATTCTCCCTGCAAAAATACCCTCATCCACAGCCCCATCATTTAGATTTGGATTTAAATACTGACTATTCTGTACTGTAGTGGTCAGGATGAGGACCATATCACATCCAAATCAGTGTAAGAACTGATACTGTGGCCACACAACACAATCAAGTAGGCTACGGCTGCCTTTAAAGCCAGGCCCCTGACATACAGCAGATGAGGAATATAATAATTTGGATCCTCTTCACCTTTTTATCTAATCTGGGTACAAGTCTTTTTAGCTAGCATTAGGCAATCTCAACTTTTAATATGCAGCAGGATTTACAGCGCAATTGCTGATTGGTAGATGGAAACATTAACATTTTCCATGACAACATTATGGAACATGGGGTGCGCGTAGAATTACAACAATAAACAATACTGTTTACGACCTGCTGCAGTAATTCCCTTGTGAAAGAAGGCAGACAGTGTCAATGCAAGATCATGTTGATCAATGTGGCTAGAGAGGACTCGGTAATGAGAGAGAAATAATTATACAGAAAATATTTGCCTACAAGATTCAATCGAGCTACGTCTGCTTCAGTTGCATGAGAGGAAAGAAACGCAAAACTGGCACTTGTCGTCATTGCGTGCACATGCTGATCATTACATTTTAGTCATTTTGCAGATGCTCTTATCCAGAGCAACTTACAGTTAGTGAGTGCATAGATTATTTTTTTTCATACTGGCCCCCCGTGGGAATCGAACCCACAACCCTGGCGTTGCAAACACCATGCTCTATCAACTGAGCTACACGGGATCATCATGACTTGCTTACATTTTTTTTTTTAAATGCTCATTTCAGTTATTATTTGTCCCTCATCTTCTATTAAGAGATGGAGTCCAGACAGGCTACTTTAGAAAACTTTCTGAATGGACATAGAGAGAATTATCAAACTCTCTCACACACACCCTAAAAAGACCCATCAAAGCCATCAGCGCATCTCAGACACACACAAATAACATTTATACTTTCCTAAAAATGTATTTAAAACCTAGGCTCACCTTCAAATCTTGGCTGTAGTCCATCAGAAAGTAGGCCTAATGCAAAAAAATTGCAATATGTTACAAAATTGTAGCCTATCAAATGAATTGACAAGGAAAGTTTGAAGGGGGGAGAGAGAGACTGCTATTGCATAATGACAGCTTTTAGCATAGTGCTAAAAAATAGTAGCCTATCAAATGAATTGACAAGGAAAGTTTGAAGGGGGGAGAGACAGACAGCTATAGAGACGTTGGTTATGTAATTATTATCCCAGCATGTGCCTTATTCCAGAGGAAGATTAGCACAGGATTCGTTTTTCCAAACTGCCCCCGCAAATCTTTCCAAAAAAAATTAAAGTCATCTGACGGAAAGGAAGCCTGGTGGTTTTTATTCTAGGCGTGAAGATATTTCAACATCATGTCTAGGCGATAAAAGGCTACACTGATCACTTGTGCTTGGCTGCCAAATGTATAGGTGTTCCCTAATATTTAAATTGAATTAAATCATTATTATAGCGATCCACGGTAGATGTCCCTCCTGATGAAAAGGCCCACTATCCTGCTGGACAGCGCACTTGCACTTCATAGCCTTTTCCACTGGGCACAGATGTCAATTCAACGACAATTCCACATAGGTTCAACGTAATTTCATTGAAATGACATGGAAACAACGTCGATTCAACCAATGTGTGCCCAGTGGGATGCGTTTATGGATGAGAAAGTAAACTTGCCATTTCCAAAAAGGAGCTCAGTGGGGAATCGGAGATTCCCTGCTTTGCGATCTGTTGCCTGCGTCAACAGCCAAGTTTTCATTGGCACAAAACGTGCGTCAGACCAAAATATATTTTGTCTCTGGCTTGCATAGCACAGGTGGTGGTCACCTAAATTCACTATAGTAGGCTATGCCTAATATATAGGCTAGCATACGAATGGTGGATTAATAGCCCAGCCTATGAATTAACTTCTAACACATCTCTGTCTTCACTGTTTCCTTCTTGTGCAATTCATGAATATCCGCTGGCCTCTCTCTCTTCATTCTCTCTCTAGTCCTCTTATAGCTCTTGAACCAGTAGCCTAGCCCAATGCCTGTCACAGAAGTAGCAACATCTTGAGCAATTAAAAAATATACACATTCGAGGAAAGAAGCACCATGCTCTTCCTTGCTGGATATAAAATAGGCTAAAGCGTTCACATAGTGAACTGGCAGGGAAGTTTGAATGGTGAGAGCTTCTCTGGTGTGATGTGATCACATTGGCTGGTGGTAAAAATGCTATAAGTGCAATCCTCTGTTCTCCCCGCACCCAGTGTTTATGTTTATGCCTACAATGAAATGTATTAGGTCAGAATGCTCAATGTTAGAATGTTTCCAATCACATTTCTGAATTAAGTTAGAACGATCAGTTAATTTGCATAAACATTGTGATTGGATGATAGCTGTGAGGGTTATAGAATCAGGATCAATTTCTCTGATCTCCTCGCGCTATGAGATACACATGCCAAGGCGTGGCTTAACGTGACCACGCCCCCGAGTAGGGTACTGCCACAGATGGAACAATGAGCCAGATATTTCACTGGATATATAAGTGTGAAGCATCCGGTTGGTGTTTCCACTCACTACCAGTGGCCGGCAGTGGGAGAAGATACAGCAATGAAACATTTGATTTTAATTAATACAGTTTTCTGTTCCAAAAACTAGAATCTGTTATGAACAAAGTGGACTAAGTTTGTAGATTTTACTTTTTGCCAAAGTTATACAAAATGGAGTTGTTTAGAAGGAGTGCAAGGGCAAATTGAGTTATTGCACACTTAAATTCAATTAAAACTCTACTAGCGAACACACACGAAGAGCCATTGAGACAGAGACAGCAAGAGAGCGAGATCTATATCTGTCTTCTAAAAGAGCAACCCGTTAAGGGTAATTCCTAGTTCTTGTAGACAAAAGAAGACAGAGAACTTTACCTCACTCATTCGGGGCAGCCAGCCAGCCGTCGGGCTCCCGTCGTGGGACTGGGGCAAGCGACTACCAAGCCGCCTCAGCCCAGCTTAGAGCAACCAGACCCTCCTGTTTTCCCCAAGATATGGTGGACTGTGGCTGATTCATGGCATCCATTTATCCTAGCCAATTATTGTCAAAAAGTCACTGTTTTACACTGATGCGTTCACTGTCGATATTTATCAGAAATCTAGTTCCCTAATTCACACTTCCCTAAGCAACTGATCATCACCTGATTACCACTTGCACATAAATCATTCCATCTAACCCATAACAGATTAATTGCTCCACTTACATAGTTATAAACATACAAAAAACTTGCTCAAGTCAATGTCAGTTACAAAAAATGTGTCAGTTTCCAACAATCCCTCCTCTGGAACAATGATCACTCACATGTTCCACACCACCTAGAAACCATATTGACTTTCACAGGGAAGAGAGAGAACACGTTATAACAGTTTCACACCAACCTTGATAAGAATGAGATTGGGGCAAGGTTAGCCCAAGCCACAATCTAGTGGCTCTCCTCACATTTTAGGGGCATCACTACGTCTCTAGAAGCCTCACCTTTCCTAATCATAATTAGAACTATTGATAACTTATCCAACCCAAATTTAGAATGACAGTCCTTAGTGCTTCACGTTGGTTCTGTCACTTGAATTTAAGACCCTCAACTTAGCATACACCGACACTGGCAGAATATACATTTACATACAGTATATTCATCTTATATTTCTAGCATTAACTTTTCTCACCACGGCCCCCATTTGTGGTAATGACAGATTGGTATCTCAATGCATTCTTAGTTTAAATTACTATACATTTCACAGTGTGCAGACAATTTTGGACAAGCCTAAATCAATTACGGGCACGGTTGATCACCCCCCTCCTTCACAGCACTCATTCTTCTGGCGTTTCTTCATTTTCTTCTTCAGATAGTGTTTCAGTTCGTCCTCCAAATGGCACATGTTCAAAGTGGATGGCCCTTGATAATGTCCCGATTTCAATATCTGGGGAATCATTTGATTTTCCCAAGCAGGCGAATCTCTCACCTGAGCTGCCACTGTCCTTTACGGTCCATTATGTCTTTTACATTTTCCTACCAGTACACCAGCAGCATGAGAGAAGTTTGGACGGGATCTCTCTCCATGCTCACTCCACATGGACTCATGTCGCTCCTGAGAGAAAAGGCATGAGAGAAAAGGCAGTTGATAGCTTCGACTGAATGCTGTGTACAGGTTTCTGGCTCAGACTCAGGTTTCAGGTAGAAGTGGTGAAGGACCATAGTGAATGCCATTGTCGCCATTACTTCAGCCGGTTAGAGGGGGTGAGGCTCACACTGTTCTCAGTCAAATTATCCCTTCTAATGCATCTAGATACCATCTGTGGTCACCTTCGCCAAAACCTCAAGAGAGGACAGACCAGAACAGAACAGTTTAGTTTAGGGCATTTCTGATTCAGGAAATCCAGACAAACTATTCACTGTATGACAAATGATTGCTACTACCAATATTCTAAATACAGATTTCTAAGACAAATGTCAAAGAGATTAACAACACACAGTTGAAACCATTTTTTCCCCAAATTGGCTTATACTTCCCTATCATCTTGGCGATCTCACTGCAGAGTTACAGGGTCAGGGAGTTAGAGGACTAATCCTTAGAGAGAAATCCCAACCATCCAGCAGACCCAAGTAGTAAAATAGTAAAATAGAAAGAGACAGGTTTCCCTCATTCAGGGGCAGCGCTCTCTCTCCCTCTCTCTCTCGTGGTCCGAATCACATATAGGACTGTTGATAAATTATAAACTTCTTCACAATTATCAGTGTTTACATTACATTACATTTAAATCTCTCCCAATGTCTCTAGCCTTTCTAGTGAGGGTGATCAGGCCTCACCAGAAAGTCAGAATAGAGGTCAGAGGTCATTCAACCCTATTAAGTGAGTGTTTCTTTCCCTTTTCTTTCCCTGTACCTCAGACTAATTTCAAACATTTGTGTATCAGGTTTACATTGGGTTTTCAGTACATTTCTTATCAAGAGAATTTACATGTGTGCAACTAAAACTCGGACAATAGATACTTCAGGAAATTTCATTTGTGTGCCCTTTAAGGTGCATCCTTTCTAACCCGTGAAAAACCCATTAAAACCAAAATAAAAAGACCCCACACAATAAATCAAACACAGTATTAACACCACTAACAAATATTCATAACAGGTGGGTTGTTTGTGGGTGCTGGCGTGTGTGGTAAAACATAGGGTAAAAACAAACAAACTGGCCTTACTTAATTTGGGAGCTCCCTTAACAGCCGGATCCGGGTACCTTTATACTAACTGTTCTTCCAAGGTACCAGCCTCAGAAAGCATTTCAAAGGGAGAGATACATAATCATTGGTAATACAGAATCATTGGTCAACTTAGTCAGTCTTGATAAAACCATGTGTATACAGAAGTATACTTCAGACACATCAGATGATACAGTGTCCCGTCAAGCAGAATAGGCACCTTCTAAAGTAAACAATCCCAGAGCCCCTCTCTTGTAATCATATCATTTTGACCTGTTGCATTGATATATGATCTGTATTGACTGTGACATCAACTAGTCAAAATATGAAACCTGTTGTTTAACAAATCTGCTAGGACCTTCAAAAGGTTGGTGATGGCTTATCAGCTCAATATTCGGTACTAAAAACATTTAATTGGATCTACTTCAATTCTGAACACAGTTCCACATAATGGAAACAGATTATTGTTTTAGATGACATTACCTTGTTACTTAAATCACTGGCGCTACCCAAACTATAGAATTGTCAAGAGTTGCTGTAGGTAGGTGTGGTGTGGAATCAGGCGCAGGACGCAGAAGTTAAGTCCAACAAAGACTTTAGTAGATCACACAAAATATAATACAAAAACAGCCCGGAGGCGAGAAAAGCGCGCACAGGCGTAAACAAACGGGCGCACTAAACATGTGCGTAATCTTCTCCTTAAAACAAACAAGGAGGTAAGCTACAAAATAGCGCACCAAAACAGGTAGCGCAGCAACACGACAAGGAACAATTACACACAACACCTAAACTAACAACAAGGAACTAAATAGGGTGCTTAATGAGACATAACACAAAACAGGTGTGACAAACAGACAAAACCAATCAAACAAGAAACATAGAACGGTGGCAGCTAGTACTCCGGAGACGACGACCGCCGAAACCTGCCCGAACAAGGAGGAGGGGCCGCCTCGGCCGAAACCGTGACAGTACCCCCCTTGACGCGGCGGCTCCAGCCGTGCGCCGCCCGGCCTCGGGGGACGACCAGGAGGACGCGGAGCAGGGCGCGTAGGATGACCACGATGGAATTCGGTCAGCAGGGACGGATCCAGAATGTCCCTCCTTGGCACCCAGCACCGCTCCTCCGGACCGTACCCCTCCCACTCCACGAGATATTGGAGACCCCCATCCGGCGTCTCGAATCCAGGATGGTCCGAACAGTGTCGCCGGAGCCCCTCGATGTCCAACGGGGGCGGAGGAGTCTCCTCTATCTCAAAATCCTGGAGTGGACCAGCTACCACCGGCCTGAGGAGAGACACATGGAACGAGGGGTTAATATTCTTGTAATCAATGGGCAGTTGTAACCTGTAACACACCTCGTTCAATCTCCTCAGGACTTTAAAAGGCCCCCACAAACCGCCGACCCAGCTTCCGGCAGGGCAGGCGGAGGGGCAGGTTTCTGGTTGAGAGCCAGACTCGATCTCCAGGTGCGTACACTGGCCCCTCACTGCGGTGTAGGTCGGCGCTCGTCTTCTGTCGACGGATGACTCGCTGCAGATGGACGTGTGCAGCGTTCCACGTCTCCTCCGAGCGCCGCACCCACTCATCCACAGCAGGGGCCTCGATCTGGCTCTCATGCCAAGGTGCCAGAACCGGCTGGTACCCTAACACACACTGGAAAGGGGTTAGTCTAGTGGAGGAGTGGCGGAGAGAGTTCTGTGCCATCTCGGCCCAGGGCACATATCTCGCCCACTCCTCCGGCCGGCCCTGACAATATGACCTCAGAAACCTACCCACATCCTGGTTGACTCGTTCGACCTGCCCATTAATCTCCGGGTGGTAACCCGAGGTAAGGCTCACCGAGACCCCCAACTGTTCCATAAAGGCTCTCCAGACTCTGGAGGTAAACTGGGGGCCTCGAACGGATACTATATCCTCGGGTACCCCGTAATGCCGGAAGACGTGAGTAAATAGAGCCTCAGCGGTCTGTAGGGCAGTAGGAAGACCCGGCATGGGAAGGAGACGACAGGCCTTCGAGAACCGATCCACAACGACCAGGATGGTGGTATTCCCTTGTGAGGAGGGAAGGTCGGTAACAAAATCCACCGAGAGGTGAGACCAGGGTCGTTGTGGAACGGGCAGGGGTTGTAATTTACCCCTGGGCAAGTGTCTGGGCGCCTTACACTGGGCACACACTGAGCAGGAGGAGACATAAACCCTCACATCCCTGGCTAACGTTGGCCACCAGTATTTTGTACTAAGGCAGTGCACTGTCCGGCCAATACCTGGATGTCCAGAGGAGGGTGACGTGTGAGCCCAATAAATCAGCCGATCCTGGACCTCGAGCGGGACGTACGTCCGACCCACCGGACACTGTGGAGGGCTAGGGTCGGTGCGTAATTCCCGCTCGATCTCCGCATCGACCTCCCACACCACCGGTGCCACCAGACAAGGGCGGCAGGTAGCTTAGTGGGTAAGAGCGTTGTGCCAGTAACCGAAAGGTCGCTGGTTCTAATCCCCGAGCCGACTAGGTGAAAAATCTGTCGATGTGCCCTTGAGCAAGGCACTTAACCCTAATTGCTCCTGTAAGTCGCTCTGGATAAGAGCGTCTGCTAAATGACTAAAATGTAAATGTAAAAAAACAAGACTCCGGTAGTATGGGAATGGGCTCCACGCACCTCTCCTCCGTGTCATACCGCCGAGACAGGGCATCTGCCTTCCCGTTCTGGGACCCAGGGATGTAAGTGATCTTGAACACAAACCGGGCGAGAAACATAGTCCATCGAGCCTGGCGAGGATTCAGTCTCCTAGCTGCCCGAATGTATTCCAGGTTACGGTGGTCGGTCAGAATGAGGAAAGGGTGTTGAGCCCCCTCAAGCCAATGCCTCCACACCTTTAGGGCCTGTACTACGGCTAACAGCTCCCTGTCCCCTACGTTATAATTCCGCTCCGCCGGACTGAGCTTTTTAGAATAAAAAGCACAGGGGCGGAGCTTAGGTGGTGTGCCGGACCGTTGTGAAAGAACTGCCCCGATACCGGCCTCAGACGCGTCTACCTCTACTTGGAAGGGTAAAGTGGGATCCGGGTGCGCCAGCACTGGAGCCGAGGTAAACAGGTCCTTCAGTCTCCCAAAAGCCCTGTCCGCCTCAGCCGACCACCGCAAGCGCACCGGACCCCCTTCAGAAGAGACGTTATGGGAGCTGCCACCTGTCCAAAACCCCGGATAAACCTCCGGTAGTAATTGCAAAACCCAAGAACCGCTGCACCTCTTTAACCGTAGTTGGGGTTTGCCAATTACGCACGGCAGACACCCGGTCAACCTCCATTCTCACACCTGACGCAGACAACTGGTAACCCAAAAAGGAGACTGACTCCTGGAAGAACAGACATTTCTCGGCTTTGACATACAGGTCATGCTCCAACAGTCTCCTCAATACCCTGCGCACCAGGGCTACATGCTCGGCCCGAGTAGAACTGTACACAAGAATATCATCTATGTACACCACTACCCCCTGCGCCTGCATGTCCCGGAAAATCTCATCTACAAAAGATTGGAAGACTGATGGAGCATTCATTAAACCATATGGCATGACGAGATACTCGTAATGGCCGGAGGTAGTACTAAATGCTGTCTTCCACTCATCGCCCTCCCTAATGCGCACCAAGTTATATGCGCTCCTGAGGTCCAATTTTGTGAAGAACCGTGCCCCGATGTAAGGACTCCGTCATGGTCGCAATCAGCGGGAGTGGATAACTATATTTCACAGTCACCTGATTGAGACCGCGGTAATCAATACACGGACGCAAACCTCCATCCTTTTTCTTCACAAAAAGAAGCTCGAGGACGCGGGAGAAGTGGAGGACCGTATGTATCCCTGTCTCAGAGACTCGGCAATGTATGTCTCCATTGCCCTTTTCTCCTCCTGTGACAAAGGATACACATGGCTCCGCGGGAGCGCAGCTCCTGCCTGGAGGTCTATCGCACAATCCCCCCTGTCTATGAGGCGGCAACCGTGCCGCTCTTGTTTTACTAAACACGAGTGCCAAATCCTCATACTCAGGCGGAATGTGCAGTGCTGGCATCTGGTTCGGACTCTCCACCGAGGTCGCCCCTACGGAAACACCCAGACGTAGCCCCTCACACTGAGCAGACCACCCTTTAAGAGCCTTCTCTCGCCACGAAATCGTAGGATCATGGGTAATCAACCAGGGAAGCCCCAGTACCACCGGATACGCAGGAGAGTCGATCAGATAGAGTTGAATCGTCTCCTCATGACCCTCCTGCGTCATCATCCTAAGTGGCGCCGTGACCTCCCTAATCAACCCAGATCCTAACGGACGACTATCTAGGTCATGTACAGGGAAAGGCTTATCGACCGGAAGGAGGGGAATCCCTAACTCAACACAGAATTTACGATCTACAAAATTCCCAGCTGCGCCTGAATCGACTAGCGCCTTATGCTGGGAACGAGGTGCAACCTGTGGGAAACAAACAGGTAATGTTAAGTGTACGACAGAAAGCTCTGGGTAAGTAGGGCGCCTACTCACCTGGGAGGACTCCCCAATGTGTGACCTGCCATCTCCCTCACCAGGGGACCCTCCCCAGCACCTAGCCGCGGTGTGCCCTCCGCGGCCACAGTTGGTGCAGGAGACTGCCCCCCTCGGGCTCCTTCTACTCCTCGCTCTAGCGCCAGCACCTCCGAGCTCCATCGGGCTCGGCTCGGAGGCGCTGGAGGGTGGAATGGGCGGCCCCCACCTGGGACGTCCGCGGGTCGCGAGCAGGGTGTCCAGCCGAATGGCCATGTCCACCAACTGGTCAAATGTTAGTGTAGTATCCCTGCACGCTAACTCTCTGCGGACGTCCTCCCGAAGGCTGCATCTAAAGTGGTCTATGAGGGCCCGCTCATTCCACCCTGCATCTGCCGCTAGAGTCCGGAACTCCAGCGCAAACTCTTGAGCGCTCCTCATCCCCTGTCGGAGGTAGAATAGACGCTCCCCCGCCGCCTTCCCTTCTGGTGGATGGTTGAAGACCGCACGGAAGCGGCGGGAGAACTCCGCATAGGTGACTGTGGCGGCGTCTATTCCCCTCCATTCGGCGTTGGCCCACTCCAACGCCTTGCCGGTGAGACAGGAGATGAGGCGGGAACGCTCTCGTATCCCGAGGGCGCCGGGTGTATGGTGGCAAGGTAGAGCTCCACCTGTAACAGGAACCCCTGACACCCGGCAGCGGTGCCGTCGTACGCCCTCGGGAGCGAGAGCCGAATCCCACTGGGTTCCGGTTGTTGGACGGGCGGGTTGACCGAAGGTGATGGTGCGGTAGGTGGAGGTGTGGGTACATCGCTGGTCTCCCAACGATGGAGAATGTTCATCACCCGGTCCAAAGCGTGCCCGATCTGATTAATCCGATCATCTTGACCTCGGAGACGCTCCTCCATGATGTCGGTGGGTGCTCCTGCTGATTCCATTCGATGGTGTGTAATTCTGTCAAGAGTTGCTGTAGGTAGGTGTGGTGTGGAATCAGGCGCAGGACGCAGAAGTTAAGTCCAACAAAGACTTTAGTAGATCACACAAAATATAATCCAAAAACAGCCCGGAGGCGAGAAAAGCGCGCACAGGCGTAAACAAACGGGCGCACTAAACATGTGCGTAATCTTCTCCTTAAAACAAACAAGGAGGTAAGCTACAAAATAGCGCACCAAAACAGGTAGCGCAGCAACACGACAAGGAACAATTACACACAACACCTAAACTAACAACAAGGAACTAAATAGGGTGCTTAATGAGACATAACACAAAACAGGTGTGACAAACAGACAAAACCAATCAAACAAGAAACATAGAACGGTGGCAGCTAGTACTCCGGAGACGACGACCGCCGAAACCTGCCCGAACAAGGAGGAGGGGCCGCCTCGGCCGAAACCGTGACAAGAATTTAGTAATAATAATTGGAAATTGTCAAAAACATCTATTTTATTCGTCTCAATTATTCATAGCTTTGTCCCAAATGTCCCACTGTGTCCCTTACAGCCTGTTTGAGTTCAGTGAGTATTGGCGGCTATCTATTTGTCCACAGTAAGCTTATCTCTAACCCAAACAACAGATGGCGGCCTCTAATTTAATATCAGTCCCAATGCTCAATCCCTCTGTTCATCACGTGACCTTGTATTGAAACATTTACTTATTCTAATTACTAAGACATTGCATTATTAGAGTGCTATCTGAAATCCACTAATATTACATCTATATTGTAATATTATATCTGTTTCCTTCAACTAGGACTCTCAAGACCCTCCCAATCACTACTGCTAACAGAAACGGATCACTCTCAAACAATGTTCTGCTTTCACCCCTATTATAAGGTTTAAAACAAAACAAACATGATAACTTTCTCCATATTGGAAGACATTGTTTTAATTTTAGTCTAACCTAACAATGTTACTGTATATATTAATTACCAATCTCTGTTGGATATTCACTTTCTGCTTCACACTTATTAAATGTCTATTATTTTAGGATTAACATGTAATGCGCCACATTTATAAAATACAATTGGCCAATTCAGAAGTGAAGAGATAAAAAAGGAAGCTCCCTCCAAAGTTTAAGGTAGTTCGAGACTAGTCTCTTTCGGGGATCAAGTTTCACTATAACTGGGCTGGCACTGTCTATCAGTCCCCTATAGATGGCGTGTTCTGTCCATAATAAGTCTACCTAGCAAGTTAAACTCTAGTAATCCATTATACATTCATACATTGTTACTTTATCAAATCTAGTAACCCATCATACTATTCATTTCTCTTAATACTTTTTACACCACTTACATACGTCTACGTGTGGGTGTGCAAGATGTATATATATATTTTTCTCCCATTGTTACTTCATCAAATCTCTAGTAACCCATTATACTCTTCTTCACAAAATCCTCCTTTACACTAGTGTTCTATTCGTACAGAGGTTTAAATATTTACACTAGTGTTCTATTTAACAGCATATTCGGGAATAGTACTTTCTCCTTTCATCTCTTCACATACACAGATTCCCTATATAACATTATAAATCAACTTAGGAATTTACATCCACACCACCAGCAACGATCACATCACAGCCAGCCCGAGAGGTACACATATCATGTTCTCGAGGAAATCTCAGCTGTTACCCTCTCAAACTTTTCAATGGCTTCTCCTGTCAGTGCTCACTACCTGTATTTCGACGGGCGGTGGTGGACAGAACCCCTAGGTAACGTTATAGATTTTAAAAATTCAGCTCACACAGAACTGGTTGGGGTATTCATTCAGACACACACCTCTTTCACACTGGAGCTAGTCCTCCGGCAGCTCTCATTCACTCAGTACTTAATAGTAATAATATCTATTTTTATCTACATTTCAATCAGAATATTATCCAAATTTCAAACCTCTTAATTTCCAAATTTCAATCCTCTTAACACTAATAATGTATCTTATTATCCACATTTTAATCAGCTTAACACGTCCTTTCCACACTCACAACTCTCACATCCACATTCACTTAGTACTATTCCAAAACACACTCTCCCTTATTACTCCATGCATCTTCAACGATTCTCTTGTCGTTACCTCCTATGCATACATATGTATTTTCAACGGTTCCTCTATAGTCTCTACAGTATCTATAACCAGGGGTGCACATAACTTTTTCAGTGAGTTACTCAGGTGAGTACCAGCAGATGGTGTTTGGTACTCACCATATATGTAGCGTGGTCTAAATAAGTGCAGTCTTCTTCACTGTCCTCCTCAGTGCCGCCACCACTGTCCTCCTCAGTGCTGCCATCACTGTCCTCCTCAGTGCTGCCACCACTGTCCTCCTCAGTGCCACCACCACTGTCCTCCTCAGTGCTGCCATCACTGTCCTCCTCAGTGCTGCCACCACTGTCCTCCTCAGTGCCACCACCACTGTCCTCTGCTTCAGCTTCCTGCATGGTAGATGATGAAGATGCTGCAGATGCACCTCCCTGTCCTTGGTTGAGCCTACGATTAGCTGTCTCCATCCACAGGTCAACAGCAGGCTTTGGGTCAAATGTCTCTGTGGTCTGCTTTGACAGGTGAATGTGCATCAGTGCTGAGAGACGAGCATGTGACAGACAAGATCTGTACTTGGTTTATATAATGTTGAGATGTGAGAATCCCCTCTCACAAGCTGCACTGCTTAAAGGCAGTGTAAGAGACAGCTTAACCACCTTGTTGATGTTGGAATAAGCATCTGGGTTACTTGTTCTTACTATTTGGACCAAGTCATACACAGAAGAGGCTCCCAGGCGTTTTCCTGCCTGCTTTAAGCGCATCCATTCTGTCACAGTGGTATCTTTGTCAAGTTGCAAGGTGGCCTCATATTTCTTGAGAATGCTGCAAACTGTTGTGTTTCCAAAACTGTGGAGGTCTTGCATTTCCTGAGGCCATGTTGAAGGATCAAATACTAAGAAATGATCACATGACTTGAGGGAGTCATATCTGATTTCAAACTCTTCAATTAACCCCCTGAGTATTGTCTCTGTCAGCATCAGCATTGGAAACAGTGTGTGCCCTATGGCTTTCACCATCAAGCAGAAGTGTGAACTGTCCAATGGCCACCATGAGTTCATCCTTACATTCTCCAATGGTCAGCTTTTCCTTCTGAAACCTAATGGATGTGGTGTTCAAAATGTTGCAAATGTCAAGCATGTTTGACAGAAAGCACTGAAAACGCTCTGTGCAGATATGCTGCAAGTCACTGTTATCACTCGTAACCAGTTGCATTTTAATGGCTGGCAATAGTCTTGATATTTTTAACAGTGTTTCATGTCTCCATGCAGACCATCTGATATTATGAAACTTACCCAGTTTCACAAAGGAGATCCCATTTTCTTCACATAGCTTATTCAGTGCAGCAGTTTTTTTTGCTCCACCTTTTTGTAAATAAAACTGCAGCAGCTTGACCACAGAGCGATTAAATGTCTCACGGTAAGGAACGTTGCGATCAGCTGATTTCGCGCAATTCTCCAGTGTGTGTGCGGTGCACAGAATGTGCACAAGGGAGTCTCCAACCGCAGCAAGTTGCCGGAGTTTTGGCACAACGCCGTTGTAGATACCCACGTTGACAGCAGCAGTCTGTGCACACAGCGACCAACTTTGTTGTCCAGTCATCCAAGCCTGTGTCCTGGAAAAGTCTCACAAGTCCGTCTGTTATGGCCTGTGCGGTTCGGTCAGCACCCAATTCAATCAGTCCAATAAAGTCCGAAGTAAACTCTCCGTTGCTGGACACAGACACACTGTAAACGATTTCCTGCTCAGTTTTTGTGATGTCCTCAGATCCATCAAAAAGCATTCCCCAAAATTCAGCAGACTGCAACTTGGCTCGTAACTCCCCAATGATGGTGTGAGCGATGCTCTGCATGATCCGTGTGCCCTCTTCACGTGAATGATATGCACCTCCGACATTTACTTCTAGCCGCTTCAGTAAAGGAACATCCTCAGAATAGGAAGACATGGGACGTGCGTGTTTAGCTTTATGGAAGGCGAGGAGAAAAATATTAAACAGAGCTTGCCGCTGTTCTTCATTCAGCTTGTCTCGCCATCTGGCAAGTGGGCGACTGGAAATTTATTCTCGGCTAGCTTGTTTAGCAATGGCTTGCGCTACATTCGTGTGCTCCTTGCTCTTTTCATGTTTGTCAAATAAAGGATGGTTGAAATTCTTTGAGCCTTTATAAAATGCACCTGTTTTGTCTGCTAGATGTGGATTTGAGTGGCAAATCTTGCACCACATTTCAGTGCGCTCATCGTTAGCTTCAAGCCACTGCACATCTTGGAGCCACTTTTCCGAAAAAAGTATTTTCTTCGGCTCTGGCTCCAGTTGGCGTTTCTTTGTAGGTGGTGAAACGTCAAAGAAGCTGCTTAATGTCTGTTGCTTTTTGGACATCCCTGACAGTAGTTGACAAGCAACATGTCATGTGTAAGGTTAGATGAGAAGATCGGTCAAGTACGCAAAGGCGCGTAGTAACACAAGTGGCATTACGCATTCGTGATTTTTGTCGCGCTTGCGTACCTGCGTACCAGTTATGTGCACCCCTGTCTATAACCCATCATTGAAGGAAGCTGTGGAAGAGGCCAAATGGACCACAAACACATGTCCATAATGCTGAAACTGACCTAACATATCTCCCTATCCACAACATAATCATGCACAACTGACTCTAATCACACATCACCATATTTTATTTTATAAAAAAACTAAATCCATGTGTTTTTATGGACAGAAAAGAGCAGAGGTTCTGAGCTGTTCGATCAAGCCCAGTGTCTATTGTCTTCCCACTATGAATAATTTGGTCCCATTGGAAATGACAGGCTGTGGTCTATCTTGGGTTAGTTATAAAAGTATTTGGTCCAACTGTAGGTGATATGAGGTTTTTATAGTGTTGTGGGAAACCAGGTTAGAGTGAGTAGGTCCTCTGTAGCTCAATTGGTAGAGCATGGTGCTTGTAACGCCAGGGTAGTGGGTTCAATCCCCGGGACCACCCATACGTAAAAAAATGTATGCGCACATGACTTGTCACGGTTTCGGCCGAGGCTGCCTCTCTTCCTTGCTCGGGCAGGCTTCGGCGTTCGTCGTCTCCGGAATACTAGCTGCCACCGTTGCATGTTTCTATGTTCGTTTGCTTTTGTCTGATTGTTGCTACACCTGTTATCGTTTAGTGTAATTAGTGTCCTATAAGTTCTCGTTGTGTTTGTCTAGTGTTGTGTGTGATTGTTTTACTGTCGTGCCGGTAGGCTGTATTTTCTACTGTTTGCTCTGTTGAGCTATATCTCCATTGTTTGGAGTGTTTTTGTCGCACCTGTTAGTGCGCCCGTTATTTTCGCCTACGTGCAGAGTTTCGCCTCAGGGCGTTTGTTTGTGATAGTTTTTCGTGTGCATCAACTAAAGTCTGTTGGACTAACGTTCTGCGTCCTGCGCCTGATTCCACCACCACACCCACCTACATCTACCTTGACAGAATCACACACCAAACTCGATGGAGTCAGCAGGAGCCGCAGCAGCACAGGCGACGTTGGAGGACAGGATCCGCGAACAAAATGACCAGATCCTGCGGATGGGGTCCGCACTGCAGGAGGTGATCACCACCATCCGAGGCTGGGAGACCCGAGGGACTCCTCCACCGCCATCCTCCCTGCCCGCAACATCGGCAGGTCAGCCCATTCCCGCTCCGGAACCCAGAGGAGTTCGGCTCTCGCTCCCGAGGGCCTACGATGGGACCGCGGCCGGGTGTCAGGGATTCCTTCTCCAGGTGGAGCTTTACCTGGCCACCGTGCACCCGGCGCCCTCGGGACACGAGAGCGTGTCCGCCCTGATCTCCTGCCTTTCCGGGAGGGCGTTGGAATGGGCCAACGCAGAGTGGAGGAGAATCGACGCGAACACCATCACCTACGACGAGTTCTCCCGCCGCTTCAGGGCGGTGTTTGACCATCCCCCGGAGGGGAAAGCGGCGGGGCAGCGTCTGGTCTGCCTCCGGCAAGGGAAGAGGAGTGCCCAGGAGCTCGCCTTGGAATTCCGTACTCTAGCGGCGGATGCAGGGTGGAATGAGCGGGCTCTCATCGATCACTACCGATGTAGTCTACGCGAGGACGTCCGTAGGGAGCTGGCCTGTAGGGACACCAGCCTCTCGTTCGACCAGTTGGTCGACATGTCCATCAGGCTGGATACCCTGCTAGCTACCCGCGGGACGTCCCGAGGGGGTCCGTCCATTTCACCCTCCAGCGCTTCCGAGCCGTGCCCCATGGAGCTCGGGGGCGCTGGCGCTAGAGAGAGGAGGGGTCGGCTTACGAGGGGGTCCATCTCCTGCACCAACTGTGGTCGGGGAGGACACACCGTGGCTAGGTGCTGGGGATGGCCTCCTAGGGGAGAGGACGACAGGTCCCGCACTGGGGAGTCCTTCCAGGTGAGTAGGCGCCCCACTCACCCAGAGCTCTCTGTTGCACATTTCTGTATAGCTGTGCGTTTTCCACAGGTAGCACCTCATTCCCAGCATAAGGCGCTGGTAGATTCAGGCGCGGCTGGGAATTTTGTTGATAAGAAGTTTTGCTTAGCCTTAGGGATTCCCCTTCTCCCAGTTGACGTTCCCTTCCCCGTTCATGCCCTAGATAGCCGTCCGTTGGGGGCGGGCTTGATCAGGGAGGTCACTGCGCCACTTAGGATGTGTGCGCAGGGGGGTCATCAGGAGATGATCCAGCTATTTCTGATCGACTCGCCTGCGTATCCGGTGGTGCTGGGCATGCCCTGGTTGAGTACCCATAACCCATCTATTTCGTGGCAGGAGAGGGCGCTGATGGAGTGGTCTGCCCAGTGTGTGGGTCGATGTTTAGGCGTTTCCGTAGGGGCTACCTCGGTGGAGAGTCCAAACCAGGTGCCCGCATTGCACGTTCCCCCTGAGTATGGGGATTTGGCTATTGTGTTCAGTAAGTCGAGGGCGACGCAGTTGCCTCCCCATAGGCAGGGAGATTGTGCGATAGACCTCCAGGCAGGAGCTGCGCTCCCACGGAGCCATGTGTATCCTCTGTCTCAGGAGGAGAAGAGAGCTATGGAGACGTACATAGACAAATCTCTGAGACAAGGATACATACGGCCCTCCACTTCCCCTGTGTCCTCAAGTTTCTTTTTTGTGAAGAAAAAGGATGGAGGATTACGCCCGTGCATTGATTACCGTGGTCTCAATCAGATCACGGTGAAGTACAGTTATCCACTCCCCGCTGATTGCGACCATGACGGAGTCATTGCACGGGGCGCGTTTCTTCACTAAATTAGATCTCAGGAGCGCGTACAACTTGGTGCGCATTAGGGGGCGATGAATGGAAGACAGCCTTTAGTACCACCTCGGGCCATTACGAGTATCTTGTCATGCCATACGGGTTGATGAACGCTCCTTCAGTTTTCCATTCCTTCGTGGATGAGTTCTTCAGGGACATGCAGGGGCAGGGGGTGGTCGTGTACATCGATGACATTCTCGTGTACTCGCCTACCCGAGTCGAGCATGTGGCCCTGGTGCGCCGAGTGTTGCGGAGACTGTTGGAGCACGACCTGTATGTCAAGGCAGAGAAGTGTCTGTTCTTCCAGGAGTCGGTCTCCTTTTTGGGTTATCAGTTGTCTGCGTCAGGGGTGAAGATGGAGGTAGACCGGGTGTCAGCCGTGCGTAATTGGCAAACGCCAACCACTGTGAAGGAGGTGCAGCAGTTTTTGGGGTTTGCGAATTATTACCGGAGGTTTATCCGGGGTTTTGGACAGGTGGCAGCTCCCATAACGTCTCTTTTGAAGGGGGGTCCGGTGCGTCTGCAGTGGTCAGCCGAGGCGGACAGGGCGTTTGGGAGGCTGAAGGACCTGTTTACCTCGGCTCCGGTGCTGGCGCATCCGGATCCCTCTTTGCCATTTCAGGTAGAGGTGGACGCCGCGTCAGAGGCCGGTATAGGAGCCGTGCTGTCGCAACGGTCCGGCGCGCCACCTAAACTCCGCCCCTGTGCTTTTTATTCCAAGAAGCTCCAGTCCGGGCGGAGCGAAACTATGACGTGGGGACAGGGAGCTGTTAGCCGTGGTACAGGCCCTAAAGGTGTGGAGGCACTGGCTTGAGGGGGCTCAACACCCTTTCCTCATTTTGACGGACCACCGTAACCTGGAGTACATCCGGGCAGCGAGGAGGCTGAACCCTCGCCAGGCGAGGTGGAATATGTTTTTGACCCGGTTCACATTTAAGATCACGTACATCCCTGGGTCACAGAACGGTAAGGCAGACGCACTGTCTCGGCGGTATGACACGGAGGAGAGGTCCGTGGAGCCCACTCCCATACTGCCGGAGTCGTGTCTGGTGGCACCGGTAGTGTGGGAGGTCGATGCGGAACTCGAGCGGGCGTTACGCACCGACCCTAGTCCACCTCAATGCCCGGAGGGTCGGAAGTACATTCCGCTCGAGGTTCGGGATCGATTGATCTATTGGGCTCACACGTCACCCTCCTCTGGACACCCTGGTATCGGCCGGACAGTGCACTGTCTTAGTGCCAAGTACTGGTGGCCCACGTTGGCGAGGGATGTGAGGGTTTATGTTTCCTCCTGCTCGGTGTGCGCCCAGTGTAAGGCGCCTAGACATCTGCCTAGGGGGTAAGTTACTACCCCTGCCCGTTCCACAACGACCATGGTCTCACCTCTCGGTGGATTTCCTCACTGACCTTACTCCTTCACAGGGGAATACCACTATACTGGTCGTTGTGGACCGGTTTTCTAAGGCCTGTCGTTTGCTCCCTATGCCGGGCCTTCCTACTGCCCTGCAAACGCCGAAGCACTATTCACCCATGTGTTCCGGCACTACGGGGTACCCGAGGATATTGTGTCTGATCGAGGTCCCCAATTTACCTCCAGAGTCTGGAGAGCGTTTATGGAGCGGTTGGGGGTCTCGGTGAGCCTCACCTCGGGTTACCACCCGGAGAGTAATGGGCAGGTGGAACGCGTGAACCAGGATGTGGGTAGGTTTCTTAGAACATACTGCCAGGACCGGCCGGAGGAGTGGGCAAGGTCGTTCCCTGGGCCAAAATGGCCCAGAATTCCCTACGCCATTCCTCCACTAACCTAACCCCTTTCCAATGTGTGTTAGGTTACCAGCCGGTTCTGGCACCTTGGCAGCAGAGCCAGATCGAGGCTCCTGCGGTGGATGAGTGGGCGCGGCGCTCGGAGGAGACATGGAACGCTGCACACGTCCACCTGCAGCGGGCCCTCCGTCGTCATAAGGCGAGCGCCGATCTCCACCGCAGTGAGGGACCGGTGTACGCACCTGGTGATCGAGTCTGGCTCTCTACCAGAAACCTGCCCCTCCGCCTGCCCTGTCGGAAACTGGGTCGGCGGTTTGTAGGGCCATTTAAAGTCCTGAGAAGGTTGAACGAGGTGTGTTACAAATTACAACTACCTGTTGAGTATAAAAGTATTAACCCCTCGTTCCATGTGTCTCTTCTCAGGCCGGTGGTAGCTGGCCCACTCCAAGAAAGTGAGATCAGGGAGACTCCTCCGCCCCCATTGGACATCGAGGGGGCACCGGCGTACTCCGTGCGGTCCATCTTGGATTCGAGACGTCGGATGGGGGGTCTCCAATATCTAGTGGAGTGGGAGGGGTACGGGCCGGAGGAACGGTGCTGGGTGCCGAGGAGAGACATTTTGGACCCGTCTCTCCTGACGGAATTCCATCGGGGGCACCCGACGCACCCTGCTCCGCGTCCTCCTGGTCGTCCCCGAGGCCGGAGTCGGCCTACGTCTGGAGCCGCGCGTCAAGTGGGGGGTACTGTCACGGTTTCGGCCGAGGCTGCCTCTCTTCCTTGCTCGGGCAGGCTTCAGCGTTCGTCGTCTCCGGAATACTAGCTGCCACCGTTGCATGTTTCTATGTTCGTTTGCTTTTGTCTGATTGTTGCTACACCTGTTATCGTTTAGTGTAATTAGTGTCCTATAAGTTCTCGTTGTGTTTGTCTAGTGTTGTGTGTGATTGTTTTACTGTCGTGCCGGTAGGCTGTATTTTCTACTGTTTGCTCGGTTGAGCTATATCTCCATTGTTTGGAGTGTTTTTGTCGCACCTGTTAGTGCGCCCGTTATTTTCGCCTACGTGCGGAGTTTCGCCTCAGGGCGTTTGTTTGTGATTGTTTTTCGTGTGCATCAACTAAAGTCTGTTGGACTAACGTTCTGCGTCCTGCGCCTGATTCCACCACCACACCCACCTACATCTACCTTGACATGACTGTAAGTCGCTTTGGATAAAAGCGTCTGCTAAATGGCATATTATTATATTATAGTAGATAAGTGGCTTGGTGCCACAGAGTCTGCATTCCTTATGTCAAAGGAGATTACTGATGTTGATCTTAGAATGTTTGATGGACAGGATATACTGACTTGGGGTAAAGGGTAATAACATCAAAGAAGGGATTGCCCACTGATGGGTACCAGATGTTCGTGAAGAAACGTGTAACAGAGCTGAGAGGATGTCTTTGTTTGGAATAGCAAGAGGCAAAGCTATGTCTTCTGTTATAACGAACCATGGTACCTATTAAATATCTTATATGAACTCCCCATCAAAAGTGTCTAAGTATATCCTTACATCCTTAATTACTTGATACCCGAGAAACTCATCATAACAGTAGGGTATCCCTAGTTTTTTCGCCGGTTAGCTAATGTTAGCTGGCTGGCTAACGAGAAGTTCATCTCAATCTAATTCGCTAGTCTTAAACAGTACCAGTCAAACATTTGGACACATCTACTCATTCCAGGGTTTTTCTTTATTTTTACTATTTTCTACATTGTAGAATAAAACATGAAAACTATGAAATAACACATATGGAATCATGTAGTAAAAAAAAAAGTGTTAAACAAATCATAATACATTTTATATTTGAAATTCTTCAAAGTAGCCCCCCTTTGCCTTGATGACAGCTCTGCACACTCTTAGCATTCTTTCAACCAGCTTCTTGAGGTAGTCACCTGGAATGCATTTCAATTAACAGGTGTGCCTTGTTAAAAGTTAATTTGTGGGATTTATTTCCTTCTTAATGCATTTGAGCCAATCAGTTGTGTTGTGACAAGGTAGGGGGGGTATACAGAAGATAGCCCTATTTGGTAAAAGACCAAGTCCATATTATGGCAAGAACAGCTCAAATAAGCAAAGAGAAACGACAGTCCATCATTACTTTAAGACATGAAGGTCAGTCAATACGGAAAAGTGCAGTCAGAAAAAACATCAAGTGCTATGATGAAACTGGCTCTCATGAGGACCGCCACAGGAAAGGAAGACCCAGAGTTACCGCTGCTGCAGAGGATAAGTTCATCTCAGATTGCAGCCCAAATAAATGCTTCACAGAGTTCAAGTAACAGACACATCTCAACATCAACTGTTCAGAGGAGACTGCGTGAATCAGGCATTCATGGTCGAATTTGCTGCAAAGAAACCACTACTAAAGGACACCAATAATAAGAAGAGACTTGCTTGGGCCAAGAAACACGAGCAATGGACATTAGACCGGTGGAAATCTGTTCTGTGGTCTGATGAGTCTAAATTTGAGATTTTTGGTTCCAACCGCTGTGTCTTTGTGAGACGCAGAGTAGGTGAACGGATGATCTCCGCATGTGTGGTTCCCACCGTGAAGCACAGAGGAGGTGGTGTGGGGGTGCTTTGCTGGTGACACTGTCTGTGATTTATTTAGAATTCAAGGCACACTTAACCAGCATGGCTACCACAGCATTCTGCAGCTATTCGCCATCCCATCTGGTTTGCGCTTAGTGGGACTATCATTTGTTTTCGAACAGGACAATGACCCAAAACACACCTCCAGGCTGTGTAAGGGCTATTTGACCAAGGAGAGTGATGGAGTGCTGCATCAGATGACCTGGCCTCCACAATCACCCGACTTCAACCCAATTGAGATGGTTTGGGATGAGTTGGACCGCAGAGTGAAGGAAAAGCAGCCAACAAGTGTGCATCATATGTGGGAACTCCTTCAAGACTGTTGGAAAAGCATTCCAGGTGAAGCTGGTTGAGAGAATGCCAAGAGTGTGCAAAGCTGTCATCAAGGCAAAGGGTGGCTACTTTGAAGAATCTAAAATATATTTAGATTTATGGTGTTGTAACTTTTTTGGTTACTACATGATTCCATATGTTATTTCATAGTTTTGATGTCTTCACTATTATTCTACAATGTAGAAAATAGTAAAAACAAAGAAAAACCCTGGAATGAGTAGGTGTGTCCAAACTTTTGACTGGTACCGTATATGTCGCATAACTACTTCCACTCTTCAGAAAAATTGATTCTTGTTGGCTCGCCTATCTGTCCTTTTAACTTGCCGGAGACCAGCCGGGGATACAACCCTACCAAATGACCCAACCCAAAGATGCCTATGGCAATACACACCCACTTGGTGGAATCTCCATGTTTGCATAAATATCCAAATGTAGAAGAATATTATAGCTGTTATTTGGCCAGATACAGCTCACTATCCTTCCTACAAGCTAACTAGCAAGTTTTATGCAAAGCGACTTACCGGTGATGAAGTGCTTGCACATACAAAATAAGCTGTGTTCGAATACCCATACTAACATACTGTATACTACATACTTAATGAGTATATACTACATACTATTAGTTCATTTTAGTATACTGTAAACAAACGGTATCCTTTCAGTTGAGCATTTTAGCGCTACGCTGGTCTACAGGAAGTTGAATCTGCTGCTATGCAACCTCTTGCTAGCTTGTCAGCATAACAAATTACTAGCTAGACATTTTATGACTTCGGGTGTGTTCGTGAATTCAATCTGGAGTGCCAGAGTGCACTCTGGGTGTTCGTAAATTCAGAGCGTTGCCAGATTGTTCGTTTGTAAACTCTAAGCATTCAGAGCGCATACAGGACGCTCTGGCCGAGGAGTAGGGGTTGATCCGAGCGTTCTGACCATCACAACGGCAATCAAGCACACAAGCTAACTGGCTAGCTACTTCCAGACACAAATGAGAGAACACCTCACTCTGACCATTTTACTCGCCCTAGCAGAGCAGGTTAGGTTGTTTTCATGTTATCCAGAGTGTTAGTGACTAACTGTGCTGCTGGCAACAATTTAATTACGCTTTTTTGCCGACGTTTGCTGACATCGGCCATATTCAACGGGTGTTGAGCCCTCAAAAATTTATCAGTTATTCTGCGCTCTGGCACACTCAGACGAGAGTGCTCTGAAATCGGAGTAGCTAGCCAGAGCAAATGTATGTCCATTGAGAACGCACAACGACTATACAACTTAGCTAAGAATGACGTGAATAATCAAGTCAATAAACGTTGGGTGGGTAGTTACATTTACATTTTAGTCATTTAGCAGACGCTCTTATCCAGAGCGACTTACAGTTAGTGAATACATATTTTTTTTATACTGGCCCCCCGTGGGAATCGAACCCACAACCCTGGCGTTGCAAACGCCATGCTCTATCAACTGAGCTACATCCCTGCCGGCCATTCCCTCCCCTATCCTGGACGACGCTGGGCCAATTGTGCGCCGCCCATGAGTCTCCCGGTCACGGCCGGCGGCGACAGAGCCTGGATTCGAACCAGGATCTCTAGTGGCACAGTTAGCACTGCGATGCAGTGCCTTAGACCACTGCGCCACTCAGGAGCACGAGTTAGATAGCATATAGTTAATATACTGGCAAGTTCGATGTATTAGTAGCCAACTAACATTAGTAGCTAGCTAACATACCGGTACCTACTGCTGTATGCTGTTTGTAAGGATAGCGTAGGCAACAAATTGTCAGCCAACATAACGTGTAGCGTAACTTATTTGAAAAGTCATGACTTTATTACATTGCTCAACATTTTCTTAACATTTGTCATAATTAGTTAAAGCAATTAATTTGTATCCGCTCTCGTCAGGGCTGCATATTTTCCTCAAATCTGAAAACGTTGTGAAGCCACGCCCATTTTCGGAAGAATTGCATTATGGGCCCTAAAAGCACAGAAATAGTCTCCAGTGCTTGTATACTTCATATTTTGGCGAATGTAGTACGACATCCGGGAACTTTTGGCATACTAACTCTATCCATACTATGACCAATAAGCATACTACATACTCAATTTGCATCACAAATAGTAGGTTAGTACGGTTAGTATGAGTATTCGGACACAGTAACCGGAGCCCACAGCTTTTCATCATCATGACGGTGTAAAAACCTGAAACCACAAGGTTCGTCTAACCTGGTCCTTAGGCAGTTGATTAAACTTAATTTGGGTCTTTTTTCCTACTATTGTTCAAACAAAACGGTATGCAACAGCTTTTCGGCATCTTGAAAGTAGGGTTAGTTAGTTAGTTAATTGAAGAAATCCGTCGGAATCGGCTCTTCGGCTGATAATCGTGACATACATTCCAACTTCTTCTTCTTCTTCTAAGATATCATGGCGTTCCGCAAACAAACGCTTAAAGTGCATGCCGCCACCTACTGTGCTGGAATATACTATAAATCATGAGCTGCCAAATTCTGTCCTACCATTAAATTTTTTTAAAAAACAAAATAAATCCTTAACTTCTACCACACCAAAAAAATATAAACATTACGCTTTATCTATATCATGCTGAAACACTCCACCCTTAGGATTGTTCAGCATGTCAACGACCATTTCAACAGTAACATCTGTTACATCTTTTGCCTTTTCCACAATAACCTTCAATCTGGCATTTCTGCTTTCCACAACCCGAGTCGTATTGATAACCTCACCAATAAAAGCTACGAAGTCAAATATATTCATTATCAAAGTGTCCGTTGACACCACACATTCATGAGCACAAGATTTCGTAACAGGCCTCGAAACCATGCCAGGACCATCAGTAGCACCAGCCCCGACAGTAGGTCCACTTACTACAGGTACATCCATGTAAACTCCATCAGTCCGCACTGTAGTTCTACCAATCTGTTTTACGGCCTCTGCATATGACTGTGTTCGCGCTAACTTCTTCTTCTTCATTAAGGTTTTATGGCAGACTACACCTATTGGTGTATTGCCGCCACCTACTATACGGGGTTGTTCATGCAAACATTTTTACGTTTAGAATATAAGTGTTTTAAAATATGATGTAGTTTGTTGTTTAAAAATGACCAACCAAGCATATGCAAAATGTTTATATAATGATTTTTTTAAAGAATAGAGGCGTTGTTGGGTTATGCGTAAAGTAGGCAATTTAAGATTTGAGTAACGGGAGTACCCTACGGCTGTACCAAAACTGTATGGATATCTAATGTTTCATCGATAATAAAATTAGCAGTGTGTCGACCAAAATCCATCTCGCTCCATCTTCTCCCACTGCCGGCCACTGGGCTTCCTCTCATCACCATATTTGGTAGTGAGTGGAAACGCCAACCGGATGTTCACATTTATACATCTGGCTCATTGCTCTGTCTTTTAGCAGTACCCTACTCGGGGGCGTGGTCACGTTAAACCATGCCACACCGTGTGTATCTATTAATGATAGAATGTTCATATTTGAAGATTGCCAAAAGGCCAGTCTTTTTGGCAAATGACAGGAGTGGCAGGGAGTGGAATTAATAGCTGAACAGAGACGGCAACCAGGCTACTTTTTATCTGCATCTGCTCCAGGATATTTTAAGCAGCTGAGTGACAGTTTATAGATGTCAACTGTGTGCACGTTCTGAAACACTAGATGGCAGTATATTGCACACTGCCCACAAAATGAAATAGAAACTGAGCTACCAAATGTATGACCATATTAGAGACACATATTTCTTTCAGATTACACAGACCCACAAAGAAAACAAATCCAATGTTGATAAACTCCCATATCTATTGGGTGAAATACCACAGTGTGCCATCACAGCTCCAGAGTCCAATGGCAACGAGCTTTACACCACTCCAGCCGACGCTTGGCATTGCGCAAGGTGATTTTAGGCTTGTGTGCGGCTGCTCTGCAATGAAAACCCATTTCATGAAGCTCCCAACTAACACTTCTTGTGCTGACGTTGCTTCCAGAGGCAGTTTGGAACTCGGTAGTGAGTGTTGCAACCGAAGACAGACAATTTTTACATGTTACACGCTTCAGCACTTGGTAGTCCCATTCTGTGAGCTTGTGTGGCCTACCACTTCTCGGCTGAGCCGTTGTTGCTCCTAGACATTTCCACTTCACAATAACAGCACTTACAGTTGACCGGGGCAGCTCTAGCAGGGCAGAAATGTGACGAACTGACTTGTTGGAAAGGTTGCATGCTTTGACGGTGCCACGTTGAAAGTCACTGAGCTCTTCAGTAAGGCCATTCTACTGCCAATGTTTGTCTTTGGAGATTGCATGGCTGTGTGCTCGATTTTATACACCTGTTGGGTGCGGCTGAAATAGCCGAATCCACTAATTTGAAGGGGTATCCCCATACTTTTTTTTATATAGTGTATGTTTCCCATGCCAATAAAGCCCTTAGAATTGAATATTGGATAAGAGACGAATGTTCTGAGTGGACAACAGTAGTATCGAAAACTGGAACAAAAAGGAAATTGTCTAAAATTGGAGTGGAATATATGTGTGTGAATGATAATGAATCGCATCTTGTTGGGATGCGTTTGTTGAGTAAGGATGCATATGTGGGAAACCCGTTTGAGGTGTCGAAAATGCTGACGTATGCGCTTGGAAAAGTGGAGTCTGTCAGAGTGACCAGGAGTGGTCTTATTTTGATTAATTGTATTTCTGAAGAGCAGAGGAAGATTGCAGTGGGCCTCAAAAGAATCCAGACAACAGAAGTTTTGTGTTTTGAACTTCGGAGTAGAGCACCCGTCAAAGGAGTCATCTCAGGGTTGACGACGGATGTTCAGATTGAATACCTGAAGATAATTCCTGGTGTGGTTGGTGCCGGGTGTCTGATCCACTGGGTGAATGAGGCAAAAGAAGAAAGTCGGTCATGTTGTTTTTTGATAAAGAGCAAATACCTACGCATGTGAAGCTTAGTAATGTAAGATAAGCCGTAAGAGCTTTCGTCCCCAAACCAATGTAGTGTAAGATTTGTAAAGGATTTGGCCATGTTTCAAGTGTGTGCAGACGAACAGAGTATACTGAAAAACAGTGTGTAGAAGGATGACGGTGGTACAATTGTGGTGGGGATCATGATCCTGACTTCCTGGAGTGCCCTTTAAGGGTGAAGGAGATTGAGGTGGCAAAAGTTAGAGCGGTCAATCGAATATAAAATAATTGAGAAAACAAGTGATGCTAGTGAAGATATGGTAATGGATACACCACAGCCTGTAGTAAATGTTTGCTGCCAGACAAAAAGGTGGATTTTGTTGCGTTCATTGCCACAGTTATAAACTGTACAGCACAAGTCTCAAAGAAATCTAAGAAACTGGACATTATTGTGGCTGCGGCTGAACAGTTTTCGGGACTTAAGGATTTTACATCTGAAGACTTGCAAGGGGTACTGGCGCCAGAAGACCCACCCTCCCAGGCTCACCTTGAGCCTGTGTAGGGATCAGATCTGTTTTATTTTTTAACAGAAAAGTTGTTAGATTTTTTAAATAATGGTAGTTTGTTCCGTTTTCTGGGGAATCCTGTTTGCATCCGGAATGCTCATTAAATTGTGTGATCGCCAATATACCATAGAAGAAGAAGAAGAATTTTGGATAATTTTCCAGCCTTTCCAGTCCACTAGTTGGCAGTATGCGTCCTTTCTTTCCATGTTTCTGCTCAATGGTCTTCATAGAAGAAAGGGCGCGATGTCTGGACTTTTCAGAAAAAACAAACTTGTCAAAATAAGAAGTCTGAATGAAACTAAAAAATATGGGGTGGCTGCAACAAGTCTGAAAGAGCTTCTCAAAAAGGGGAGTAAACTTCTACAGGTATGATTTCGCCCAGTAGTTTAGCACATTCTACTGCTACCAGACCAAAACAGTCGGTCTTGACCTGCAACGAGGAAGTGGCGATAATGAAAGTTACATTGTTATTTTATTTACATTATTATGTGAATCCTTTTCTTCTAGGTTCCACTCGTCGGTTCGCATATTTGTTTGTATGAAGATGGAACAGAATTGTCAGAGGACTATTTCCGAAGTCTTCCAGACAATGCTGAACTTGTCCTTCTTGCCATGGATGAGAGATGGAGCGGATGTGAGTTAAACATTGTAACTGACTGTAAAAAACATTTAAAACAAACAACTAGCCAACTAACGTTAACCACCTTAGACTTGGTGTCATGCACATTTATATATTGATAAGACCTACTTTATGTAGCTGTGCATGGTAAATAAATGATAACAATACTAATTTAAATATGCACTTCTTTAAATACTTTATGTAGGCATATAATTGAGGTAATTGATTTGAAAAGGATGGATTCGCCTTGCTTTCACTTTTAGGAAGAGCAGTTAACCACACTCACTAATGAGTAGCTTAACCTTGCCTGCCAGTGATTGTTGCCGGTGCAGCCTGGTCTCATAGACTAGACGTAAAATAGTAAACGTAAATCAGGGACACTCAAATTAGTATGATATGTTTGGTATGGTTACATAAGACAGAAGGTTACTCAAGCAAAAAGTAGGGTGGATAACGCGAACATCTAGCAACCCAAAGATTGCGTGTTCGAATCTCATCACAGACAGCTTTAGCATTTGAGCAATTTTGCGACTACTTACTACTTTTTAACCTTCCCCTAACCCAGTGTTTCCCAAACTCGGTCCTGGGCACCCCAAGGGGTGCACATTTTGGTTTTTGCCCTAGCACTAAACAGCTGATTCTAATAATCAACTCATCATTAAGCTTTGATTATTTGAATCAGCTGTGTAGTGCTAGGGAAAAAAACAAAACGTGCGCCCCTTGGGATCCCCAGGTCTGAGTTTGGGAAACACTGCTAACCTTAACCCTTTAACCTAACTACTAATCTTAATTCTAACCCCTAACCTAGCTAACGTTAGCCACAACAAACTGGAATTAGAAACATATTGTACGAATTGCAATTCGTAACATACAGTATCATACGAATGTTTAATTTGTAACATATGATACGAAATGGATGATGGCCATCCACAAATTAATACATACTATTAGAAATGTAACATATTATACTCATTGGAGTGTCCTGGATTTACATGTACTATGTTACGTCTACCCCTGAGTCCAGGTTGGTCAGTGTGGCTGTTTGGGCTTCAAACCCAGCTGGTCACATTGGTGCCATGGCTTGGATGTGTAGCTAACAAAGGTTGCTCTGTAAATCAATTTAAATAACAGGTATGATTTGTTATTATTCCAGTTGTCTGTGACATAGTCCGGTTGCTGGACACCGACAGGAACTCGGATCTTCTGATTAATGCGGCTAAGGGGCTTCTCTCTGACAAGCGTTATCCAAAGAGACGCAAACTCCTGGGGGAACTGCTGCTGCATTTGAAGGACAGCTCTGAGACTGAAAACAGAGAAGACGATGAAGACTGGTTCCAAGGTAACAAGTCCTCAATCTTGGGTTGGAAAGAAATCCTGCAGGAAACAATGTGATAGCCAAAAGCAAGATGGAGCAAAGTATAAGGAACTTTTTATATTTAGCTGAAACAATCTGTACCTTTTAAAGTTGCACCCTTCCATTTCTGTGCTTTCAGGAATTGATGTCAGATTTAAGACCAAATCAGCCTACATGAAGTACAACTGTGAGAGCAGGATTCGTGGATACATGAAGGAGGTAAAACTGTATTACTGATGCTTTGGTTTGACGCTGAAAGTGGTTGGGACTGTCAAGAAGTGATCCTCAAAAGGAGTACCTCAGTATAACAAATCTAATCCAAATTGTTATCTGCCCTTCTATTTTCTGAGGGGAAAGAATATACTTACTCATGACTGATTTATAATTTGCTTATACACAGGTGGATAGTTATGCTCAAACAATCCAAAAGCCTAAACTCAAGGATGAATACAAGAAGACTGCAGAGTCCTTGGTGATGCAGCTGAAGTCTGACAAGTACAATGGCTGCTACTTCAACAGGACAGAGAAGGAACTCAATCGACTATGCACCAAGGAAGGATGGTTCTCCTGTCAGGTAACATTTATGAACCTGAAAGTGGCTAGTAATGTAGAATTTGACTATAATAAAGCATAAACACAACATAATTAATTAGGTGATTGAAAATGGTCACGGAGATGTGAATGGTTACCAACAGTACCATGTTTGGCACCGTAGCATCCTGTCTTACAGCCTGTGTCCTCCCCCCATCTCTCTCCTTTCCTCAGGGTGCTTTTGACCAGGATGAATGCAAGTCCCTACACTCCATCAACCCCTATGGCAACCGAGAGAGCAGGATTCTCTTCAGCACCTGGAACTTGGACCACAGGTGGGTTTAGTGGATGATAACGGTTATTAATATCATTCAGAATGTCAGGCTCAAAATCGTGTTTGAAACAGTATTACAAAAAAGCTTGCTTAATTATGAATTGCAATGTTATGTATGTCGGTTGTGGATCAAATCTGTAGTTGATTGAAATCTCTGTCCCAGGATTGAGAAGAAGAGGACGGTCATTCCTGCCCTGGTGGAAGCACTGCAGAACCGCAATAGCAACAACATAAACCTGGACTATTTTTACAAACTGCTGTTCACTCGGGAGAATCTAAAGCTGGTGCATATCGTATGCCATAAGAAAAGTGCCCATGACTTGCTGTGTGATAAAAGAAACATGTACAAACGGGGCAAACGAAAAAGATTCTCTATAAAGTGAAGATGTTTTTTACATTTAAGGGCAGATGCTTTTCTAGTGTTTGTTGGTTATTCTAAAAAATTAAGTAAAAGACTAGTAAAGGGACATTATGATTTTTATTTTCACAAACAATGGATGAAGTGCAAGACGTATTACTACTGGTAAATTGAACTAAATGTAATTCTGGGCAGGGAACATTGTTTTCTGCTGCTCTCTGAACAGCTGATTTGTTGATTATTTTGTGCTAGTGATCTTAAAAAGCACTCCATTATGAGCCACTGATTGGGTAGTAGTCAATGGGCCAATCCCAAATCGTCCCAATTCCTATGCACAGGGTGTGTTCAGTTCAATTAAACGTTTTCTACATTGTGTGACGGTTTGTACTGAAAGACACGTGTCCCCAAAATGGTGCGCACCATTCTTCAACAGCCTTTGAGGTAAGTTTGTGCCTGTTTGGTGGGTGTGGCCTGATCAATATGGATGTGACCATTTAAAATTGCAAAACACGTGCAGCACACACCATACAATCTCCCTCTGGGCCGCCATAATCACTCCGTTCTTCAACTGGTCGTTCACTACCTTTTCCGTTGAATTTAAAATGCAAAACACTTTTGTTGTACTGAAGGCCCCCCCTCCCCTATCAGAGGACAAGGTGGAGCTATTACCAGATTGATAACACCTGTCAAATCCTCAAATCTCCACAAGTGCATAGAGAACGATTTCTTCTGACATTTACAAATAGAATTTTAATTATATTTGAATGTATAACGCGTATTCTAATTTATTTACTGTTTGCACTATAATTGTGTGGGGGGAACCAATAAAAAGTTTTTAAAGAAAGTTGTCTGAGGTTTGACTATTTTGCTTTGGAGTCACACAGATTTCATTATAGCAGATCTGATTGCTGTGCCATAGCCTGTAAGCGTAATTAGATAATTATGTGATAAAGTTATGCTTAGTTTCAACAGCTTTCATTTGGGCAAGTGTAAATGTGTTTGTAGAACAATGCAGACACAGGTCATTGAGAATTCTAAATAAGTTAACTTGCTCCTTGTATTGGCAGTGTAACATTACCTATGTTTAACTTCTACAGCGATTTTTTTTTGTTGTCAACATTTACAAAGTTTGCATTGAAAATATACTGAACTAAAATATAAAGGCAACATGCAACAATTTCAAAGATTTTACTGAGTTACAGTTCATATAAGGAAATCAGTCAATTGAAATAAATTCATTAAACCCTCATCTATGGATTTCACATGACTGGGCAGGGGTGCCAATCAGAATGAGTTTTCCCCCACAAAAGGGCTTTAATGACGTTGGCGGCAGCTTATGGTAGAGAAATTAACATTAACAGCTCTGGTGGACATTCCCTGCAGTCAGCATGCCAATTGCACGCGCCCTCAAAACTTGTGGCAAATCTGTGGCATTGAGTTGTGTGATAAAACAGCAAATTTTAAAGTGGCCTTTTATTGTTCCCAGCACAAGGTGCACCTGTGTAATGATCATGCTGTTTAATCAGCTTGATATGCCACACCTGTCAGGTGGATGGACAATCTTGGCAAAGGAGAAATGCTCACTAACAGGGATGTAAACAAATTTGTGCACAAAATTTGAGAGAAATAAGCTTTTTGTGTGAATGGAAAAAAGCTAATGAAACATGGGACCAACATTTTACATGTTGTGTTTATATTTTCGTTCAGTGTAGATGTGCCAATTGCCTGCTATGGTGCGTTTCCTTTTAACTTATCTTGTCGATGAAAACAGCTGGACGTAATGACGTCACACCTAGAAAAAACTTTTCTGCCAAAACCTAGTGTTGAATAAAAATGTGGTTGAAGTGTTTCCATTACCCGCTTAGACAAATTGCGCACTCATAAATTGGTGACAGACTGTATGCCCTCCCACCTATCGGTTTCATGTCTCAGGTAGTCCGAGAAAGCCTGAATGGATATGCAATAATTGACTAATATTGTGCCTACGTATCACCACGTCTGTGCTACGGTGAAATTTGCACTCCTGTAGATCAGAAATAATTAAATGGTGAAACTTGCCAGCCAACCAGTTGAGGAAATTGATTTTTCAAACAGTAGGCATTTAGAATTAAATGTGGAGCGTATTGTTACGTGATGACATCACGTGCCCCATGTACCTTCCAAAGAATTCAGCAATTATTTATTCTAAAAACAGTTTCCATCATCATTTGTCGCAAAGAAGGTTTGACGAAAGGAAAATCCCACCCGTCGAACAGATAAAAATGTTGTAGATCTTTAGAAATGGTTTCCTATATCTGCCGTTTCCATTACACGTCACAATTATTATTTTTTTCTACATTGCTTTTGTCGAATAAACCTGGGTCATTGGAAACCTGCCTAAAGACTACATGATTTATATGTTGCATTCATTCAGTCGTGCTATTACATAGCAATATAAAAACGCCAAATAAAAAGCTATTATTGTGCATACATACTGACAAGGCAACCAGTAACAACATAGTAAAAGACACATTCAATAAAAAAAAAAATAGAACGAGCGCTTACCCTGTACCAATTAAACAATATATACACACACACTATAAACTATAGGTCCTGATAATTGAAAATCAAATAGTTATTTTGTTAGTGCAAATAGCTTTTTAAATAGCAATACAAATGTTTAAACTTTGGGTTACATGCTGGCAAAAAGTTAACTTGATACCCTCGTTCCATTGAACAAACCCACTTTCCAAGGCTTATCTGCCATTAGGCTAGTAAAAGGACAGAGGTTTTAATCCATTCCATTGATATGAATTAGTTATTTCTGTAAACTAAGTGCCACCTATGTCATCTTGCTGCATGTCTGTGTAGCCCTCTTCTTCATCACTGTCCTCTTTGGCGTAGTACTGTCGTCTCCGGTGCTCCCTCCTGCTGAAGGTCGAGGAGGCTGCAGATCTCGGTGGACAATCCTACAAGGCAAATGGAAATATCAGAGTATTTGAAATTAGGCCACATCATGCTCCAAACAGCAGACCATTATTTCACCCATCACACCAAGCACATTGGCCTTGTTATAAAAATCTCCTCTCACCTGTACAACTTCCATGTTTCCGAAGAACTTTTCCACAGGAAGAACCTGGTTACTGTCATCGTCAAGGAAGATGCTCTTGTCAATCACAACACCCTCTTCAGTTTCGTCACCCTCCATATTCTCTGGTAACCCGTTTGTTTTGCAGTAATTCAACTCAAATCTCAGACCATTCTCTTTACCTTCCCACAATTCATCCATGTCTGGTGGTGCTCCACACCTTGTCTTTTCATCCCACTTATAACCATCACAGCTGAGCTTCTCAGAAGTGGTTGTTGACGCCCTACAACCGCCAACCATACAGTCATTCAGGGGCATTTCGGTTTTTGAGTCTTCCAATTTCGTTTTTTTTACATCCATCCTCTTCACTGAACTCTATGAAGGCAAAACAGCGTATTAAAAATACTAAAAGGCTTCCATAACACTGACGGACCAGCCATAATTTAACACGTAGCTAAAATGAGAATAACTAAAACACAACATTCACCTTATCTGAACTCTTCACCTTGAGGTTTAGGTCGCTTGAGGCACGAGTGCACTTCTCCTTTCGCCGCTTCAAATTGCTAACTCGACTAGACATCTGAAATGAGTTCACGCATTTTGTTAAATCAACACAGTTGCAGACATTATTCATTAGCTAAGTAACTAACACTTCTTAGCTGGCTACCGTAACCAACGGAGATAGCTAGCTAGCAAACTACTGCCCCACTAGCTAACAGACTACCGTTAGTTCGTTGATGAAAGACTAAATAATTTCCAAAGACAATTTAATCGCTAGCTAGGTAGCTAAATAGTGTTAAATAATAGTATATATTGTGGGAGCTTAACTAGCTAACGTTGGCTAACTACTAACTCGGACAAGCTCACCTGTTTCTTCCTCATTTTTGGAAGTTAGCTACATGTCAGTCGCTGGATTGCAATCTTGTTAACAGTCGCTTTTGCACAAATATTTGTGGACGTAGCTAGCTAATCTGCTAATTAAATCTAAGGTAATTTCGTTCTGAATACAGGTGGTCAGTAAACTGTAAAATCGTCGTTCTGATAAAAAAGACACCGTGTTGTTTTCTAATCCGAGTGGTGAATCTAGACAGCGTTCGAATTCCGAAAAATGTAGCTACGTCTGGAAGTCACGTGCAGTTCAATCAGAGGTCGAGGTCTCTGATGTTGAGTTATCAAAAAAAAACTTGATACCTTGTGCCAGTCAATGGTGCCTACTAGCTACTGTTTGTCTTTCTTATTTCGACAAAAAATTGAGTGTCATGTCTTACTGCACTTAATACATGTTGATACAGGGGGGAACGGTGCGGCAAGGTCGTTGTTTGTGGTGGAAAAAAACCACACAAATTTGTCAATTTCCAAAACCGACACACGGGGGTGGTAAAACCTTATAATGAATTTCCTCAAACAGCCCAAAGACACTGGTTTCCCCTTTCATCTGTGCTTGGGCGTCTGGAGTTAAACTGATTTGGTCCCTGGGGATCTGTGTGTGTGTGTGATAAATATATTGTAACGACCCTGTATTGTGTTCTGTGTTCATGGATGTGTTATCGTTCTCATGGGTGCTAGCAGGGGTTAAATATGCCAGGACAGATGGAAAGGTTGGGGGGGTATGATGGGTAATCCCGCGGGGTTTTGGAATGCTTAAATAGGGGTTACGGTCTCATCTCTCTCTCTTCTGTTCGGGACCCTTGATTTGACATGTTCTATTTGTGTATGTTCGAGGTTTAGCGGCGTGGGTTGTGGCCTGAACAATAGCCCATTCAGGAATAAACCTGTGTTCTGCCTGTACACCTGGTGCCCGTCTCTCTTTTACTTTATGACCCAGCTGGGTCATTACATTGGTGTCAGAAGTGCTTTCGAACGACGGGATAGATCGAGATTAGGCGAGTTAGCTGTTTCAGTATAGGCCGTGGTTAGCTTTAGCGTGACTCGCATCTACGGTCATGATGATCGGGGCGAGGCGGAAAGTTAAGGAAGAGTCGGACAAAGTGTCCGTTGTGGGCTCGGGTGTACCCGGTTGGGAGGGTCAGGCGATGACGGCTGTAGAAGAGCTGGAGAGCCACATGGCGGGAGTTAAATTGTCAGTCAACAAGATGGCAGAACGGGCGGGTTTTCCTTCAAACCGCTCGACCAGAACAGACGTCACGGCGACGGAGATATCGACGTCACCGCGCGCGGAAATGGCTGGACCTCCTTATGTAAACAGAGATGGCAGCGCCCTATTGCCATTAGCCACGGTAGCGGCTAAACTTCCAAAGTTCAATGGACAAGGTAAATGGGAAGTTTTTTTTCACTCAATTCGAGTTGTTGGCTAGAGCCGGGAGGTGGTCTGACGAGACGAAAGGGTTACAGCTTGCCCTGAGCCTGTCAGAGGAGGCGTCGGAATGCCTGCTAACGCTAGCCCCGGACGAGAGGGCGACTACGGTGCGCTAGTGGAGGCATTGGGGGGCCGTTTCGGCAGCGATGCACAGCCCAACATGCTGCGGATTGAACTGAATAACAAAAAGAGACTTCAGGGGGAATCATTAAAGGCGTTGGCAAGTGATATTCTGAGCCTGACCAGGCGGGCTTATGCAACTATGCCGATTGGGGTGCAAGACGAGCTGGCACGGGACAGTTTTATTAGAGCGCTCTCCCCCACCGAACTGGGTAAGCATGTGCAGATGTCGGACCCAGCATCTCTGCGGGCTGCAGTGGAGATAGCCAGGAAGAGGGAGCTGATCTGGGGTGAGGGAGTGAGAGTGGAGGTTGCCAGTCAACCAGAGGTGAGAGCAGCGGCGGCCGGGGTGCCGGGGGTCACCAAACCAGAGTGGGTCGACGAGTTGGGAGGGTTAGTCAAGACCGCTTCGCTTGTCATTGAGAGGGGCTCCAGACAACATCGCAGTGTCAGCTCAACTTCCATTGTCTGCTGGGGTTGTGGCCAGCCTGGCCACATTCAGCGGGAGTGTGGCAGATTCTCCAGTCAACAGGGAAACGACAGCGGGTTCTCGCGCAGGGGGCAGCGCGGGCCCATTCCTCCGCCCCCGAACCCACAGTAAGCAGAAGAGGTACCCAGCAGTGCAGGCAAGAGGGTGGGGACCTGCTTCCCCAGGGTGTAGCTGCCACCGTGTTTCCTAGTCCGGTAGTTGTGGTGGGACGTACCACCATTGGGGACTTCTGCAATGTCATCGTCAAGGTAGAGGGGGTGGAATGTTTGGCCCTGGTCGACACGGGCTCTACAGTAACCCTGGTGAGACCAGACATACTACCTGTTGGGGTGCGGGTGGAGCCGACCCTTGTCCAGCTACGGACTGTCACGGGGGAGCTAGCCCCCATGTTAGGGAAGTGTCGGGTGTCTGTGACTGTGGGGGGGGAGAACTGTGGGGTGTCCGGTGTGGGTAGCAGCGGTACAGGACCCCTGTATACTGGGAATGGACTTTTTGAAAAACTGTGGGGCTCAGTTGGACTTAGCTTCGGGCACTTTGAGGCTGTCGGGGGGCCCACAGTGGGAATGTCGCCCGGGAGGGCCAGCAGGGGCAGGGCTGTCCCTCCGTCTTCCTCCAAGCTTGCCGAAACTCCACTGGTCGTCCCGGCTGCTCCCTTGGTCGTTGTGCCATCCCAGCAGCTGTCTCCGGCGGCAACGACCTTCACTCCCCATAATGGTGCAAGCACAGGCATCCCAGTAGCCCAAAACACACTGGCTCCTTCACCCCATCAGCCCGACGGGGGGAAGGAGGAAGTTATCGACGCCGTTGAGGCTGTGTGGCTGAAAAACTGTCAAGGTCTGGACGAGAGACAACAGAGACAGTTAAAGCAGCTGCTGTTTGACTTTAAAGATAGCTTCGCTTGGGGGGAAGATGAGGTAGGGCAAACGCACCTGGTTCAGCACGACATCGACACTGGGGACAACCAACCCATTAAAATTCGGCCCGTCGCATTCCCCTTGCCAAGAGGGAAGCAGCAGCCACAGCTATTGCTGACATGTTGCGGGCTGATTTCATTGAGCCATCAGATAGCCCATGGTCCGCTCCGGTTGTCATGGTGCCTAAGAAAGGGGGTAAACTTAGGTTTTGTGCGGACTACAGGGGCCTAAATTCTGTCACCATTAAAGACTCTTACCCCATACCGAGGATCGATGAGTCGCTAGACCATGTCAGAGGGTCCTCGTGGTTCTCTTCCCTTGATCTGCGCAGTGGCTACTGGCAGGTGCCCCTCTCGCCTGGGGCACGTGAAAACGGCCTTCTCCACGGATAGGGGCCATTGGCAGTTCAAGGTGCTGTGCTTCGGGCTTTGTAATGCTCCTGCCACCTTTGAGAGGCTCATGGACAGAGTGCTGGCGGGGGTTCCGAGAGACGAGTGTGTCGTGTACCTAGACGACATATTGGTACACGGCACGTCGTTTGAGGGGGGCACTGGGGGCACTTAGGCGAGTGCTGGAGAGGATCTCGGGGCGGGGCTAAAATTACACCCGGAAAAGTGCCATTTCATGCAAAGGGGAGTTGGCGTTCCTGGGTCATCAGCTGGGTGGTGAGGGTATCAGCACGATGCCAGACAAAGTGGAGGCTGTGAGGGGGTGGCCAATTCCAAGGGGGAAAAAAAGAGGTTAAGAGCTTCCTGGGTCTGGCATCCTACTATCGTAGGTTTGTGAAAGGGTTTGCGGGGATAGCAGCTCCTTTGAACCACCTTCTCAAGAAGGACACTGTTTTTCAGTGGACCGAAGAGCACCAGCGGGCGTTTGAGGCCCTCAAACGTGCCCTGGTGGAGGCCCCTGTCCTGTCCTCACCAGACCCAAACCGTCCGTTTATCCTGGACACCGACGCAAGCAATGAGGGCTTGGGGGCCGTGCTGGCTCAGCGTGGTTCTGACGGGGAGCACGTAGTAGCTTATTACAGCAGAACTTTTGATAAGGCTGAAAAACGCTACTGCGTGACAAGGAGGGAGCTTTTGGCTGTCGTGGCAGCAGTACGCCATTTCAAGTACTACCTGGGGGCCTGCCGTTTGTGGTGCGGGACGGATCACTCCGCCCTGCAGTGGCTTCTCTCCTTCAAGGAGCCAGAGGGTCAGATCGCCCGCTGGTTGGAGGAGCTGCAATCCTACGACTTCCAGGTGGAGCACAGGGCCGGCCTTCGCCACAGCAATGCAGACGCCTTGTCCCGCCGCCCGTGTGCTGAGGACGGCTGTGGGTACTGCGCCAAACGGGTGGAGCGAGAGAGGGAACTGTGCATGGAGGAGGGAGTCACCGCCACGGTGAGTCAGCTGAGGGTGACAGAGTGCCGGGAGCTTGAGGCTGTGGACGTCGGGGGAGTGGAGGCGTCGCCAGGAGGAGGACGCAGAGCTGCGTCCTGTGCTGGGGGTGGATGGAAGAGAGAAGACGACCGCCATGGGGGGAAGTAGCCCCTCTATCACCAGTCACCAAAGGACTCTGGGCTAAATTCTCAGTCCTTAGAGTGGCTGAGGGAGTGCTCCAGGGGGTGGAAAAGCCAGCTACTGGAGAAATGACGTGGCAGGTAGTGGTTCCCAAAAAGGCTGCAAGGGGAGCGTGTTACAGCAGCTTCACGGTGGAGTAGGCGCAGGGCATTTTGGGGTCTCCAAAACGTTAAAGCGCGTACGTAAAGGCTTCTATTGGGCCAGGCACAGGAGGGATGTGGAGGACTTTTGCAGGCAGTGCGATGAGTGTGCTGCTAAGAAAGGACCTCCAGGTCAGTCACACGCCCTCCTACAACAATTCCCAGTAGGGGAGCCCATGGAGAGACTGGGGGGTAGACATAGTTGGACCGTTTCCAACCACAGACAGCGGTAACAGGTGGATTCTAACTGCTATGGACTACTTCACCAAGTGGCCAGAGGCTTACGCTCTCCCAGACCAGGAGGCAGAAACAGTAGCTGATGCATTGGTAGGGGGAATAATCAGTCGGTTCGGGGTGCCACAGTCTATACACAGCGACCAGGGGAGAAACTTTGAGTCACGGGTGTTCTCAGAGTTGTGTAGACGGTTAGGCGCGGAGAAGACGTCTCTCTTTTACTTTATGACCCAGCTGGGTCATTACAATATTTTTGTGTTAATGGATGACTGCTGCAAAACAAATTTCTCCTGTAGTTTATAATTACGTTTTCTGAAGCTTCGTTGATGGGTAACTAAGGGACTTACATTTAGTTCCTTAGCTACGTTGATGGGCAATTGTATGTAGGCTGTGTTATTGTAATGCATATAATCATACACAATAACCTATTATATAATACAGTATTATTATCATTATAATAAGACAATACACCGTATTTCTTGATGGCTGATAAATAAATAGCAGGTGCAATCAAATGGACAATATAGCTTCAGCCTTAGTTTTTCAAGTAGCTTATGCCATTAGATCTCATTTTAAGCCTAAAAGTCTAGTGTGCCAACCGGAGACGCAGTCTAGTGAGCCTCCTGTGATGTGAAATAAGAAACCTGCATTTTGTCACAGATAGGTGTATTGGGGAGAGGAGAAAAAAACACAGTAAGCAAAATTATGTTGAAAATACGTATTTTCTGACGTCAAAGTTAGGTTAATGTTAGGTTCTGAATGAAAGATGAAAATACGTATTTTCTGGACCGGACCAAATCTGAACCAAACATAGACATCTATGATTGGTTCGGACCAGACCAAAAATCAACATCTGTGGACATTGAAATCAAGGCTGGTCCAGACCACACCAAACAACGCAGGCCGGTCTGGACAGGACCCCGAAAAAAGACGTCCTAAAGAAGTCGGTCCATGCTTAGTGGGAACTGAGTAAGGGGAGAAGCTTGTAGGCAACAGTCACTTTTCAAGACCAGTCCACAGATGGTAGACTATCTCATCGAACACTTTTAGGCCAGTCTTATTGTACGCTAAAGAAATACCATGGTGGCGTCCAGCTACCTACTTTTAAGGTAGCTGACACGGGACAGTGAACAGACTCACTAAGATGTAGCCAAACTGTAATTTACGCGCAGCGCTCAATTTTTCAAAATGGACACTAATGAATGATGAGATGCTATGACAATAGGAGTGCCTATTCAATTTAAGGATTTCTTATTCATTACACGTTTTGCGCCATAGCTATGTATAATTTTTTCAGGAGAAAGAGGGTATTGAAAACTCTCCTGAGCTTGTCTCTAGTTTTTGCGTCTTTATTGATGATCCAAAAGTTCAAACTTGTGGATAATAGCGTCAATGATGGTATGGAGGTTAAGAGCCTGGGAGACGCCGGTTGGTGTGGACCTGAGTGTGATTTCTACAAAGGAAAAGGCACATTGAAAAGCAGTTTTGCAAACTACTCACCGCCTGTTCTTGGTGATGATTTGGATGCGCCACGGGTGACCGTGTCCAACGCTACTGCGGCTACTTGGGATGTACACGTTATGAACTGCAGTGAAGATTCATCCGTGAGGAAAAATGATTGGTTTCGACGTTTGGATCCGAGGTTCCACCAGTTTGTGTTACACAGACATTGTCGGTATTTCCCAATGTTAATAAACCACCCGGATAAATGCAGGAATGGAGACATACACTTGCTCATGGTAGTAAAATCCGTTGTAGAGCAGCATGATAGGCGAGAGGCCGTGCGTAATACCTGGGGTAGGGAACAGACAATTGATGGTAAGAGAATAAAAACGCTGTTTCTTCTAGGAAGCCCTACAAATGGTAAAGACACGAAAAACCTTCAAAAGTTGATTGAGTATGAGGACATGATATATGGAGACATTCTTCAATGGGATTTTATGGACACATTTTTCAACCTCACCTTGAAAGAGGTGAATTTTCTGAAATGGTTTGATATTCACTGCTCCGGTGCCAAATTTATATTCAAAGGGGATGACGACGTTTTCGTGAATACAAATAACTTACTGGAACTTATTGGTTTCAAGACTGAGGACCGCAAAGTGCTCAACTTATTTGTTGGGGACACCATATCCAAAGCCATCCCCATCAGAAACCATCAAAGTAAATACTACATCCCCAAAGAGCTGTTTGACAAACCGTACCCACCTTATGTTGGTGGTGGTGGGTTTTTAATGTCCTCACAATTAGCTCGGAGACTGTTTGTGGTTTCAGAGGACTTGGAGCTCTATCCCATTGATGATGTGTTTTTGGGAATGTGCCTCCAGAAGCTACACTTGACTCCAGAGATGCACCCAGGTTTCAGGACCTTTGGCATCATGAAACGCAGAGTGAGTCCAATGAACAGCGAACCGTGCTTTTTCAAAAACCTCATCGTAGTCCATAAATTGAGTCCTCAGGAGCTACTCAGGATGTGGAGTGTAGTGGAAAATAAGGAGCTGGTTTGCGCAAAAGAAACTGCACCATGATTGTCAAGCTAAAGCTCAGTGTGACAAAGGTTATGCAAAAAATATTGTCAAATTGTTACATGTAATTGTAATATGTGTATGTAGGCCTAGTAGGGCACACTGCTGTCACTAAAATATCCAACTAAGAAAGACAATGTGAAAATAATGACATTCTTTCGTTCTCACTGACCTGTTTGTTAATCTTTCAATTTTGTCATGTTTATTGTAATGTCAATAAGTAGGACAACCAAATTAGTAAGTGTACATGCCTTATGTCTATACTAAATTAACCACTTTTTCAGCAAACTCTGTAAATATATGGCAGCATTTAACACTGAAACACCTTTTTAATGCCACAGTTTAGTGCCTTTGAGTTGAGATTAGGGATGTGTTAGTAACTAAAAAGGTTACATGAAAATATAATTTGATAAATGTTTGCCATAGATTCTAGAACAAATATTTAACTATATTTTAAGAGTCACAACTAGCTTTTGTTTTGATGTTTGTAACAGATTCATTAAATATGTTTTGTTATATCAGTGTTTTAATGTGGCTGAGGGCTGGGTAAGAGTTGAGGGCTGCTGGGTGGATAACATATACTGTAATTGTTGGTGTAAAAGATTGCAACAGGTGTCTGAAATACATATTTGTATTATCTCAAACAAACCAGAGTAAGAGACATAGATGTTTCAATCTGCGCACAAAATGGTTGTAAATCAAATATGTATGTACAGTCAATACTGATTGATTTGTACTGAAAATCCACAAGGAAAATATATACACCAGTGGAGGCTGCTGAGGGGAGGATGGCTCGTAATAATGGCTGGAATGGAGCATATGGAATGGCATCAAATACATGGAAACCCTGTGTTTGATGTATTTGATACCATTCCACTGATTCTGCTCCATGCATTACCATGAGCCCGTCCTCCCCAATTAAGGTGCCACCAGCCTCCTGTGATATACACCTATGTCATTTCCTAAATATGAAACAAAGCTGAAAGAGACAAAAAGATTGGGATGTAAGAAAATGTAAAATTGTCCTATAACTTGATCAAGATTGGCAATTCAAGGCAAAGGACCAGCAGATAACAATGTAACACACCATATTACATATGAAGCAGTAAAATAGTATTATCTGCTAAGTTCACACTTTATATTAGTTCAAGTCCACATTTTACTGATGTAGGGTGTACCTTGGAAATAATTATGACTTGTAGATTTAGGTCAAGATTCACACACTTGGTATGAAATCCCTGATTTAGGCTACCTATACAAAATACAATAGCATGTTAAGTAACATAAGGAAGAAAATGCAACCCTATAAAGGGTGCATCTTACCCTTTCTAGAAAGTATTACAGAGAACTAAGTGCCTAAGACGTTTCATCAAGTGGACCATTCTCAAATCTTAGCTGTTTGGGAAAATTACCACTAACTTACATTACTCCTAAAGAAAAAAGAGAATGTTTGCTCTCATTTATTTTCTATTATCTATTTTATTTTCTATTTCAATTAGCAATTAAGAATTCCTATTTGACCTTAAATTGTTTTTTGGCCAGGCCAAATATCTGTGCTTTGTGTTGATTGTCTAAACACTCAAAATATAAACACCTATTTTGAGACAATAAATAGCGTGACAATGTGAAAAGCATGATCAATTCCATTGGCAAACAAAAAGTGCTATATAATAATAACTATGTTGGAAATTACAGTAGGAAACAAAGACACACATTTACACAACTACTGTATCAAAGTAAAACATATATTTGATTAGATTACAAGCCACACAGAGAGACATGTAAAGAGAAATGTAAACAGATGCTATGCATAAACTTGGTGTAAAGCTACACTCAGGCTGTCATTGGCTTTGGAGTAATAAATACCTTAGAATAGTATTATTACTATATTATAATAACTTAGTATGTAGTATACTAATATATAATATAGTAATATAGTAACACATTTAGTGTCCCTCCCTTTTGATTTAAGCCAGATTTTGGTCCCTGTTCTGATGGACTCATTTGCAAGGGAAGTGAATCCAGTCCTCCCTAGTCAGGGTGTCAACATGGAGCTGTAGCCCAAAACTCTGACAAATTTCCTTCCCTCATTTCCTCTCCCACTCCCATTGGTGTAAGGCGACTACATAGGTTGGGATAAAGCCATATGATTGAAACCTATCATGTCATTTAGATCAGTGATTGTAAAGGAAGGTATTTTATACTGTTGGGACGGTACCCTGGTTCTTCCTCATTCCTGGCATTTGGACAATCTAGGGTCCCCTTGTGCGGGCCCTTGTGTGAAGACTGGGGCAGGGACGGTTGGGTGTGGGTTCACCGTTTGACTGGGGTGAGGCGGCTGGTGTGGGTTCGGCTGGCTCTGGGTGCCAAGGCCGGAATCCTGCTCCCTTTGCCCATTACCCTGCCCCTACTCCCCACTGACCACACATGCTTAAGCTTAGCCACACTGCCAGGCTTCCCTGAACACAGGAGAAAAAGAAGAGAATTACCTTCCACAACCACCATTAGGAAGTACTGAGTGTGTTCACAGTCTATAAAGTAGCTATGGTGCAATTTTACACCAGGACAGCACGCAAATATTTTAGGAATCTTAGATTGTTCTGGCAATTTTTATTCATTTTTTAGTCATTTAGCAGACGCTCTTATCCAGAGCGACTTACAGGAGCAATTAGGGTTAAGTGCCTTGCTCAAGGGCACATCGACAGATTTTTCACCTAGTCGGCTCGGGGATTAGAACCAGTGACCTTTCGGTTACTGGCACAATGCTCTTAACCACTAAGCTACCTGCCGCCCCAATTCTCACACAGTAACTTCATTGGGAGGAAGGATGTTTGACATGCTTTTACATTTGCATTACAATTTTGGGGAGGGAAATCAGGAGGAAAGTGGCCATTTTAGGCCCTTTTTAGACCTGTACAGGCTCTGCTAATTAAAAAAGTTATGATAACCAGTGAATGGGAAAATGGATTCCAAACTCCCTCCGCTTGTGATTTGTTGAATGTGCAATCCTAAAGGAAGGCTGTGATTGGTTAATGACCCATAACGTCAATTTCTATGTATAAAATGGGTCATATCTTCAAAAGTACCAGAGAGCCCACTCTGGAAATGTCACGTTTGAAGAGTATATTGTTTCAAACAATATGTCTAAAAATAAGCAAAATCAAAAAGGGTACTTTTGAGATATTAATATTTGTAATGTTGAATAAATGAATGTGAGAATCTAGACATACTCCATATTTAGGAGTACAGCACACTATAATGAGCATAATGAAACCAATATGTTTTCTGTATCATGTACAGTTCACAGATCATAGGCATATACAGGAGGCATGTATACAGTGCATTCTGAAAATATTCAGACCCCTTGACTTTTTTCCACATTTTGTTACGTTACAGCCTTATTCTAAAATTGATTAAATAAATATTTTCCCTCAATCTACACACACACAATACCCAATAATGACAAAGCGAAAACAGGTTTTTATAAATGTATCAAAAATAAAACAGAAATGTGTTATTTACATAAGTATTCAGACCCTTTGCTATGAGACTCGAAATCGAGCTCAGGTGCATCCTGTTTCCATTGATCATCCTTGAGATGTTTCTACAACTTGATTGGAGTCCACCTGTGGTAAATTAAATTGATTGGACATGATTTGGAAAGGCAAACACCTGTCTATATATGCACTCTAACTGTAAGTCGCTCTGGATAAGAGCGTCTGCTAAATGACTAAAATGTAAATGTAAAAATGTCCCACAGTTGACAGCGCATGTCAGAGCAAAAACTAAGCCATGAGGACGAAGGAATTATCCGTAGAGCTCTGAGACAGGATTGTGTCGAGGCACACATCTGGGGAAGGGTACTAAAAAAATTATGCAGCATTGAAGGTCCCCAAGAGTGGCCTCCATCATTCTTAAATGGAAGAAGTTTGGAACCAACAAGACTCTTCCTCGAGCTGGCCGCCCAGCCAAACTGAACAAATCAGGGTGAGAAGGGATGGTCACTCTGACAGAGCTCCAGAGTTCCTCTGTGGAGATGGGAGAACCTTCCAGAAGGACAACCATCTCTGCAGCACTCCACCAATCAGGCCTTTATGGTAGAGTGGCCAGACAGAAGCCACTCCTCAGTAAAAAGGCACATAACAGCCCGCATGGAGTTTGCCAAAAGGCACATAAAGGACTCTCAAGACTATGAGAAACATGATTCTCTGTTCTGATGAAACCAAGATTGAACTCTTTGGCCTGAATGCCAAGTGTCACATCTGGAGGAAACCTGGCATCATCCCTACGGTGAAGCATGGGGGTGGCAGCATCATGCTTTGGGGATGTTTTTCAGCTGCAGGGACTGGGAGACTAGTCAGGATCGAGGGATAGAGCAAAGTACAGAGAGATCCTTGATGAAAACCTACTCCAGAGGGCTCAGGACCTCAGACTGGGGAGAAGGTTCACCTTCCAACAGGACAATGACCCTAAGCACACACCCAAGACAACGCAGGAGTGGCTTCGGGACAAGTCTCTGAATGTCCTTGAGTGGCCCAGCCAGAGCCCGGATTTGAACCCGATCAAACATCTCTGGAGAGACCTGAAAATAGCTGTGCAGCGACGCTCCCCATCCAACCTGACAGAGGTTGAGAGGATCTACAGAAAATAATGGGAGAAACTCCCCAAATACAGGTGTGCCAAGCTTGTAGCGTCATACCCAAGAAGACTCAAGGTTGTAATCGCTGCCAAAGGTGATTCAACTAAGTACTGAGTAAAGGTTCTGAATACTTATGTAAATGTATATTTCCGTTTTTGATCTTTAATACATTTACAAACATTTCTGAAAACGTGTTTTTGCTTTGTGTAGATTGATGAGGAAAAAAACCTATTTAATCAATTTTAGAATAAGGCTGTAATGTAACAAAATGTGGAAAAGGTCAAGGGGTCTGAATACTTTCCGAAGGCAATGTAGGTCTAAAAAGGGCCTAAAAATGCCACTTCATATTGAAAAAATAAATAAATAAAAGTGATACAAATGTAAAAGCATGCCAAACATCTTTCCTCCTAATTTCTATGTGAGAATTGCCAGAACAATCTGATAACCAAAATATTTTCAGGCTGGAATTGCCTTACGTGTACTGTATACAGGTAACCTGCAAGGCATGAAGTTTGTACGGTGTTCGGATGCTGGCTGTGTGTGTGTGTGTGTGTGTGTGTGTGTGTGTGTGTGTGTATATATACACAAGTTTGCAGTATGTGCATCACAGGAGGTTGGGTGGCACCTTAATTGGGGAGGACGGGCTCGTGGTAATGGCTGGAGTGGAATAGTATCAAATACATCAAACACATGGTTTCCATGTGTTTGATGCCATTCCATTTACTCCATTCCAGACATAGTAGTCCCCTGTAGCTCAGTTGGTAGAGCATGGCGCTTGCAACGCCAGGGTTGTGGGTTCGTTTCCCACGGAGGGCCAGTATGAAAAAAAATAAAAACATGTATGCACTCACTAACTGTAAGTCGCTCTGGATAAGAGCGTCTGCTAAATGACTAAAATGTAAAATGTAAAATTATTATGAGCCGTCCTCCCCTCAGCAGCCTCCACTGACGGGCATGCATGTATGCATACACAAAGGACATCTGAAAATGACATGAAGGTTCTGTGATGGCAGAGGTTAGGAGGAAAGGAAAGGACAATCATAAAAATAAACTTTCAGTGAAAGGGTATTAACAGATGAAATGCAGTCATGTATACATGTGCTACAAATTGAGCAAATTCGTAACCAATTAACTATCACTTGAGCACACACTGATCATGCACTCATTGGTTTTGCATTTTGAAAGGATTACTGTCTTTTCCAGTTTTTATGAATTCACAAGAATGCAAACACACATTATCTACTATACACCAAATTCACGTCATCATTTCAATGCACCTCTTGGTATGAGACAGGAACACAGCTCTACATTTCACCAATAGGCAGCATGGGCCCTTTCAATGGGTCTAACACTAGCCCCCAGGCTTGGGTGGAAGAGCAGGGGGGGTAAGTGGGTGTATGAATGACTTACCTTGTGCCTGCTGGGCTCTCCGTGAGTTCTGTTTACAGCCCTCTCGGCTCATGAGGTGTGCCTTCCAGGCCTGGAGGACAAAGAGCAAGTCAGTCTGCTGCTGCCCTGTACATTTTGACTCTACCTCTTACTCCCTGCATCCCTTTGCTGTGCAGCAGCACTGTGGGCCGGTGTCAGAGCCCGGCTAATGGCCGACTTGGCTCCAACACAGGGACTTTTCATCTGACACACCAGGCAAGGGCATGGGCCACAGAGGTTCAACTGCTACTGAGAGTTTTCCTTGCCGAAGGTAAGAAGAAGTGTGTAAGAGGTGAGGGAAAATGAATGGGGCAGCGCTGCTTGAGGGCTTCCTGAAAATGTGCCTCCTCAGTGCTTCTTAAGGAGGACACTGTGTTTTTATTAATTTAACCTTTATTTAACTAGGCAAGTCAGTTAAGAACAAATTCTTATTTACAATGACGGCCTACCAAAAGGCCTCCTGTGGGGATGGGGGATTAAAAAGAAAAATGTAGGACAAAACACACATCACAACAAGAGAGACACCACAACACTACATAAAGAGAGACCTAAGACAACCACACAGCATGGTAGCAACACAACATGACAACAACACGGTAGCAACACAACATGACAACAACACGGTAGCAACACAACATGGCAGCAGCACAAAACATGGTACAAACATTATTTGGCACAGACAACAGCTCCATAGTCGTTGAAAGACATTTTCAATCTTTGCCTGTCTGACACACAAACAGGTTCCGGATGTTATATACAGAAGAGTCACACACTGTAAAATTTCCCCAAAAAGGAGGGTTAGTGTAGACATGCATTTACAATGCAGCTCAAATAGAGCATTTACATTCTATTCTAATATTTATAATACTCATCATCCTTTAAAAAAAGAGCAGGGCTGTTCAATTCCGGTCCTGGAGGTCCGAAACGCTGCAGGTTTTTGTTTCTACCTGGTAGTTAATTGCACTCACCTGGTATCCCAGGTCTGAATTAGTCCCTTATTAGAAGGAGAGGATGAAAACCAGAAGTGTTTCTGCCCTCCAGGACTGACATTGAACAGCCCTGATAAAGATTATATTTCTTACTATTTAAAGGGCCAATCTGCCATTACTAGATACATTTTCGAACTTTTTATATCAGGATATATATTCAGGTCCAAAATTATTGGCACCCTTGATAAAGACGAGCAAAAAAGACTGTATAAAATAAATAATACAAATACTGAGCTATATTGTATGCTTGCAAAATGTTGATTTTGTGGTCAATTAACAATTTATTTGTGGCTTTTGATTAGTGTTTAGGGTTATTGTCTTGCTGGACGATCCACTTGCGGCCAAGTGTCAGCCTCCTGGCAGAGGCAACCAGGTTTTTGGCTAAAATGTCCTGGTACTTGGTAAAGTTCATGATGCCATTGACCGTAACAAGGGCCAGTGGAAGCAAAATAGCCCCATAACCACCATAATTTACTGTAGGTATGAGGTACCTTTCTGCATATGCTTCCATTTTTCAACACCAAACCCACCACTTGTGTGCGTGGCCAAAGAGCTCTATTTTCATGTTATCTGACCACACCCCCTCCTGGAGTTTGATAAACATTTACATTTTAGTCATTTAGTAGACACTCTTATCCAAAGCGACTTACAGTTAGTGCATTCATATAGCTACAGTTGAAGTCAGAAGTTTACATACACCTTAGCCAAATACATTTAAACTCAGTTTTTCACAATTCCTGACATTTAATCCTAGTAAAAATTCCCTGTCTTAGGTCATTTAGGATCACCACTTTATTTTAAGAATGTGAAAAGTCAGAATAATAGTAGAGAGAATGATTTATTTCAGCTTTTATTACTTTCATCACATTCCCAGTGGGTCAGAAGTTTACATACACTCAATTAGTATTTGGTAGCATTGCCTTTAAATTGTTTAACTTGGGTCAAACGTTTCGGGTAGCCTTCCACAAGCTTCCAACAATAAGTTGAGTGAATTTTGGCCCATTCCTCCTGACAGAGCTGGTGTACCTGAGTCAGGTTTGTAGGCCTCCTTGCTTGTACACGCTTTTTCAGTTCTGCCCACAAATGTTCTATAGGATTGAGGTCAGGGCTTTGTGATGGCCACTCCAATACCTTGACTTTGTTGTCCTTAAGCCATTTTGCCACAACTTTGGAAGTATGCTTGGGGTCATTGTCCATTGGAAGACCCATTTGCGACCAAGCTTTAACTTCCTGACTGATGTCTTGAGATGTTGCTTCAATATATCCACCTAATTTTCCTTCCTCATGATGCCATCTATTTTGTGAAATGCACCAGTCCTTCCTGCAACAAAGCACCCCCACAGCATGATGCTGCCACCCCCGTGCTTCACGGTTGGGATAGTGTTCTTCGGCTTGTAAGCCTTCCCCTTTTTCCTCCAAACATAACGATGGTCATTATGGCCAAACAGTTCTATTTTTGTTTAATCAGACCAGAGGACATTTCTCCAAAAAGTACAATCTTTGTCCCCATGTGCGGTTGCAAACCGTAGTCTGGCTTTTTTATGGCGGTTTTGGAGCAGTGGCTTCTTCCTTGCTGAGCGGCCTTTCAGGTTATGTCGATATAGGACTTGTTTTACTGTGGATATAGATACTTTTGTACCTGTTTCATCCAGCATCTTCACAAGGTCCTTTGCTGTTGTTCTGGGATTGATTTGCACTTTTCGCACCAAAGTACGTTCATCTCTAGGAGACAGAATGCGTCTCCTTCCTGAGCGGTATGACGGCTGCGTGGTCCCATGGTGTTTATACTTGCGTACTATTGTTTGTACAGATGAACGTGGTACCTTCAGGCGTTTGGAAATTGCTCCCAAGGATGAACCAGACTTGTGGAGGTCCACAATTCTTTTTCTGAGGTCTTGGCTGATTTCGTTTGATTTTCCCATGATGCTAAGCAATGAGGCACTGAGTTTGAAGGTAGGCCTTGAAATACATCCACAGGTACACCTCCAATTGACTCACATGATGTCAATTAGCCTAACAGAAGCTTCTAAAGCCATGATATCATTTTCTGGAATTTTCCAAGCTGTTTAAAGGCACAGTCAACTTAGTGTATGTAAACGTCTGACCCACTGGAATTGTGATACAGTGAATTATAAGTTAAATAATCTGCCTGTAAACAATTGTTGGAAAAATTACTTGTGTCATGCACAAAGTAGCTGTCCTAACCGACTTGCCAAAACTATAGTTTGTTAACAAGAAATGTATGGAGTGGTTGAAAAACAAGTTTTAATGACTCCATCCTAAGTGTATGTAAACTTCCGACTTCAACTGTAGGTGGGACAACCACATATCACAGTCATAGCAAGCACATTTTTCCTCAATAAAGTAGCTATCAGCAAAATCAGAGCTAGTAAGGGGGGGAAAAAAGTCAAGTGTGAGTTCACAAAAGGCATTTATTTTTAATTTTCAATGGGGATTATTTAAAGAAGAGGTAGGGTTTCAAATGTTTTTGGAAAATGGGCAGGCACTCTGCTGTCCAGGAGGAAGCTGGTTCCACCATTGGGGTGCCAGGACGGAGATGAGCTTGGACTGGGCTGAGCGGGAGCGGCCTTCCCGTAGGGGTGGGAGGGCCAAGAGACCAGAGGTGGCAGAAAGGAGTGCTTGGGTTGGGGTGTAGGGTTTGAACATAGCCTGAAAGTAGGGAAGGGCAGTTGCTCTTGCTGCTCCGTAGGCAAGTACAAGATTGAACACCAGGCGGGCTGCAGTGTTCTGGATAAGTTGCAGGTATTTGATGACACAAGCGGGAAGCCCAGCGAACAGCGAGTTGCAGTAGTCCAGACGGGAGATAACAAGTGCCTGGATTAGGACCTGCACCGCTTCCTGTGTGAGGTAGGGTCGTACTCGATAGATGTTGTAGCATGAACCTGCAGGAGCGAGTCACTGCTTTGATGTTTGCAGAGAACGACAGGGTGTTGTCCAGGGTCACGCCACGGTTCACTCCGGGAGGGGGACACCGTGGAGTTGTCAACCGGGATGGAGAGGTCTTGGAGCGGGCCGACCTTCCCCGGGAGGAAGAGCAGCTCCATTTTGTCGAGGTTGAGCTTGAGGTGGTGGGCCAACATACAAGCTGAGATATCTGCCAGGCACGCAGAGAGTGTCATCCACATAGCAATGAAAGGAGAGACCATGTAAGGATATGACAGAGCCGAGTGACTTGGTGTATAGAGAGAAAAGGAGAGGGCATAGAACCGAGCCCTGGGGGACACCAAAAGTGAAACTACGTGGTGCAGACACAGATCCTTTCCACGTCACCTGGTAGGACCGGCCTGGGTGTCAGAAGGGGGGAACGAGAAAAGTAGTTGAGTGTCATCCACATAGCAATGAAAGGAGAGACCATGTAAGGATATGACAGAGCCGAGTGACTTGGTGTATAGAGAGAAAAGGAGAGGGCATAGAACCGAGCCCTGGGGGACACCAAAAGTGAAACTACGTGGTGCAGACACAGATCCTTTCCACGTCACCTGGTAGGACCGGCCTGCCAGGTAGGATGCAATCCAAGAGTGTGCAGAGCCTGAGACGCCCAGCCCAAAGAGGATGGAGAGGAGGGTCAGATGGTTCACGGTGTTGAAGGCAGCAGAAAGATATAGGAGGATGAGAACAGAGGAGAGAGAATCAGCTTTGGCAGTGCGGAGAGCCTCTGTGACACAGAGAAGAGCCGTCTTAGTTGAGTGACCCATCTTGAGGCCTGACTGGTTAGGGTCAAGAAGATCGTTCTGAGAGAGATAGCGAGAGAGTTGGTCAGAAACAGCACGCTCAAATGTCTGTAGTTTTTGACGTCAGAGGAGTCAAGTGAGGGAGGAGGGGAGTGAGGAATGGGAGAAGGTCTCCAGAGATGGTCAGGAGAAGGGAGGAGGGGATGGGGTCGAGCGGGCGGGCGGCCTGACGCCACTGGTCGCAGGATTTTATCTGGAGAGAGGGGAGAAAGAGGTCAAGGCGGAGGGTAGTTATGTGTGATTGGAACCAGTGGACTCAATAAGCTGAGTGAATGAGGAGCGGATGTCGTCAATCTTCTTTTCAAAGAGGTTGAGAAAGTCGTCCGCAGAGAGGGAGAAGGGAGGGGGTGGAGGATTAAGGAGGGAGGAGAATGTGGGAAAAAAGTTTCCTAGGGTTAGAGGCAGAAGCTTGACATTTAGGGTGACATAAAATGGCTTTAGCAGCGGATACAGAGGAAGAGAAAGTAGAGAGGTGGGAGTGAAAGGATGATAGGTCCTCTGGAAGTTTAGTTTTCCTCCATTTTTGCTCAGCTACCCGCAGCCCTAAACGGCATTGGCACTTGGAATCGGAACCGGTGCTATGGTCAGATGACATGAAAATAGAGCTCTTTGGCCAAACCCCAGTGGTGGGTTTGGCGTTGAAAAACAGAAGCATATGCAGAAAAGTTATCATTGAGTAGAGCAGAAGACGAATTTCCGTTGTTCGTTGTAACATATGGACAATAAAGTTGGTTTGAGGTTTGAAGTGCTGCCGGTGTTTCTTTTGCCCCGTGGACACAAGAGCATTTCATTACTTAAGTGGCCAGGCAACATGGACAGCCCAAGTATCAAACGATGGGATTAAATACAGGAAGGAGACGCTTGGCCGTAAACCGAGCTGTATGATTGACAAGGGAAAAAAAGCCAAAAGAACATCGGAGAAAGAAACTGAAAGGCGATTACGTCTTTCACCATTACATTTTTTCCCTAAATGCCATGCCCAAATGTCACTGTAATTCAAGAACGACCCATCTCTTAATTAACACTTTTTTTATCCTTCCAAAAGAAATCATAATGCTAAAAAGTTGTCCTTTGGATTAATAACATCATATTTTGAAGTGAGGGCTTTGGAGTCCACCGTGACTTTAAAGACAGACAATAATGGTTTCCACACAGCTGTTTGGTCCTCAAGCCTAACATTAGCAGCACTATGAGTGGTGGCAGATTGACAGGCAGCCTCAGAACAGAGGGAGGAAAAGAGAGAGGCACAGTAAAACTAAGTTTATGCATGTCCTTACATGTCCTAAACCACCTTTATGTCTGTCTATCTATCTACTTAGTATGTTAGCCTACTGACTCATTCAGTGGAACTGACAGCATTTTAGCAACATGAAATCTTATTAAAATCTGTTCAGGAAGGATATTACAGTTTTTGATATGGTCATTTTCAAGTTTTCAGAAATTCTTTAAATGTTTGGGAATTATGTCTACTAAGGCATTTGTGAAAATTCTATAGCAATATAGATTGGGAAAGCGGCCATGCGTTTGGACAATTAATAGACAATGCAGTAAATAAAACATAATAAAAACATATGTCTCGACTCCAGGACCGGAGTCTACGCAGACCTGTGCACCATAGCCAATCAGAGGTACAGTAGGCCTATATGCAAACAAGGGCCTGCCATCATTCACTTTGAACTGGACTGTGTTTTTACAGGCAGTTGCAACAGCGTGACTTTAGATCATATTCGGCAAAAGCCACAAAATACACTTGAATGGATTTCTGCAAATATGTAGCTAAATACCACGGGAGTCCTCTTACATTTTGGGAACTTTACAGTTCTATTGATCATAAAACCATAAAAAGGTCAGCTATCTTTCACTATATGCATATCAACAACAACAAGATCAACAACTAATGCTAGCTAGAGCAAGATGAGCTAAAGCAGGGGTGTCAAACATACGGCCCGCGGGCCGGATCAGGCACGCAAACGGGTTTAATCCGGCCCGCGAGATGATTTAAAAAAAAAATAATAATATTTTTTTTTTTTTTTTTTTTAAGTATAAAAATGCGCTGCAATTTTTCAATAAAATAAACTGCCGTTCCAATTGAGTCCACTGGATGGCGCAATAGCAATTGTGTTAAGCAAGCAAACTGTTTATACCGGGGCAGAGCAAGTAGGTCAAGCACGTGCAGCCAATGAGCTACTTTGTTTTGCCCACGATATTTATTACGGCTTCTACTTTTAACATTATGTGCTTTGGCACCCTCATTGCCCCAATATGTCTCTGTCAAAAAAGAGAAAAGTGGACGCAGAGTGCAGAGTGTTCCAAGAAAAATGGTCATCCTATTTAATCACGGAATTGAATGGGAAAGCTGTATGTTTGGTGTTTTCAGAGCATGTTGCAGTGCTGAAAGAATATAACCTTCATCGCCACTATGTGAGTCTTCATGCCGACAAATATGACAACTTTCAAGGACAGCGGAGATGAGAGAAGGTGAATGAACTGTTGGCGGGTCTGAAGAAACAGCAGTCTGTGTTTACTCACAGCCGAGACATCAGTGACGCTGCAGTGAAAGCTAGCTACCTCATTGCTAATGAAATCTCAGTGGCTTCAAAACCATTTAGTGAGGGTGAATTTGTAAAAACATGCATGATGAAGGCAGCGGAGATTGTGTGCCCTGAAAAGCGGCAGGCTTTTGCAAATATCAGCCTGACAAGAAACACAGTTGCAGACAGGATTTCCGATCTTTCAGTGGATTTGGAAAGCCAGTTGAAGCAAAAAGTAAAGTCATTTATTGCGTTTTCGGTTGCAATTGATGAAAGCACGGACATTACAGATGTTGCACAACTGGCCATTTTTTCATCCGCGGAGTTGATGACACATTGACCGTCACCGAGGAGTTCGTGCAGTTGGTGCCGATGACAGAAACAACGACAGCAGCTGATATTTTTACCGCACTCGTCGGCGCGCTGGACAGGGTCGGAGTGGACTGGTCCCGCGCTGTCAGCCTGGCTACAGATGGTGCGCCCTCAATGATCGGGAAAAAAAGCAGGCGTTGTGACAAAGTTCAGAGAGAAAGTGCAATCTGCAAATGGAGGACGTGATTTTTTGACTTTTCACTGTATTTTGCACCAGGAGGCTTTGTGTTGCAAGTCATTAAAGATGGATAACGTCATGAAGGTGGTCATCCAAACTGTTAATTTCATCCGATCCAGAAGCCTGAATCACCGTCAGTTTGACAGCCTTCTCAGAGAGAAAGACCACATCTATGGCCTGCCATACCACACTGAGGTAAGATGGTTAAGCAGAGGTGCTGTGCTGAGGCGTTTCTTTGATTTACGAGAAGAAATTGAACAGTTCATGGAAGAAAAGGGCAAACCAGTGTTAGAATTTCATTCCGCAGAATGGATGCCGGACCTTGCATTTATGGTGGATGTTACAGAGCACCTGAATAACTTGAACAAACAGCTGGTTGTCACGCAGTATTATGACAGCATACGTTCTTTCAAGTTGAAGCTGTCATTGTGGGAGACGCAACTTGCCGGTGGTGATGCAGCTCACTTCCCCTGTCTGAAAAATGTGTGCGCGACCCAGAGCATATGAGCGGAGTGGAGAGGTGAGAATCTCAGCTCCTCGCTCACGGAGCTGTTCACCCCTCCGCTCCCCCCGCTCAAAGCCACATCAGGCCAGCCGCTCTCATTATCGCTCAGCGCTCAACGCAGTTTGCATCGCGCTCCACTCAAATCGCCCCCCGCTCACTCCAAAAAAGGAACAAAATCTGCATGTATTTCACTTTTAGCTTAAACCACAGCCTTACTTTATCTCCCCGAATTTGTTGCATACAGACTCATCTCGGATTATCCATTCTGTCTTGAAACGGGAATCTAACACTGACGCTAAAATGAGATGTTAATCAGTATAGTATATTCCATAGCGAATTGACACGTTGTTTGCCAATGTTTCTGCAAAAGCAGCGATGCCCATTGGAAGTGCAGCGTGAGTGTAATCGGTGAGCAGGGATTTGATTTCTGTGACAGCAGGGAGGATCATCCCCAGGTTCCCCAGCTCCTTCTGCATTTTGTCTGTGAGATCTGCTAGTGGTGTCAGCACACTGACAAGGTGCGTCAGCTGCCGTACTTGATTCAGGGTGATGTTAGCAACATTAGACTTGAGTTTGTTTTGCCATAACGGGTATTTTTGGAACAACCGGATGAACGACTGAATCATCCGCAGCTGGCTGCTCCATCGAATGGCGCAGGCATTTGTGGGGCGGACACCTAATTGGTCGGTTTCCTCTGTGCTCTTGCGTACACTTTTCACCAGGTGCCCGACTTTCACTAACAGCCTATTAATGTTGTCGTGCTCGTTAAAGGTGTTTTTGATCGCCAGCTGAAGCATGTGAATGGGGCATCTCAGATGTAAATTTGACAAAGTCAATTACTGATTTATCATAGTTTCTTGGGGGGGGGTGTAGCCCGGTTGAGCTGCGCTGGCGAAGTGTTGCATCCCTTCGCGTTCTCCTTTACTCAGCGGTTCATAGTCCATGAAAATCATTTTAAAAAATGCTACATCCAGCTCTCTTTTTCTCTCCCTTGTTATGGTTGGGCCTTTGCGTGCAGTGAATAAACTTTTGAATTCCTCAACCCTTTTCTCTTGTTGCTGCTGCTGCTCCTCTCGCTCTATAAAATACAAATTCATGGACGACACAAATTAAATTAAACAGATGGATTCTGGGTCAGGCTTGAGCATGCTTCAGACTCGTGGTGTGAGCGAGCGAAATTGGAGCGGGACATAGGGCGACGCTCCGTCCTTTTAGAAATGCCGCTCTGCGCTCTGTTCAAAATCCGTCCGCTCACGCTCCACGCTCGCTCCCGCTCCACTCCGCTCATATGCTCTGGCGCGACCCAACATGTGGCAGACATGAAGCGGTTCAAAGATAAAATAACTGGACTGTTACGGGAGTTTGAGCAACGCTTTCAGATTTATGTTTATATGTTTTTATGTTGATGTGCTATTGTTTTTAATTGTTTTTATTTTATTTGTATATTTAACCTATTCTTGACTCTGTGGTTCTTGCACTTGTTTGGGGAACAGGATTTCATTATTTTTATCTACATTTCTGCCTGAGAAATGACACCCTGATATAGTTATGTGATCTGTGAAACAGTTCTGTTATTCACTGAGGCATTGTGTGTTTGTGTGTTCTTTTTCTTTAGAATTTTCAAATAAACTTGACGTGTTTTATGATTAATAGTGATGTTGTGCTTGTACTATTTTGGACACACTGTCCTCAGGCTCCAGCTTTATGTTGTATGTTGATCGTATTAAAACAAAGAAAACAATCTGAAGTTGTTGTTTTTAAGTTATATATACCATGATTTTTCCGGTCCGGCCCACTTGGGAATAGATTTTCCTCCATGTGGCCCCTGAGCTAAAATGAGTTTGACACCCCTGAGCTAAAGTCTAACGAAGAACCATTAGATAAACCCTCCCAGCTCCCCTGGGACTGCTGCACAGAATACATATTAGCCCGCGCAGAGGAGCATGAGATTGAATTTCACTCAACTTTCTAGTTTTCCACTTTAGTTCACACTATCAACGTTTCCCTCTACTGTGGGAATTGCCAATATTAGCCACTTTCAATGCAACATACCAAAACAAAACTAACTATGCAATATATTTTCTTGTAGGCAGAACGCACCGGAGTAGGATTATATTGCATTGACAGGCACAACTCAGCCCGTACTCTACAGACCAGACCAGTGTGGCAAAACCAATCAGAGCTGCAGTATCCCTATATGCAAATAGACCATTGCCATATATGGACCTGTGCCATTCACTTTGAACTGGACTGTGTTTACAGCATGAGTAATCGCGAGTAGATGCGCTTGTTTTGAGATCAGTTATAGCTAATTTCTAGTCAGCAATGGGGGAGTGGTAGCTTCCTACAAGAGCACAAAACGTGTGCATTTCTAAGCATCTTTGAAAAGCGAGTCAAGTAAAGAGCATTTTTTTCTGTCAGTGTTGTATTTTGAGACAGGCTTGAATAAACTAAGTAACCAATAGGCAGCATAATTTGTCTGATTCTCTGTCATAATGGCATGGGAATAATAATACACTTTATTTTGTAAAGTGGTTTATTGCATCAAATATCACATGTTCAGTCACCTCCTTGTCTGAAGGTCAAGTGGATAAACAGGTTAATGTCAAGCCCTGCACATTTCCATGTAAAAATGTTATGGGATGAATTTTCTCCATTGTTTTTGATGGTAGGCCACTCTGATAGGCCTACATTATAATCAAATAGCCACAGTAGCCTACTTGGCCACTATTATAATTGTAATTTAAAGCGGGTACAGCCTCAGTGTTCACAATAAACGCGCGCCAGGAGTTGCACAAACCTGAAATTTGCTCAGTGCCAAAAATAATTAGAGGGGACATTGTTCGTGACTAACTATTACTTTTTTTGCCTACGTTTACTGACACCGGTCATATTCAGTGGGTGTTCCGCGTTCGTAAATTCATCAGTTATTCTGTGCTCTGGCACACTCACAGAAGAGTGAAATCGGAGAAGATAGCTAGCCAGAGTGAATTTGCCAATGCAACAGATACGGTAACATAGCTAGCTAGCAAAGTGATTCACATTTCTTGCTTGCAAAGCAAATGACACGTGTATCTCTACTGTAGCTGTGTAGCTACCAAAAAACGATAAAAGGGGAAAAAGTCAGGCACTCAACCACTCCTCCAATGACATGACGTCCTCCTAGCAGCTAGCTAGCTAGTGTTTTTAGCTTGCTACATGAATAGATATGCTAGCATATTAGTCACGTTATGACTGATTTGTGATCATTGCCCTTGCTAGTTTGATTGTATTGACATTCCCAGCCTTAGTTACATGCGTCCTTTTTTGTCCAAAATATTGAGTAATTGAAACTGAAACAGTGCATCCCCAATGGAGGCAGCAAACAATGTACCAGGCCAGCTGTGATTTACAACCTGATAGCAATATTTTTGGGATTACCAAGAAATGTATTGGTGAATTATATTAATCATGCATTGAACTAAATCCATCTATTCTGCCAACAATGCCTTAGTGTAATGGAATGTTGAGTCAAATATAACATATTTTTAAAACCTCTTATGAAGTTGGTTTTGTAGCATTAACTGGGAATTAGATATTTTTTACTGATATTATGATTGTCTGTTTCATATCTGCAAAGTAGTTAAAATGCTGTCAGTTCCACTTTAAACCTGTGTGACCTTTTTTCTAATCTCAAAAGGTGACACAGGCTAAACTAAGGCAAGGATTCAATCCAATCACGCTTTGTCGGCTAGGCGCCATTTAAAGGTAATTTTCAATTGACGGGAACATTCCCTTTGAAAGGTGCATAGCCGACAAAGCGCGATCGGATTAAATCCCCGCCTAAAACAACATGCATCTGCCTTAGTTGAAATTGCTACATTTGATAAAAACTCATGCCAGGTGATCATTTGAATACAATATTTGTTTTAATGCAGGCATATTTTGTGTGTTGACAAGAAGTACTGTTTAAATCACCGTTTTCTTTCTGGATCAAAAAGGGGCTTAGGTGGTGGGCGTGGCAGGGACGTGGCACGGGGTGTGGCAATGGGCGTGGTTGGCCTGTCAGCATGGCTTGATTTTAGCGATTTTTTTTAATGACCCCATCTTGGCGGTGTAGAGAATCTTTTTTATATTCAAGCCAATTTCCTGCAATTCTACAAATGTACCCATGGAGCTGAGAGAAATTGTTTCAGTGTTAAAGCACATTTCCTTCAATTCTATACACTATGCCATGGAGCTGAGAGAAACTGTTACAGTTTTAAAGCGATTTTTCCTAAGTTTCTAAATATTCTGCCATGGAGCTGAGAGAAAATTGTAGTTTAAAAGCTAATTTCTTGCAATTCTATGCATTTTGCCATGTGTTCTTTTGCTAAAAAAAAATGATATTCTCCCTGACTGTCTAGCTTTTATTTTGGTGATTGTTAGTTCTCAAAGATTAAATTATTTAAAAAAAATCCATTATCTTTTCTACATACATTATATCTGGTTTTAGTCGTTTAAGTTTACACTGAAATCGTTTTTCCATCCCCAAAATTAATAACAAATATATATATACAGTACCAGTCAAAATTTTGGAGAAAACTACTCATTCAAGGGTTTTTCTTTATTTTTACTATTTTCTACATTGTAGAATAATAGTGAAGACATCAAAACTATGAAATAACACATATGGAATCATGTAGTAACCAAAAAAGTGTTAAACAAATCCAAATATATTTGAGATTTGAGATTCTTCAAAGTAGCCACCCTTTGCCTTGATGACAGCTTTGCACACTATTGGCATATAGTGCTACTGTGAAAAGGACCAAGGCCAGTATCGGTGGTCCTTCATTATATAAATCTGTGGGAGTGCAACAGAATCTCACCTCCTCTCCGGGCATGAAGTTGTTGTGACACAAAGGACAGTGGTTGGAGCCTTTGACTGAGCCAGGGGCTGAAAGCAGAGAGAAATATGAGTAGCACCGCCCTGCACAGAACCCCAAAATGCCCACAGAAAATTACATCACCAGTGGCATGTATTAATGAATGCCAAGGGAAGCCAGGCTTCTTCCCCCAAAATGGACCATTAATTTTGTATTTATTATAAAACTATTTATCTTTAAATCCCTGTGTTTTCATAATTTTCCCTCAATTCGCAATTGGCTGTACCTATCTCACCGGAGAAATCTTCAGAGCGAGGGAAACAGCACCCCCTCAGTATGTGTAGCCCATGCATCTGATGCTGTCTGGACAAAAAGAGTATGACATGTTGCCACCGTAGCATTTAATTGATTGATCCCAGTGAGCATTTGGCCTCCATTGATTAAAAAAAGTATAAAATAATTAGGCAATCAGCTTTGAGCTGAGCTCAACTGTGGGTGGTCCAAGCGCGCCAAAACACCCCCCAAGGGAGGCCAGTTTGGATTTGGCATCACACCAATCAAATCACAACAAAAGCGAAATTGTCAGAAATTATTTTCTTTCTGCATCTGCTTGTGACGTGTTGTTGTCCTGAAGTAGCTAGCTGTGTCACTCCTACAATGTTTTCTGTCCCCAGGAAATATCACTTCTTAGTGTAAAATGTGGATTGCGAAAGGCTTTAAATATAAAAGTAATGTGTTCTTTCCCTTAAACAAACAAAAATATGGATCTTGAAAGATAATTTTATGAATTTTTAACCTTTTTTTCAGTGGATGTAGGCATTTTTGCCATGTCCCCGGGTGTTATTTATCAACTTCTACGATAAATATAAGCCATAAAATAATAAAAATACATTTAAATTATTTCTACATTACTTTATAGTCGTAGTTAAAATCTCTCAAAAACGTTTTTTTTCATTATTATTGTATTTAACATTCTGTGTGTCCATATCACTTTCCACCCTGTTAGTTTGCAGTAATTATCCTTTAAGAAAACAGCCCCTTCCCACTGTTTAGATTTAAAATAGACTGTTTAAACTGTTTAAAATAGATTTAAGTGGCTGAGTTTCTCTTTTTTTAGGTCCAAAAGGCACCGCATACTTGGAATGACCCAGCTAGCTAAAATCGGCCCCTAAACCATGGATGGAGATGGGGATTTGGACTTGGTGGTTTTATTTAATTCACCGTACAGTCCAATGATTATAACAGAGATTCTGAATTAACCATAAATTCATACATTGTGCCACTGGCCTGAGATGATTGAAGTTCAATATATAGCCTAGATGTAGCAGGCTCACATTAACTAGCTAGCTAGCTAACTTAGCTGGTTCATTGTTGCCCATGCGAGGAAGTTAAGCTAGCAAGCATTTTAGCCTGTAGCCTTGTCTAGGACGTCAAAAACAAAAAGCATGTACTACTGTATGACAGTCATAAACTGTTTTGCCAACATGAAAGAGGACGATGGCATTGGCGTTCATCTAGTCTACAAGTAGGGTGAGTCAACAACATGTATTTTCTACTTACACACACGATATTTAACAACGTTGATTGGACAATTGTTTTTTGGGATATTTACCTTTGTTTTCACTTTATTACACAAATCATATATAGCCTAGTGGATTTGATGACGTTTAAATGTTTAAAGTTGAAATGGTGCTGGAATAGTGGAGGCAGTGCTCATGATTCCTTCGTGCTGAATCTCTCGGTGGTTCTAAATCAGTAGTTGTTTAGTAAAGTGTCAGAAACATGAACTTGCTTGACAATATATGCCTTGTGGACTTCACCAGACAGATGTTACTCTGCGATTTTGTGATGAAACAAATGTATGTGTGGTTGAATTTATTCGGCCACTGTGTGACTTGTGTTTTTGTTATCTCGGCCTTATTGTATATCACAGTGGCGTTTCTTCCTGGCTCGGCCTCCCCAGTGATTTTACCCATGTACCGCTACTGGACATCACTGGGAGAGGCAGTCTCTCTCTCTCTCTCTCTCTCTCTCTCTCTCTCTCTCTCTCTCTCTCTCTCTCTCTCTCTCTCTCTCTCTCTCTCTCTCTCTCTCTCTCTCTCTCTCTCTCTCTCTCTCTCTCTCTCTCTCTCTCTCTCTCTCTCTCTCTCTCTCTCTCTCTCTCTCTCTCTCTCTCTCTCTCTCTCTCTCTCTCTCTCTCTCTCTCTCTCTCTCTCTCTCTCTCTCTCTCTCTCTCTCTCTCTCTCTCTCTCTCTCTCTCTCTCTCTCTCTCTCTCTCTCTCTCTCTCTCTCTCTCTCTCTCTCTCTCTCTCTCTCTCTCTCTCTCTCTCTCTCTCTCTCTCTCTCTCTCTCTCTCTCTCTCTCTCTCTCTCTCTCTCTCTCTCTCTCTCTCTCTCTCTCTCTCTCTCTCTCTCTCTCTCTCTCTCTCTCTCTCTCTCATTTCAGCTTTTACTAGCCTTCCACAAGCTTCCCACAATAAGTTGGGTGAATTTTGGCCCATTCCTCCTGACAGAGCTGGTGTAACTGAGTCAGGTTTGTAGGCCTCCTTGCTCGCACACGCTTTTTCAGTTCTGCCAACACATTTTCTATAGGATTGAGGTCAGGGCTTTGTGATGGCCACTCCAATACCTTGACTTTGTTGTCCTTAAGCCATTTTGCCACAACTTTGGAAGTATGCTTGGCGTCATTGTCCATTTGGAAGACCCATTTGCGACCAAGCTTTAACTTCCTGACTGATGTCTTGAGATGTTGCTTCAATATATCCACCTAATTTTCCTTCCTCATGATGCCATCTATTTTGTGAAGTGCACCAGTCCCTCCTGCAGCAAAGCACCCCCACAGCATGATGCTGCCACCCCTGTGCTTCACGGTTGGGATGGTGTTCTTCGGCTTGCAAGCACCCCCTTTTTACTCCAAACATAACGATGGTCATTATGGCCAAACAGTTCTATTTTTTGTTTCATCAGACCAGAGGACATTTCTCCAAAAAGTGCGATATTTGTCCCCATGTGCAGTTGCAAACCGTAGTCTGGCTTTTTTATGGCGGTTTTGGAGCAGTGGCTTCTTCCTTGCCGAGCGGCCTTTCAGGTTATGTCGATATAGGACTTGTTTTACTGTGGATATAGATACTTTTCTACCTGTTTCCTCCAGCATCTTCATCTTCTGGGATTGATTTGCACTTTTCTCACCAAAGTACATTCATCTCTAGGAGACAGAACGCGTCTCCTTCCTGAGCGGTATGACGGCTGCCTGGTCCCATGGTGTTTATACTTGCGTACTATTGTTCGTACAGATTAACGTGGTACCTTCAGGTGTTTGGAAATTGCTCCCAAGGATGAACCAGACTTGTGGAGGTCTACAATTTCTTTTTCTGAGGTCTTGGCTGATTTATTTTGATTTTCCTAAGTGTATGTAAACTTCTGACTTCAACTGTATATACATGAAACGTACATTATGGAAAACATATCTCACACTCAGGCATAGTTAGTAGTAGAATAATGGATTGGCAAGTATTTGGCACCGTCAACTTTTAGAAGGTTAGTAGGAAAGTTAGGCTAATCATTTAAACCATCTAAATACACTGAGTGTACAAAACATTAAGAACACCTTCTGTTGATGGATGGCAGGGAGCTCGGCCCCAGTGATGTACTGGGCCGTATTCACCACCCTCTTTAGCGCCTTGCGGTTGGATGCCTTGCAGTTGCCGTACCAAGCGTTGATGCAGCCAGTCAAGATGCTCACAATCGTGGAGCTGTATAACTTTTTGAGGATCTGAGGGCCCATTTAACATTTAGAAGTTGTTCCTTTTCAGGTCTAGAAGAAGTGACTACAAATTGCTAACTCCCGTTTGTATAAGCTGGTAGCATAGCTAGCATACAGAAATCGGTGGTGGTAGTCAAAGTCGTTTTTAACTGCAATGCATTTTATTGGTGAAGATGACATGAACATGTATTGGGGTTGACATCCATAGAAGCATTATACTCAGATTTTTACCTGAACAGTGTGAAATACACATATAAACAATAAATGTAGGCACATTTTGCTGGGGGGCAATGAGGAGATTCGGGATCTTTCCCCCAAGAGTTTCCATGGCATTTCCATTGTTTGGGTCGAGTTCCATTGACCTCTTTACTGCATCTATTGGCTGCCTTTATTGCGAGGGGTATGTACGGAAATTCTGATTGGTTCCAAGTTTACTAGTTTGGCAAATTTGCCTGAGCAGACAGTATGAGAAAATGTGCAAGAATTGAGGGTGGCAACACATTTTATAGTCATCATAAGAATGTTTGACTGTCATATACCAAAAAAATAATAATCAGCTCCTCCCAGGGATCGATCAACTTCACGTTCTCAGACTTCGGCCCACCACTTATGTCTGCTGCGCTGCTTCCATCAACAGCAGCAGCACAATGCTTTCTGTTGCCTAGCAACTGCAGTAAACAAGTCTTAACATGCAGTCATCATACAGTTGCAGCACAGATAGAACAATGAGACAGATATTTCACCGGATGTATAAATGTGAAGCATCCGCTTGGCGTTTCCACTCACTACCAAATATGGTAGTGAGAGGAAGCCCAGTGGCTGGCAGTGGGAGAAGATGGAACGAGATGGATTTTGGCCGACATTCTGCACATTTTCTCATCAATCTCAATATAGTTTTTTGTTCTTAAAACTATAATCTGTTATGAACAGAGTGGACTAAGTTTTGTAGACTTTACCCTTTGACAAAGTTTTTAAAAAATGGCGTTGTTTAGATGGCATGCAAGGGCGAATATAGGTATTGCACACGCGCACTGCACAGAGTAGGCTTTCCCTAACTGAACCATGCAAATATTTGCTAGAACGCGCCAACAGGATCTTGCTAGCTTGTGCTTGGCTCTGCCCACCTTTTTGTTTGTCCACCTGCCTCTTGAGGATCGACCACAAGTTCTCAATGGGATTAAGGTCTGGGGAGTTTCCTGGCCATGGACCCAAAATGTCGATGTTTTGTTCCCCGAGCCACTTAGTTATCACTTCTGCCTTATGGCAAGGTGCTCCATCATGCTGGAAAAAGCATTGTTCGTCACCAAACTGTTCTTGGATAGTTGGGAGAAGTTGCTCTCGGAGGATGTGTTGGTACCATTCTTTATTCATGGCTGTGTTCTTAGGCAAAATTGTGAGTGAGCCCACTCCCTTGGCTGAGAAGCAACCCCACACATGAATGGTCTCAGGATGCTTTACTGTTGGCATGATACAGGACTGATGGTAGCGCCCACCTTGTCTTCTCCGGACAAGATGTTTTCCGGATGCCCCAAACAATCGGAAAGGGGATTCATCAGCGCAAATGACTTTACCCCAGTACTCAGCAGTCCAATCCCTGTACCTTTTGCAGAATATCAGTCTGTCCCTGATGTTTTACCTTGAGAAGTGGCTTCTTTGCTGCCCTTCTTTACACCAGGCCATCCTCCAAAAGTATTCGCCTCATTGTGCGTGCAGATGCACTCACACCTGCCTGCTGCCGTTCCTGAGCAAGCTCTGCACTGGTGGTGCCCCGATCCCACAGCTGAATCAACTTTAGGAGACGGTCCTGGCGCTTGCTGGACTTTCTTGGGCACCCTGACGCCTTCTTCACAACAATTGAACCTCTCTCCTTGAAGTTCTTGATGATCCGATAAATGGTTGATTTAGGTGCAATCTTACTAGCAGCAATATCCTTGCCTGTGAAGCCCTTTTTGTGCAAAGCAATGATGACGGCACGTGTTTCCTTGCAGGTAACCATGGTTAACAGAGGAAGAACAATGATTTCAAGCACCACCCTCCTTTTAAAGCTTCCAGTCTGTTATTCTAACTCAATCATCATGACAGAGTGATCTCCAGCCTTGTCCTCGTCAACACTCTCACTTGTGTTAACGAGAGAGTCACTGACATGATGGCAGCTGGTCCTTTTGTGGCAGGGCTGAAATGCAGTGGAAATCTTTTTTTGGAATTAAGTTCATTTTCATGGCAAAGAGGGATTTTGCAATTAATTGCAATCTGATCACTCTTCATGAAATTCTGGAGTATATGCAAATTGCCATCATCAAAACTGAGGCAGCAGACTTTGTGAAAATTAGTATTTGTGTCGATCAAAACTTTTGACCACGACTGTACAGTACCAGTCAAAAGTTCGGACACACCTACTCATTCAAGGGTATTGAATCATGTAGTAACCAAAAAAGTGTTAAACAAATCCAAATATATTTTATATCTGAGATTCTTCAAAGTAGCCACCCTTTGCCTTGATGACAGCTTTGCACACTCTTGGCATTCTCTCAACCAGCTTCATGATGTAGTCACCTGGAAATAATTTCAATTAACAGGTGTGCCTTGTTAAAAGTTAATTTGTGGAAATTATTTCCTTCTTAATGCCAATCAGTTGTGTTGTGACAAGGTAGGGTTGGTATACAGAAGATAGCCCTATTTGGTAAAAGACCAAGTCCATATTATGGCAAGAACAGCTCAAATAAGCAAAGAGAAACGACAGTCCATCATTACTTTAAGACATGAAGGTCAGTCAATCCGTAAGATTAATAACTTTGAAAGTTTCTTCAAGTGCAGTTGCAAAAACCATCAAGCGCTGTGATGAAACTGACTCTCATGAGGACCGCCACAAGAAAGGAAGACCCAGAGTTATCTCTGCTGCAGAGGATAAGTTCATTAGAGTTACCAGCCTCAGAAATTGCAGCCCAAATAAATGCTTCAGAGTTCAGACATCTCAACATCAACTGTTCAGAGGAGACTGCGTGAATCAGGCCATCATGGTCGAATTGCTGCAAAGAAACCACTACTAAAGGACACCAATAAGAAGATGAGACTTGCTTGGGCCAAGAAACACGAGCAATGGACATTAGACCGGTGGAAATCTGTCCTTTGGTCTCATGAGTCCAAATGTGAGATTTTTGGTTCCAACCGCTGTGTCTTTGTGAGACGCAGAGTAGGTGAACGGATTATCTCTGCATGTGTAGTTCCCACTGTGAAGCATGGAGGAGGTGGTGTGATGGTGCTTTGCTGGTGATACTGTGATTTATTTAGAATTCAAGGCACACTTAACCAGCATGGCTACCACAGCACTCTACAGCAATATGCCATCCTATCTGGTTTGCGCTTAGTGGGACTATCATTAGTTTTTCAACAGGACAATAACCCAACACACCTCCAGGCTGTGTAAGGGCTATCTGACCAAGAAGGAGAGTGATGGAGTGCTGAATCAGATGACCTGGCCTCCACAATCACCAGACCTCAACACAATTGAGATGGTTTGGGATGATTTGGACCGCAGAGTGAAGGAAAAGCAGCCAACAAGTGCTCAGCATATGTGGGAACTCCTTCAAGACTGTTGGAAAAGAATTCCAGGTGAAGCTGGTTGAGAGAATGCCAAAAGTGTGCAAAGCTGTCATCAAGGCAAAGGGTGGCTTCTTTGAAGAATCTAAAATGTGAAATATATATATATATATATTTTTTTTTTACTTCTTTGGTTACTACATGATTCCATATGTGTTATTTCATAGTTTTGATGTCTTCATTATTATTCTACAATGTAGAAAATAGTAAAAATAAAGAAAAACTCTGGAATGAGTAGGTGTGTCCAAACTTTTCACTGGTACTGTACGTTTGCTAGCCTAGCATGGATTTCAACTTCGGTTTATCACTTTTTCTCAGATTTACATTCACTTATAGACGGGTTAGCTGACAGTGTCACGAAAACAATGCGCACTCTTCAATGAGGCATAAGTCTGTGTGTTGTTGTTAGGGCGGCAGGTAGCTTAGTGGTTAAGAGCGTTGTGCCAGTAACCGAAAGGTCGCTGGTTCTAATCCCCAAGCCGACTAGGTGAAAAATCTGTCGATGTGCCCTTGAGCAAGGCACTTAACCCTAATTGCTCCTGTAAGTCGCTCTGGATAAGAGCGTCTGCTAAATGACTACATTTTTTATTTTTTAAATGTAAAAATGCTGTGATTCTGGATGGCCAGATAACTAGCAACAATGACAAGAAGCTACCATGTGGGGAATCATAGGTGGCTCGTTTCAGCTCATTGTATCTTGTTATTGATACCATGTCTTGTTTTGAGGTGTTTTGACTGATGTCACGTATATGCTAATATGGCTCACATTTTCTTGCTAGCTAACCAACAACTGTAACAATGTATTTGAGAGACAACAAGTGCTCATTGTGCAAATGCATTTATGTTTTCAATAAACAGACACAAAATATAGTTTACATGTTGTCAACAATCTAAGCCAACCCAATCTGTTTTGCCCCATAGTTGCTTACGCGTCGGTTTTGTTGCTAAACAACCAACCAGTCTATAAATGTCCATACTCACCAATAATTACATTTGGTAGTTCATTTCAGCATAGTTTTTGAATCTTTACAAACTGGACAAAATGTATAGACGGGTTGGTTGTTTAGCAAAAACAAGCCACTTACGATTCCCCACATGGCAGCTTCGTGTCATTGTTGGTAGCTATCTGACCATTCAGAATCATAACACCACACGGACCTCTGCTTAAAAATTCAATAAAATGAAAGTATTAGAACGGTTATGACGGTTATTTTCTTTTATTCATGGTCTTCATCCATAATCATTGGTTACACAGTTATACAATTACCGTGCTAGCCCTAATAATAACACTGCCATGGTATTGTTTTACAAAAATGTTCCCATTCTCTCGCAAACCAAAAGGATGTTGTCTATATATTTTATTCAGCACTATTCAAGCTGTAGATTAAACTGATTGGCCACATTTTGGTTGAATGCCACAATATAAACTCCATGCAGTGATGTTACCTCTCAGTGATAATGTTTCCTTTCTACCAGTCATTTACAAGTACTGTTTTGATGAGCTTACTTGACACCCCAACTGTTAAGAGCCCCTGAGGGTTAATGGGCAGGCATGAATGAAAGAGTAGATGAGTGTATGTAGTAACACAAGCACAAAAGACTCAATATCTTTGGCTGTAAGAATATACTTGCTTACAAAGACTAAAAGGAGGGAAGGGAATCTGGCAAGCAGCGGCTGATGCTGGATCAAGCGTTTGGCAGGGTTAGCTGTTGGCAAGGTTAGCAGGGATAGTAGTTAGCAGGGTAAGCAGTTAGCAGGGTTAGCTGTTAGCAGGGTTAGCTATTAGCAGGGTTAGCTATTAGCAGGATTAGCTATTAGCAGGGTTAGCTATTAGCAAAGTTAGCAAAGTTAGCAGTTCGCCGGTGCTAGAGGAAAGTTGAGACTTACGGTTGCAGGCAGGGCTCTGGGTGTGGCGGGTGAGCTCGTCCATGGGCACAGCCTCTGAGCAGCGAGGGCACTGGCTGAACCTGGCCCTGTTCTCACACTCCCCCAACAGGTGCTCTGAGAGGCTGGCTATCTCAACCACCTGAAAGACACGTCAGTCACAAATAAACACACTGGTCTCCAACACAAGGACACACAAAACCACAATTCAATGTGTCTACGCACTACACGGTCAGATCCTTACACCCAAAGCTTACTCCACCCAAAGCTCCTCCAGGTTCCCCACTCTATGGTCCTTCTTCAATGAGTCATTTCATAGATAGGAGTTACTTGAAGTGGCCCTACTGGCCTTTGTGTACCTGTCTACATTGGTCACAGCGGTGCAACATAGGACAGTGCTTCCAGTAGTGCAGGTCCAATCCATCCTCAGTGAAGGACTCATCCTTTTCACCGCAGAATATACAGAGGCTGAAACACATTGAGAATATACAAACTGACCGAAACACATTGAGAATATACACAGGCTGAAACCAATTCAGAATATACATACGCTATAACATTAAGAATACACAGACTGAAACACATTATTAATATACACAGGCTGAAACATAAAATTCAAAGGCATTCCATGTTGCCAATTAGGTGTTTTCCATTCTTTTATGTATTAGACTATTTTTACAGCATTTCAGTCAGTTTCGTAGCTTCCTTTCTGCTTTTGCTGTGCATCAACACTCACTTATCCAAGTTGTTGACAACTGAAGACTGGTTATCTCCTGCATCTTCTGGGTTGATTTGGGGAGCTGTTTTGACACCTGGAAAGCAACAGGGACACCTTTTTCACAGGTCACTACAAATTAGAGGGACAGTGTACTGTAGTCCCTAAAATAATGCCTCAAAGTGGTGCAACCAGCATTCTACCGTAAAAACAAAAACGTGAACCACAATGGGTTTGGCCAAAACCGTTTGTGGAATTTGAGGTGAGTTTTTCAAAGTTAGTGTACGTGTGAACAGTGGTTGAGGATAGGGTTCATACAGACCTGTTTTTACAGCTTTAACAGCCTCTTTCTTCTGTCCTTTGGTATTTCCCTTCTCTTTTTCCACTTTGGAATTGCCCTTCTCCTTAAAAAAAAACTGCAAATTCAACATCTTGCAGAGATACAGTAGAAGTGTTGTAAAACCATATACCTGTGCTTATATCCATACCAATGGTACATATGATTAATTGTCTTTTGGAAATAATCAATACCATAGAGACTATTAGGTGTGTGTTCTATTTACTTCAGTGGTCTATACTGTGGACATACAGTACAGTGGAATGAGGGTAGTGGAATGAGGGCACAACAAGGAGGAGTGACACAGACACGCTGGCCTGTTGAAGGAAATTAGGTAATAGTGCAGTGATGACAGCTCCACCTACACTGATCTCCTTCAAGGCAGCCAGCTGCTCCTGAAGACTGTGGATCTCCTCCTTCTCCTTCTCCCCCTCCTGCTGTGCGCCTCCCTTCTTTGACGTCTGAAACAAAATGAAAGAAGCATAGTGACACACTTAAGTGCCATTGTATAAGTCTCTCTCTCACACACTCATTCCTTTTCTCCTCTCCCTCTGTCGTTCTTCTTCTCCTCTCTCTTCCCCTCCTTCTCTCTGTGTTTGCCCAGGCTTCTCTAATAGCCCAGTCATGTCTGGAAGCCTTGTAGACAGTCTCCACTGCAGTGATGACGATGTGTCCTTAACTCACCCAAGGAGACATGGCCAGACTTTTAGCAGTGGAACATTACTTAATAGTAGCACGGTCATTACTTAACGGGACTAATGAGGTGAGAGAACACAAGCAACAGAAAAGAAGCAGCTTGTCACCCATCCCTAAACAACTGAGAACTTGTTCAGAATCACAGCTTGTCCAACGTTACGTCATAACTCATTCAAACACACAGATGGGCCGAGCCTTGCCTGGGACTCCACCGGCCGCCCATCGATCCTGGCGAAGCCGTCAAATATGTTCTTGTAGAGCACGTTCTTGCGCGTGGCGGCATCGTTGGCCGGGAGGTAGCTGAGGACGGCGTTTTTGTGCAGGCGGTACATGGCCAGGATGATGAGCACGGCTGTCTCTCTCACCTCTGACGCGCTGTGCTGCAGCGCACCTGTACAGAACTGACACAGAGGCACAGAGGTGATGAACAAGAGCCTTTAGAGAGCTGAAATGGAAACAAAAAGACTGGTTTACCAGAAACAGACTAAGTCTAATCTTGGACATAAAATCCTCCTTAAATTGAGAATCTCCATTGAAAGTGCTTTTTAGTCCAGAACAAGGCTTAATTTGTGTCTGGGAAACCACCCTTAAGAGCCTTTACAGAAATTAAACAAAAACAAAAAGAGGATACAGTAGCATGCTAAAAAAGCTACAACATACTGAGTTTAGCATGATGTACCTGTACAGAGGATGAAATACAAAAGGAAGTTGCATGTCCGAAAAGAAGCTAGCATGCTAGCACCACTCAGATAGTGAATGAAACAACTAAATGTATCAATTACAGTTATTTCGACTGAATGAAAAAGCCTGCATATATGATTGATAAGTGGAAATTCTACAGATTTCATTGAAACATGATACTAATCAATGCTTGTTTAAACCAACAGTCATTATATTACGATAGTCTGGTGAGAATGATAGCTCAATCGCCGTCATAGCATATCGGCTAGAGAGCATTCAGAGAGAGCATTTACCTCAAAAGGTAAACTGTGTACTGTACAAAGGGCACCTCTCCTCTCCCTGAGTCAATGGGCTGGGGACAGGCAGCCATTATTCTATGTTGTCTCTCTCTGCTTCTCATTTTAATTACAGGAAATTCAATCACCTCTTTGCTCCGGCTCCATCTCCCAGGTAACGGGAGGGGAAAGGGAGAAATGTATCAGTCCTCGGACCAGGGGAGAATAACCCGGCTGACCCTGCACTCGGCAAAGAGCAAACTAGCAGTGTTCTCCCAAGGACATTTTAACAAGGTGGTGCTGCTGAGTACTGCCAGGGGGAGGCCTCAGAAATTTTTGCGTTTTCTAACACCTGTAACTGCCATTTCCTGCGATCTCTTACATTCTTTGGAGAACCCTGCCTAGGTGCAGGCTCATTATACTCACTAAAGAGAATGGGGAAATGGTAGGCTCAATTCCCATTGAGACCCACTAATTGAATTTTAGTCAAATTCAGGGTTCGTGCCAATGTGGTCAATGTGGCAAGCATTACACTAGGACATTTTGCTATAGCTATAGGCTACTATCTTAAACGAATATATTTGAGCCAGACACAAAAGGTGCACAATCCAGACCTCTTCAGGTTTGTTTCTAGTTGTTATAGACTCTATTGTTATAGATTCAATAGTAGTCCCAAGCTACCTTGCTGTGCCCATCAGTCTCTGTCCGCTGTAAGAGGAGAGAGGGAGCCCGAGGAGGAAGGTGTGAAACTCAAGCAGTACGGCTCAGTTGCATAATCCCCATTGTTCAGTGAGACGATACAGGCCTGAGGATGGACATGAAGCCATCATCTCACAATAGCAATCAGGTGTGTTGACAAAACTGGAAAATTGGGTCTGGGAATTCACGTTTATGACAGAGAGACCGATTTTGATACAACACCTCACTGACTGAATACACAGGGTTTGACGTATTATGTGTTTTTAGGCCAAGTTGTAAGCCAAGACCCATGAAGGGCTGTCAACGAACACCAACAGTTTTCAACTGAAACCAATTCCAGTCTCAGGCAGCGAGCAAGCAGTATAGTGAAATGCCCTCCCACTATTGCCTTCGAATGCAACGCTTACCCCAAAAGTTCTCAGCAAACATTGAAAGGAGCTGACATAAAGGAGTCGGTGCATTTGCTAGCTGTCTGCAAGCAAGCACAAACAAACATGCAAACACAGGCCACCGAGGAGAGTACCGTCTGTGGCTCTTCAACTTGAGAGAGGGACTCCGGTGCAGAACTTAACAATGTGCTCCCGCCTACCATAAAGCCAGCGGTGAAGCAGAGGCCGGTCAAAAGAAGTCTGACGTAAACTAGAAAGGACAGACAATCACACTGCACACTCTGTCAACACTTGGATAGTTGACACATAGATACTAGGTCACTGTTGGAAGTGAAGAGACACATACACAGAGAGAGCGAGACAGAGACAGACAGAGAGAGACAGAGACAGAGACAGAGCATACATTATCCAAGTGGGCACCCCCGGGACTTCGCTAATCGCTTTCTCCAGGAAACGAGTTGACAGGCTGCTGACCCAACTGCAGAATCTCGATAGGGGAGAGAAATCTCAAAAACCAGATTACCTGCTGAACTTTGCCACACAGACAAATGCGTGGGACCATGTTGACCATCCTAGCCGCTGGGTCTGTCTTCTTCCCAGGCCTGTTTATGCTCTCTAAGAAATTCCTCAAGTACATCCCTGCACTGAGGTGGAACGAAGGGGACGAGGCCTACTCACTCAGAAAACCTGGCTCCTGGATTCCTACCAAACATAGCTATACTTACCTAAATATGAAAAAACAGAGAGGGAAAATAAATGTGGTACAGTAACCTTTGATGCATGCAAGAAAGAAGATAATGAACCGGTTGTCTCATTAACATTTGTCTATATCACGGCTCTCCAACCCTGTTCCTGGAGAGCTACCCTCCTGTAGGTTTTCGCTCCAACCCCAGTTGTAACGAACCAGATTCAGCTTATCAACTAGCTAATTATTAGAATCAGGTGCACTAGATTACGGTTGGAGTGAAAATCTACAGGAGGGTAGCTCTCCAGGAACAGGGTTGGAGAGCCCTGGTTTATATGGAGAAAACACAAACTATTCCCTATGTTCATTGGGTACTGCTTCTTGCCATTCAGGGAAAAAAAGCATGTACTGTATATGCCATGATATGATTGTTATTATTTGTAAGTATTTATTTATTTGGTGGTTTTATTTGTGGAATGCATATTTCTGCATATGTGCGTATGCTTCTGAGCCTTATGTGAAGGCTATATTGTATATGATAGCTAAAATATTATATTCTGTCGAGAGAGAGAGAGAGAGAGAGAGAGAGAGAGAGAGAGAGAGAGAGAGAGAGAGAGAGAGAGAGAGAGAGAGAGAGATGTGTCAGTCACTAATGACAGCATTCCCCCAACTGACCAGAGGTAACTAACGCCTATTTGAATTGAGTGAATTAGGGTGACTGATGCAAAACCCAGACATCAACTATTTGGCCATCCTCTCTCATCCTTCAATTCCACTGATCAACTTAAGATGATATAGATGTAGAACTGCATAGAAATAGACAACAGTCAAGATAAGTTGAGGCCTAAAGTATATCTTTACTCTGGAGTGTGTTGATTGACTTCTGGGGCGTCTTCATTCACTGCTTCTCCAGAGCTTGGATACTGGAACAGCAGATTCTTCTTCCAATCTAGGCCTGAGCCCAGAAACATGTGACAGCAAGTGGCACTAGGGTGACGACAATGCTCAAAAGCCTGAATAAACGTGCCAGAGTCTGGTGCAGTGGTAGTGTTGCTGACTCTAGACCATTCTGAATTATACAATAAATAAACAAATATGAAAGGGGAGTGGATGACCACTGTTCTTAAAAAAAAAAAAGCCTGCACACATTGCAACCCTCCAGGAGTGGGAGTAAAAAAATCATGGCTGCCTTAGGTGTTTACCTTCATGACGTTGTCCAGAGTGAAGCCTGAGTTGTCTGTGCCCAATTCTCCCAGCAGCTTCTCCAGTAGCTTAGCCCTGCTCAGGGCCTGCCGTGTGGGGATGTTGGACTTAATGGGCTTCACCAGCTCCCCAGGGACCAATTGCAGGGCCCGCACCTCTTTAAACAAGGCCATGTCCTGCACAGGAGCGAGAGGAAGAGACAAGGCAGTCATTTTGAAATGAGGATGTATGAAGTATAAGGACAGAGAGACACAAGGCAGCCATTTTGAAACCAGGAGGTAGTAGTAGAGAAGCAGGAGCTACAACCAGGAATTTGAAGATTTAATAAACCCCAGAATGGGTGCTCAGTCCTTGGAGATGACAGAAGTGAATATGAAAAAGGTTCATGATTGCCCTTCAATCATGTTTCATGCTAAAAAACATCAACATGTTTTTCTCTATACTAACATGATATTGATACATTTAACATTTTCTAGAATGCGGACCTTAGGCACAACAATTGCTCCATAGAAAAGTAATAATAATAATAATAATATGCCATTTAGCAGACGCTTTTATCCAAAGCGACTTACAGTCATGTGTGCATACATTTTTACGTATGGGTGGTCCCGGGGATCGAACCCACTACGCTGGCGTTACAAGCGCCATGCTCTACCAATTGAGCTACAGAGGACCACAGTACTGGAGTTTATTAAATAACCTAACTCATCAATATGCTTTTTAAAAGACAGTTTACCGTCTATCCAGATATGTAAGAACACGATCAATGTGGGCACCATCTAAATTGCATATGCTTAAATCATAAGCGTCATTTTTATGTTGGCAAAGCCCATTCATGAAAAGCTACAATACAACCTCAGAACTTTCCAAGAACACTCAGTTGGACACAACCTCTTTGTTCGCTATTATCTTTAAAAGGTGCATAGTCAGACAGAGTCTTTAAGGAAACATTGTGCTAAAGTTCTATAATGTGTAAAGGGCCTTTAAAGGTCATTGCATGCTAACCTACAGTACCCTACCAATGTTTTGGTCACAAGAATGTTCTGGGAAAGTGAGATGAATGCATAATGAATAAGGACGTATTGTTGCTCCTAGAATGGACCTGATGACCCTTTCATGCTCTGTGTATTTTTATGCTACTACTAAAATAAAATAAATAGTTTAATTTGTGTATCCATTGTTGTTTATATAGAACAAGGCCAATACTGTTTTGCACACACACACACACACACACACACACACACACACAGTCCCTCCGTTTCCCTGTAGGGCCCCAACATTTCTAGTACAAAATGGAGCTTGTTGGAGAGTTTGGGTAAAGCATGAAAACAGCTGCAACACCTCCAGCTCTTCATCCAAACAGAGCTACAGTATATGTTAGCTACATGTCTAAACATTCTAGATCGGGCGCGGGTGTAGGTGGCATGCAGTCAATGAGACGTTTGTAATGGAATGGTAACGGATTGTATAGCAATATTCCCTAACTAATCTCATCCACAACTACCAACATGTAGTTCCCACCTGGGTGATCGCCAGCAGACATTTTGTGTCTAAACGCCCGCCACACAATGGCCTTCTATCACAGTGTAGGTTAGGAGCGTACTACTATAGCAATATAGGCCTAGCAAGAAATTAGGTCTGCAAATGAAGGGGACCAGGTTGGGAATATGTCCAGGGCACGATAAGTGCATCCATAGAGAAGCAACCCACCTGGCTGAAGCCCTCAATGATGCTGCCCAGGCTAAAATAGATAGAGGGCACGCTTGCCACAAAGCCTAACTCAGGGATGGGCAACTGGCGGCATGCGGCCCGCAGCCCCCCTTTTGAATGCCCTCGGATCAATCACCCTCCCCCGGGGTCTCAACTTACTGTTGCGAGTTAGTACAGTAAAATACATAAGGTGCAATTTCTAAATGTGGTTGTGCATCAGCAGTTTTTCTCTTTGTATGTCAGTCACTGATAGTAAGTCAATTACCCCATGTCAGCTAACATTTTTTAGATTGCCAAGTTAGTTTAGCGGCCAGCTATCTAAACTTGTTATCTTGGTCGATTTACCGTCTAGGGGGCCCCCATTGATTTTGTTAGTCAGTCTCACTCAGATATCATATTAAACTGCAAACATTCCTCTCTGCCCCATAACAAAATGAGTAGAATTGCATGAAATTAGTTATAAAACGGCAACATTTTCTCTACACCTCATGGCAAAATGTGTAGAATTGCACGGAATCTACTGTAAAACTTAAAAGATGTCTCTCCGCTGTCAAGAGGGGGGCCACTAAAATGTTTTGCTCACAATGTGTGTGTGTGTGTGTGTGTGTGTGTGTGTGTGTGTGTGTGGGGGGGGTGGGAGGGGGGGTGTATGTATGTGAGTACGCAGACCCGCAAGCAACTGTTCAGATTTTGACGGTGGGGATGGTGTTCAGATTTTTTTGTGGCCCCCCACCCCCATCAAAGTTGCCCATCCCTGATCTAACTCAACCCACCTGGATGAAAGCTGTGGCCATGGCCCGTAGTCTGGTGGCCGAGTCCCCGGTCCTGGAGAGTAGGTTGGGCCAGGTCTGCTCCACACAGTGGGCCATCTCGGCTCTGCCCATGGCCTGGCCTGGGATCAGCTGGGTCAGCAGCAGCTGCAGCAGCTTCAGAGATGCCTGGAACACCTACAGGACAGGACAGGACCATCAACAAACACACATCCATTAGAAGTAAACAAAATGTAATCTCATTACAACATTCTTTAATGTCCTATTAAACATGGTTACTTACTCTAGGTTTATTTTTGTTTGTATAACATTAGTCAACTCAGTGGCTGAGTGTCCTCCCTGAGATTGGAAGGTTGGGGGTTGGAAACCCGGTGGACCCAATCCCTCTCTGCTTAGTACTCAGCATAGAGAGACTAGCATCCTGTCCAGGGGGTGTACTTGTACTTTAAGCTGCCTCACACAACAAAAACAAGAGATAGGTTCCTGACCTATGAGCTATTCTGGCTTGGACAAGGCTACTTACTCACTTACTTACTGTAACTTAAGTGGTTGCCTCCCTCCTTTCTGTTTTGTTGTTTGTGTTTTTGTGTATTATATGTCTGCCCATTCGTTGTTTATTGAAAATCAATAAACAATTGATCCCCCCAAAACGTTACCAGCATGGCGACTATTGAGGAATGCTGCCTATGACCCCAAGAACACCATCCCCACCGTCAAACATGGAGGTGGAAACATTATGCTTTGGGGGTGTTTTTCTGCTAAGGGGACAGGACAACTACACCGCATCAAAGGGACGATGGACGGAGCCATGTACCATTAAATCTTGGGTGAGAACCTCCTTCCCTCAGCCAGGGCATTGAAAATGGGTCATGGAAGGGTATTCCAGCATGACAATGACCCAAAACACACGGCCAAGGCAACAAAGGAGTGGCTCAAGAAGAAGCACATTAAGGTCCTGGAGTGGCCTAGCCAGTCTCCAGACCTTAATCCCATAGAAAATCTGTGGAGGGAGCTGAAAGTTGGAGAAGATCTGCAAAGAGGAGTGGGACAAAATCCCTCCTGAGATGTGTGCAAACCTGGTGGCCAACTACAAGAAACGTCTGACCTCTGTGATTGCCAAGAAGGGTTTTGCCACCAAGTACTAAGTCATGTTTTGCAGAGGGGTCAAATACTTATTTCCCTCATTAAAATGCAAATCAATTTATAACATTTTTGACATGCGTTTTTCTGGATTTTTGTTGTTGTTATTCTGTCTCTCACTGTTCAAATAAACCTACCATTAAAATTATAGACGGATCATGTCTTTGTCAGTGGGCAAATGTACAAAATAAGCAGGGGATCAAATACATTTTTCCCTCACTATATATATATATATATATATATATATATATTGTGACGTCACGAGAGGCTACACAGCTTTCAGCGGGATTGCTCAAGTAGTGCAAGGAGACAAGGTTCAAACAACACAAGGATTTTATTATAGGTCTTGGGAAATTAACGAAAATATAACAAAATTATGTTCTCTTGTGGCTCTTTAAGGGTTAACAGTTCAGGGATGTCTCTTCCACATCCAAAATCATAATTCTCACTCGCTCAGATAACTTTTTCCCCGGCCTTACTGTAGTCCTCGTTGCAGCTAGTGGCCAACCCAGCAAAAAGTCCTTCCAAATGTCTCTCACGTATTTCCACAGGTGCATATATCCAAAGGGGAGTATTTCCCAAAGGTAAGTATCTCCAAATCCTTATATTCCTCATGGAAGTGGACGTGCAGCACTCTTGTCCTCCAGAGAGCCCAGGTTGGAGACTGTGTTTCTTCACTTCCCAAACCTTCAGCTCATCAGCTCCTCATTTGTTTCAGCTGCGTGGGAAGATTGGCCATAGAGGGGTTGGAGTTCCCGACCATACCAGCAGATGGAGCCATAGCTGTCTGGGTTTGCAGCCATCTCAGGGGGATGTAACGTCCCTCCAGGACACAGCCTCTCGTGACATCACACATCCCCCTCCTCGGGACCGACGTCCTCGTCGGGTAAAGGCAGCGAAGAAGGCATCACGCCGGGAGAGGGCGTCCGCATTGCCGTGGTGCTTGCCAGACTGCTCTCTCTTCAACTCCTCCAACTCTAGGACCAGGGACTCCGCCTCCTGTTGTCTCTCCTTGAGTTTCTTACTGAACGCATCAGCCTTGGTTTTAGCAGAGTTTAGCTTCTGTTGAGCAGCTTTCAGTTCCTTCTCTCTCTCTGCCTCCGCATTCTTCATCTTGTTCTCCAACACCTTGTACTTCTCCTCTGCCTTCTTCTGGACCTCCTTACTACTGCGCAGGGTCTCCTCACACTCCTCGATGGTCCTGCGCAGCCTCTCCAGCTCCTCCTGTTGCTTAGGGAAGGAGCTCTGTTGGAGTTTAGCCTGGAGGATATCTAACTCTTCTGTCTTCATGTCTAACTGTTGCTTTAACAAACGATACCTCTCAGCGGTCCCCTTCAGACCAGACAGTTCTTTGTCCAGATTCTGTAGCTCCGTCTCTGTGTCGGTCTGGGCACCTGCCATCCCTATCAGAGCCCGGGCGGGAGTGAGTAACTCGGAGGATTGCACCGGAGCCTTCCCAGGATGAGTCTTGCCTCTCCGTTTCCGAGGTACTCGGGTTATCCTCTCCTGAGACTCTCTCCAGAGTGGGTAAAAGGCTGGGCAGTCTCGTCCAATTAGGACAGGGGCGGGGAGGGAATCAACCACCCCCGCCGTCGTGTGTATGGTTCCCCGTGTGCTGGTCATTGTAAGTTCAGTAATGGGGTATTCTCTGGTGTCCCCATGGACACAGGAAACTGGGAGGACTTTCCCGGGGTCAGACACGTTGGGCCCACCAAATCCTTACGCACCAGGGTGGCCCGGCTACCAGAATCCAGTAAGGCCTCCACATCATGGTGATTCACAGTTACCGGGCAGGTGGGGGGGTCGATCTGGGCCGCCATCTACGACTCCCAAGAGCGAGGCAACACGGTGTGTGGGTGCTGAGCTGGAGGACTCCGCAGTGGGCATAGGTTCATCGGCTGGTTTCCCACACTGCCAGGAGATATGTCCCATCTCCCCACACCGGTAACACTGTCGAGTTTCCCCCTCCTGGTGTACTCTTCTTGGACCCGCCTGGTTTCTGGCTCCCCCTGGAGCCGGGATAAGTCCTGACGTGGCTGGGTTCGAGACCTTGGGGTCCTTTGGACGGGTTCTTCCCATTTGTGGTGGGGCCGCACTCCTGGGGTCTTTTCGGGAAGCATTCAGCATCTCCGCTGTGGCCTGGTACTTTTCCACAGCTTCCACGGTCAGATCAGCCGTGGTCAAGGCCTGTTGACTGATGAACCGTTTTGCCTCATAAGGCAGGGCGCGTAGGTAACGATCCACCACAACGGCCTCCACCACCGCCGCTGCTGTATTCCTCTGCGGATCCAGCCATTTCCTTGCGATTCGGACAAGTTCATGCATCTGCGCCCGAGGAGGTTGGTCTGGTTGGAAGGTCCAGCTGTGAAAGCGCTGGGCCATACCAAACTTTGTGAGTCCATATCTGCTGAGGATCTCAGACTTCAGGGCATCATAGTCAGTAACCTGGTCAGGGCCCAGGTCCCGGACAGCATTCAGCGATTCCCCGGTTAGAAAGGGGGCTAACAGACCAACCCACTGTTGCTTGGGCCAGGCTTCCCTAGTGGCCGTGGCCTCAAATGCATGCAGGTATGCCTCAATGTCATCGGTAGCTCCCATCTTAGATATAAAGTCACTTGCCTTTATTGGGCGGGTATTTTGGACCCCCCTCTGTCTCTGCAACTGCAATTCCTCTGCCTTCAGAAGGTTGGCTTTCTTTTGCTCCTCCAAGAGAGCCACGTTTGCTTGCATCTGGGCTTGCTGGCCAGCAACAAGGGCTTTCAATATGTCCTCCATTTCAGTCGGGCGGGGAGCCTACGGCCAACTTGGAAAACTGGGTGATCAAACCTTCGGTATCCTCCTCTGACATGCACTATTAACGCTTGAGCGTGCCCGTATTCTCCACCATCTGTGACGTCACGAGAGGCTACACAGCTTTCAGCGGGATTGCTCAAGTAGTGCAAGGAGACAAGGTTCAAACAACACAAGGATTTTATTATAGGTCTTGGGAAATTAACGAAAATATAACAAAATTATGTTCTCTTGTGGCTCTTTAAGGGTTAACAGTTCAGGGATGTCTCTTCCACATCCAAAATCATAATTCTCACTCGCTCAGATAACTTTTCCCCGGCCTTACTGTAGTCCTCGTTGCAGCTAGTGGCCAACCCAGCAAAAAGTCCTTCCAAATGTCTCTCACGTATTTCCACAGGTGCATATATCCAAAGGGGAGTATTTCCCAAAGGTAAGTATCTCCAAATCCTTATATTCCTCATGGAAGTGGACGTGCAGCACTCTTGTCCTCCAGAGAGCCCAGGTTGGAGACTGTGTTTCTTCACTTCCCAAACCTTCAGCTCATCAGCTCCTCATTTGTTTCAGCTGCGTGGGAAGATTGGCCATAGAGGGGTTGGAGTTCCCGACCATACCAGCAGATGGAGCCATAGCTGTCTGGGTTTGCAGCCATCTCAGGGGGATGTAACGTCCCTCCAGGACACAGCCTCTCGTGACATCACAATATATATATATATATATACACACAGTGGGGAGAACAAGTATTTGATACACTGCCGATTTTGCAGGTTTTCCTACTTACAAAGCATGTAGAGGTCTGTAATTTTTATCATAGGTACACTTCAACTGTGAGAGACGGAATCTAAAACAAAAATCCAGAAAATCACATTGTTGAATCACACTGATTTGTAAGTAATTAATTTGCATTTTATTGCATAACATAAGTATTTGATCACCTACCAACCAGTAAGAATTCCGGCTCTCACAGACCTGTTCGTTTTTCTTTAAGAAGCCCTCCTGTTCTCCACTCATTACCTGTATTAACTGCACCTGTTTGAACTCGTTACCTGTATAAAAGACACCTGTCCACACACTCAATCAAACAGACTCCAACCTCTCCACAATGGCCAAGACCAGAGAGCTGTGTAAGGACATCAGGGATAAAAATTGTAGACCTGCACAAGGCTGGGATGGGCTACAGGACAATAGGCAAGCAGCTTGGTGAGAAGGCAACAACTGTTGGCGCAATTATTAGAAAATGGAAGAAGTTCAAGATGACGATCAATCACCCTCGGCCTGGGGCTCCATGCAAGATCTCACCTCGTGGGGCATCAATGATCATGAGGAAGGTGAGGGATCAGCCCAGAACTACACGGCAGGACCTGGTCAATGACCTGAAGAGAGCTGGGACCACAGTCTCAAAGAAAACCATTAGTAACACACTACGCCATCATGGATTAAAATCCTGCAGCGCACGCAAGGTCCCCCTGCTCAAGCCAGCGCATGTCCAGGCCCGTCTGAAGTTTGCCAATGACCATCTGGATGATCCAGATGAGGAATGGGAGAAGGTCATGTGGTCTGATGAGACAAAAAGAGCTTTTTGGTCTAAACTCCACTCGCCGTGTTTGGAGGAAGAAGAAGGATGAGTACAACCCCAAGAACACCATCCCAACCGTGAAGCATGGAGGTGGAAACATCATTCTTTGGGGATGCTTTCTGCAAAGGGGACCGGACGACTGCACCGTATTGAGGGGAGGATGGATGGGGCCATGTATCGCGAGATCTTGGCCAACAACCTCCTTCCCTCAGTAAGAGCATTGAAGATGGGTCGTGGCTGGGTCTTCCAGCATGACAACGACCCGAAACACACAGCCAGAGCAACTAAGGAGTGGCTCCGTAAGAAGCATCTCTAGGTCCTGGAGTGGCCTAGCCAGTCTCCAGACCTGAACCCAATAGAAAATATTTGGAGGGAGCTGAAAGTCCGTATTGCCCAGCGACAGCACCGAAACCTGAAGGATCTGGAGAAGGTCTGTATGGAGGAGTGGGCCAAAATCCCTGCTGCAGTGTGTGCAAACCTGGTCAAGACCTACAGGAAACGTATGATCTCTGTAATTGCAAACAAAGGTTTCTGTACCAAATATTAAGTTCTGCTTTTCTGATGTATCAAATACTTATGTCATGCAATAAAATGCAAATTAATTACTTAGAAATCATACAATGTGATTTTCTGGATTTTTGTCTCTCACAGTTGGAGTGTACCTATGATAAAAATTACAGATCTCTACATGCTTTGTAAGTAGGAAAACCTGCAAAATCAGCAGTGTATCAAATACTTGTTCTCCCCACTGTATATATATATACACATACACAAATATATATATATATATATACACACATACAATACACACACACATATATATATATACAGTGGGGAGAACAAGTATTTGATACACTGCCGATTTTGCAGGTTTTCCTACTTACAAAGCATGTAGAGGTCTGTAATTTTGATCATAGGTACACTTTAACTGTGAGAGACGAAATCTAAAACAAAAATCCAGAAAATCACATTGTATGATTTTTAAGTAATTAATTTGCATTTTATTGCATGACATAAGTATTTGATCACCTACCAACCAGTAAGAATTCCGGCTCTCACAGACCTGTTCGTTTTTCTTTAAGAAGCCCTCCTCTTCTCCACTCATTACCTGTATTAACTGCACCTGTTTGAACTCATTACCTTTATAAAAGACACCTGTCCACTCTCAATAAAACAGACTCCAACCTTTCCACAATGGCCAAGACCAGAGAGCTGTGTAAGGACATCAGGGATAAAATTGTAGACCTGCACAAGGCTGGGATGGGCTACAGGACAATAGGCAAGCAGCTTGGTGAGAAGGCAACAACTGTTGGCACAATTATTAGAAAATGGAAGAAGTTCAAGATGACGGTCACTCACCCTTGGTCTGGGGCTCCATGCAAGATCTCACCTCATGGGGCATCAATGATCATGAGGAAGGTGAGGGATCAGCCCAGAACTACACGGCAGGACCTGAGCAATGACCTGAAGAGAGCTGGGACCACAGTCTCAAAGAAAACCATTAGTAACACACTATGCCGTCATGGATTAAAATCCTGCAGCGCACGCAAGGTCCCCCTGGTCAAGCCAGCACATGTCCAGGCCCGTCTGAAGTTTGCCAATGACCATCTGGATGATCCAGAGGAGGAATGGGAGAAGGTCATGTGGTCTGATGAGACAAAAATAGAGCTTTTTGGTCTAAACTCCACTCGCCGTGTTTGGAGGAAGAAGAAGGATGAGTACAACCCCAAGAACACCATCCCAACCGTGAAGCATGGAGGTGGAAACATCATTCTTTGGGGATGCTTTTCTGAAAAGGGGACAGGACGACTGCACCGTATTGAGGGGAGGATGGATGGGGCCATGTATCACAAGATCTTGGCCAACAACCTCCTTCCCTCAGTAAGAGCATTGAAGATGGGTCGTGGCTGGGTCTTCCAGCATGACAACGTCCTGCAACACACAGCCAGGGCAACTAAGGAGTGGCTCCGTAAGAAGCATCTCAAGGTCCTGGAGTGGCCTAGCCAGTCTCCAGACCTGAACCCAATAGAACATCTTTGGAGGGAGCTGAAAGTCCGTATTGCCCAGCGACAGCCCCGAAACCTGAAGGATCTGGAGAAGGTCTGTATGGAGGAGTGGGCCAAAATCCCTGCTGCAGTGTGTGCAAACCTGGTCAAGACCTACAGGAAACGTATGATCTCTGTAATTGCAAACAAAGGTTTCTGTACCAAATTTTAAGTTCTGCTTTTCTGATGTATCAAATACTTATGTCATGCAATAAAATGCAAATTAATTACTTAAAAATCATACAATGGGATTTTCTGGATTTTTTAGATTCCGTCTCTCACAGTTGAAGTGTACCTATGATAAAAATTACAGACCTCTACATGCTTTGTAAGTAGGAAAACCTGCAAAATCGGCAGTGTATCAAATACTTGTTCTCCCCACTGTATATACATACATATATATATAATCGAAGATGGCATAGTACTGCAGTCGTGTATTGTGTTGTGTCCTCGTGTAAATAGCCAGTTTTTTTGTCTTTTATTCGTATATATTTCTCTATCTCACTTTCCATCCTTTAACTAAATATACTTTCCTGCAACCCGCCTAACCCAATGTGGAACGGATTCTATTATTTATTTATTTTTATCAAGAACCTATGGCTGAAACTAGCCAGCTAGCCAGCTAACTAGCTATTGCTATTAGCCACCGTTAGCGGTCTTCACCACTGTCCGTGGCCTGCACTACCTACCAGCCAGCTCTAGCCTGGACAATTATCGGCCAGTCTGCACAGCGTGCTATCGACCCAGAGCATATCTGATTTTTTCCCGGAATCACTGAATCACTTGACCTTAACACCGGACCATCGCAACTAGCTAGCTGCAACCGAATGGCTGTTGTTGGCTAATATCCACTTCCCGACGTACCAGTTAGCCTTGAGCTAGCCTCGAGCCAGGCCCATCTCCCGGCTATCTACCTCTCTGTCAACCGGACGGGACCTCCTAGTGTCGACACGGAGACCCGCCGATCCATCACGTCTGATCTGCCGACATAATCGTCTGATGTGGTTTCAACAGGCTTCCCGTTGCGACGACCACGAAGATCCATCTGCTAGCCCCGGCCCGCTAGCACGCGCAATCAACAGCCGTGCCTCCTGCTCGCCTGTGCTTTAGCAGCCTACGATCTGCTCCCGGACTGACTTAGTGCTGTTCACTGGACCTTATGATCACTCAGCTACACAGCTAATGCCAGCTGGACTGTTCCTTTACACGGTACCCCATCCTGTTTATCTGTTTAGCCTCAGCCCAAACTTTCGTTACCATTACCAGTTGTTGTCTTAGCCATCTCGAATAACACCTGTGATTGCGTTATGCCTCTCTCCCATGTCAATATGCCTAGCCTATTGCTGTTTGGGTTAGTTCTTATTATACCATTTCACTGTAGAGCCCCAAGTTCCGCTCAACCAGCTTCAGAGAGCTCCTTTGTCCCACCCCCCATACACGCAGAGACCGGCTAAATCGGTACCTCCAGTGATGCTCTCTCTTTCATAGTTACCCAATGCTTAGGTGTACCTCCACTGTACTCATATCCTTCCATATCCTTGTCTGTACATAATGCCCTGAATCTATTCTACAACGCCCGGAAATCTTCCCCCTTTCTCTGTACCCAACGCACTAGAAGACCAGTTCTTAAAGCCTTTAGCCGTATCCTTATTCTATTCCTCCTCTGTTCCTCTGGTGATGTAGAGGTTAACCCAGCCCTGTAGCCCCCAGTATCACTCCTACCCCCCAGGCACTATCATTTGTTGACTTCTGTAACCGTAAAAGCCTTGGTTTCTTGTTTGAGTTATTCACTGCGTTAGCACACTCTGCCAACCCTGATGTTCTAGCAGTGTCTGAATCTTGGCTTAGGAACGCCACAAAAAATTCAGAAATTTCCATTCCGAACTACAACTTTTTCCGTCTAGATAGAACTGCCAAAGGGGGCGGAGTTGCAATCTACTGTAGCGATAGCCTGCAGAGCTCTATCATACTATCCATGTCTGTGCCCAAACAGTTTGAGCTTCTACTTCTAAAAATCCACCTTTCCAGAAATAAGTCTCTCACTGTTGCCGCTTGCTACAGACCCCCCTCAGCCCCCAGTTGTGCCCTGGACACCATATGTGAATTGCTTGTCCCCCCATCTATCCTCAGAGTTCGTACTGCTTGGCGACCTAAACTGGGATATGCTTAACACCCCGGGCGTCCTACAATCTAAACTAGATGCCCTCAATCTCACACAAATTATCAAGGAACCTACCAGGTACAACCCTAAATCTGTAAACATGGGCACCCTCATAGATATCATCCTGACTAATTTACCCTCTAAATACACCTCCGCTGTCTTCAACCAGGATCTCAGCGATCACTGCCTCATTGCCTGCGTCCGTAATGGGTCCGCGGTCAAACGACTACCCCTCATCACTGTCAAACGCTCCCTAAAACACTTCAGTGAGCAGGCCTTTCTAATTGACCTGACCCGGGTATCGTGGATGGATATTGACCTCATTCCGTCAGTAGAGGATGCCTGGATGTTCTTCAAAAGTGCTTTCCTCTCCATCTTAAATAATAATAATAATAATAATAATAATAATAATAATAATAATAATATTATGCCATTTAGCAGAAATAACCATGCCCCATTCAAAAAATTCAGAATTAAGAACAGATATAGCCCCTGGTTCACCCCAGACTTGACTGCCCTTGACCAGCACAAAAACATCCTGTGGCGTACTGCATTAGCATCGAACAGCCCCGCGATATGCAACCTTTCAGGGATGTCAGGAACCAATATACACAATCAGTTAGGAAAGCAAAGGCTAGCTTTTTCAAATAGAAATTTGCATCCTGTAGCACTAACTCCAAAAAGTTTTGGGACATTGTAAAGTCCATGGAGAATAAGAGCACCTCCTCCCAGCTACCCACTGCACTGAGGCTAGGAAACAATGTCACCACCGATAAATCTATGATAATCGAGAATTTCAATAAGCATTTTGCTACGGCTGGCCATGCTTTCCACCTGGCTACCCCTACCCCGGCCACCAGCTCTGCACGCTCCGCTGCAACTTGCCCATGCCCCCCCCTGGTTCTCCTTCACCCAAATTCGATAACTGATGCCCTGAAAGAGCTGCTAAATCTGGACCCCTACAAATCAGCTGGGCTAGACAATCTGGAACCTTTCTTTCTAAAATTAGCCGCCGAAATTGTCGCAACCCCTATTACTAGCCTGATCAACCTCTCTTTCGTATCGTCTGAGATCCCCAGAGATTGGAATGCTGCCGTGGTCATCCCCCTCTTCAAAGGGGGTGACACTCTAGATCCAAACTGTTACAGACCTATATCCATCCTGCCCTGCCTTTCGAAAGTATTTGAAAGCCTAGTTAAACAGATCACCGACCATTTCAAATCCTACCGTACCTTCTCCGCTATGCAATATGGTTTCCGAGCTGGTCATGGGTGCACCTCAGCCACGCTCAAGGTCCTAAACGATAAAATAACTGCGATCGATAAAAGACAGTACTGTGCAGCCGTCTTCATCGACCTGGCCAAGGCTTTTCACTCTGTCAACCACCGCATTCTTATTGGCAGACTAAATAGCCTTGGTTTCTCAAATGACTGCCTCGCCTGGTTCACCAACTACTTCTCAGATAGAGTTCAATGTGTCAAATCGGAGGGCCTGTTGTCTGGACCTCTGGCAGTCTCTATGGGGGTGCCACAGGGTTCAATTCTCGGGCCGACTCTATTCTCTGTGTACAGTGGGGGAAAAAAGTATTTAGTCAGCCACCAATTGTGCAAGTTCTCCCACTTCAAAAGATGAGAGAGGCCTGTAATTTTCATCATAGGTACACGTCAACTATGACAGACAAAATGAGAAAAAAAGATCCAGAAATTCACATTGTAGGATTTTTAATGAATTTATTTGCAAATTATGGTGGAAAATAAGTATTTGGTCAATAACAAAAGTTTCTCAATACTTTGTTATATACCCTTTGTTGGCAATGACACAGGTCAAACGTTTTCTGTAAGTCTTCACAAGGTTGTCACACACTTTTGCTGGTATTTTGGCCCATTCCTCCATGCAGATCTCCTCTAGAGCAGTGATGTTTTGGGGCTGTCGCTGGGCAACACGGACTTTCAACTCCCTCCAAAGATTTTCTATGGGGTTGAGATCTGGAGACTGGCTAGGCCACTCCAGGACCTTGAAATGCTTCTTACGAAGCCACTCCTTCGTTGCCCGGGCGGTGTGTTTGGGATCATTGTCATGCTGAAAGACCCAGCCACGTTTCATCTTCAATGCCCTTGCTGATGGAAGGAGGTTTTCACTCAAAATCTCACAATACATGGCCCCATTCATTCTTTCCTTTACACGGATCAGTCGTCCTGGTCCCTTTGCAGAAAAACAGCCCCAAAGCATGATGTTTCCACCCCCATGCTTCACAGTAGGTATGGTGTTCTTTGGATGCAACTCAGCATTCTTTGTCCTCCAAACACGACGAGTTGAGTTTTTACCAAAAAGTTATATTTTGGTTTCATCTGACCATATGACATTCTCCCAATCCTCTTCTGGATCATCCAAATGCACTCTAGCAAACTTCAGACGGGCCTGGACATGTACTGGCTTAAGCAGGGGGACACGTCTAGCACTGCAGGATTTGAGTCCCTGGCGGCGTAGTGTGTTACTGATGGTAGGCTTTGTTACTTTGGTCCCAGCTCTCTGCAGGTCATTCACTAGGTCCCCCCGTGTGGTCCTGGGATTTTTGCTCACCGTTCATGTAATCATTTTGACCCCACGGGGTGAGATCTTGCGTGGAGCCCCAGATCGAGGGAGATTATCAGTGGTCTTGTATGTCTTCCATTTCCTAATAATTGCTCCCACAGTTGATTTCTTCAAACCAAGCTGCTTACCTATTGCAGATTCAGTCTTCCCAGCCTGGTGCAGGTCTACAATTTTGTTTCTGGTGTCCTTTGACAGCTCTTTGGTCTTGGCCATAGTGGAGTTTGGAGTGTGACTGTTTGAGGTTGTGGACAGGTGTCTTTTATACTGATAACAAGTTCAAACAGGTGCCATTAATACAGGTAACGAGTGGAGGACAGAGGAGCCTCTTAAAGAAGAAGTTACAGGTCTGTGAGAGACAGAAATCTTGCTTGTTTGTAAGTGACCAAATACTTATTTTCCACCATAATTTACAAATAAAGTCATTAAAATCCTACAATGTGATTTTCTGGATTTTTTTTTCAAAATTTGTCTGTCATAGTTGACGTGTACCTATGATGAAACTTACAGGCCTCTCTCATCTTTTTAAGTTGGAGAACTTGCACAATTGGTGGCTGACTAAATACTTTTTTCCCCCACTGTATATCAATGATGTCGCTCTTGCTGCTGGTGACTCTCAGATCCACCTCTATGCGGACGACACCATTTTGTATACATCTGGCCCTTCACTGGACA